>NC_067398.1:348560837-348910837 GCF_016432865.1 Antechinus flavipes | reverse complement strand
TCTGTGACCACATTTGGGATTTTCTTGGCAGAGATATCAGAGTGCTTTGTTATTTCCATCTCCAGCTCATTTTATAGATGAGAAAATTGAGGTAAACAGGGTTAAATGACTTGCCCAGGATCACATAACTAATAGCTGAGACCAGGTTTGAGCTCAAGAAGATGAGTCTTCCAGGCCCTGCCTTCTATCTACTGCACCACCTAGCTGCCCCACCTATTTGAATAATTAATACCACAACTTTGCTTGTATAGTTTAGCATCCTACTACAATGCTCAACAAAACTCTACCACTATCTTTAGCAAGACTAATAATAATAATAATCAATTTTTCCCATTATTTTTAAAGAGTGAGACACAGTTTTGTGTTAAAGATTTTCTTCTGGGTTTATTATACCATATGAGGGTTTCCATAACCAGTTTGGCAGTAAATGGGACTCTCAATGACATTTGTCTATTCCCTCTTGTTTTTCAATATTTTTCTTTTTAAATATCTGAATCTGTCTAACACAATGAGACTTTTTCTCTGGATGTATTAAAGATCAGAAGTTAGCATAAATAATTTTTGATGCTTCCATTCTAGCTTAATTAGCATTTCAGCTTCAGGTTGGGATTTGAAATTAGACCTCTTTTTGACTATAAGGATGATATAGTTACATTAAAATTTTGAAGAGTGGCCTATTGCCCCCAAAATATTCCTTATAATCCAAAGATATATTTGTTAGTCTTTTTTTTCAAAAGTGAAAAGCTATCAGATTAAGAAATCTTCTTGTTAGAAAAAATATTCTTTCAAGGATAAAGAGGGTCTCAAGACAGATTTGTTTTAAAATAAATTCTAGGTGAGCTTTAAATTAGTCATAACTTTTCTTCTTCTTCTTTTCTTCTTCTTCTTCTTCTTCTTCTTCTTCTTCTTCTTTTCTTCTTCTTCTTCTTCTTTTCTTCTTCTTCTTCTTCTTCTTTTTCTTCTTCTTCTTCTTCTTCTTCTTCTTCTTCTTCTCTTCTTCTTCTTCTTCTTCTTTTCTTCTTCTTCTTTTCTTCTTCTTCTTCTTCTTCTTCTTCTTCTTCTCTTCTTCTTCTTCTCTTCTTCTTCTTCTTCTTCTTTTTCTCTTCTTCTTCTTCTTCTTCTTTTCTTCTTCTTCTTCTTCTTCTTTTTCTTCTTCTTCTTCTCTTCTTCTTCTTCTTTTCTTCTTCTTCTCTCTCTCTCTTCTTCTCTCTCTCTTCTCTCTCTCTTCTCTCTCTCTCTCTCTTTCACACACACACACACAAACACACTTTCTCTCTCTCACTCATACATACACTTTCTCTCACACTCTCTCTCTCTCTCTCTGTCTCTCTCTCTCTATGTCTCTGTCTCTCTCTCTGTCTCTCCATCTCCATCTCCATCTCCCTCTCTCTGTCTCTCTCTGTGTCTCTGCCTCTCTCTCTCTCTCTCTCTCTCCCTTTCTCACACACACACACTCTCTCTCTCTCTCTCTCTCTCTCTCTCTTCTCTCTCTCTCTCTTTCACACACACACACTCTCTCTCTCTCTTTCTCTCTCTCACTCATACATACACTTTCTCTCACACTCTCTCTCTCTCCCTCTCTCTCTCTCTTCTCTCTCTCTTTCCCTCCCTCCTTCCCCTTCCTCTTCTTCTTCTTCTTCTTCTTCTTCTCTCTTTCTCTCTCTCACTCATACATACACTTTCTCTCACACACACACACACTCTCTCTCTCTCTCTTTCACACACACACTTTCTATTTCTCACATATATACACACTCTCTCCCTCCCCCTTCTCTCTCTCTCTTTCACACACACACAAACGAGCATGTATAATAATTGTGTCTACCTTCCTCTCAGAACTATGAATTCACTGATGTAGAGAGATGTCTTTGAGACTCCTTCAACTAAGGGAGACTGACAACTTTTATAATATTTTTGGAGTTAAATGGCAAACTTGGAGTTTAAATGACTTGAGGTCACACAATCAGTGTGTTTCATCTATAGGACTTGAATTCAGCATGTCCTGCCTGCCTTCTATCACATCACTTCTGTGTGATTAGTTTAAAACTGAATGGTTCGGGGCCACTAGATGGTGCAGTAGATAGAGCGCCAGCTCTGAAGTCAGGAGGACCTGTGTTCAAATGTGACCTCAGATACTTAACACCTTTTTAGCCATGTGACTTAAAAAACCCAAAACAAAACAAAACAAAAAAAACCACAAAACAAAAAATTGAACAGCCTAACAAATGAGCTATATTACCTTAAAAATAATTTAAATGACCATATTAAGAATATATTACTTTATTAAATTACTAGTTTTTAGACCTGGAAAACAAAGGCGAAACTATTACTTTCTTATTCAGAGATGAAATACCCATATAAATTTTTAGTTTTTGTTTGCCTGTATCTGACTCTCTGTGACCACATTTGGGATTTTCTTGGCAGAGATATCAGAGTGCTTTGTTATTTCCATCTCCAGCTCATTTTATAGATGAGAAAATTGAGGTAAACAGGGTTAAATGACTTGCCCAGGATCACATAACTAATAGCTGAGACCAGGTTTGAGCTCAAGAAGATGAGTCTTCCAGGCCCTGCCTTCTATCTACTGCACCACCTAGCTGCCCCACCTATTTGAATAATTAATACCACAACTTTGCTTGTATAGTTTAGCATCCTACTACAATGCTCAACAAAACTCTACCACTATCTTTAGCAAGACTAATAATAATAATAATCAATTTTTCCCATTATTTTTAAAGAGTGAGACACAGTTTTGTGTTAAAGATTTTCTTCTGGGTTTATTATACCATATGAGGGTTTCCATAACCAGTTTGGCAGTAAATGGGACTCTCAATGACATTTGTCTATTCCCTCTTGTTTTTCAATATTTTTCTTTTTAAATATCTGAATCTGTCTAACACAATGAGACTTTTTCTCTGGATGTATTAAAGATCAGAAGTTAGCATAAATAATTTTTGATGCTTCCATTCTAGCTTAATTAGCATTTCAGCTTCAGGTTGGGATTTGAAATTAGACCTCTTTTTGACTATAAGGATGATATAGTTACATTAAAATTTTGAAGAGTGGCCTATTGCCCCCAAAATATTCCTTATAATCCAAAGATATATTTGTTAGTCTTTTTTTTCAAAAGTGAAAAGCTATCAGATTAAGAAATCTTCTTGTTAGAAAAAATATTCTTTCAAGGATAAAGAGGGTCTCAAGACAGATTTGTTTTAAAATAAATTCTAGGTGAGCTTTAAATTAGTCATAACTTTTTAAGTACTTTGCAAAATTTCCACTGACTGCTCTTGCTTTAAGGCATGTATTCTGTACCAAATTTTCCCTATTACTGGGTTTCTTATGAACTACTCTTGATTTGCCTCTAATTTGACATTTTAAAGTATCTTAGAATATATTCTTTTTACTTACTTAATATCTTCACCATAGCAGATTGTAGTATCTTCTGTCAAAAGTTCACAAGCAAATCCTATGTTTTCAGCTGTTTCTATAAAGGGACAATGTTAAATCAAAAGATGTTCCAAGTCTTTTTCTGACAAATATAAATTGACTTTGCTAAAAATTAATGATTTTCAAATGACCTGAAATACAACTTTAAAAAAACTTGCTATGCCAATTTTTATGAAGAAATAGAATTTAGAAAACTGGCAAAGGAAATATATATAAAAATTTAAAATCCTTGACCCTTCAAAATATAGAAGATCATAAAAAACATCAATTATAACTTACATGATAGGATTTTACCTATAAAAGTGGAAAATGTATTCTTACTCAACAATTCTCAAAATCTGAAACAATACAGTCATCTCAAATATACAATGAAATACACATTATCACCTAAAATAAGTATAAAAGGATGAAGTACAGATAATAAGAAAAATATAAAGGGAAGGCAGAATTTTGTGGGTTTAAGAAAAGTTTTAAAATTTGCCTTTTTTAGATTTCTATAATAAATGAAAAAAAGGTCTTCTACTTTCAATCCTTATCTCAACAAATGACCTCATATTAAAAAAGTCAGTTAATAAGTCACCATGTTCTGATCCTAATTATCTTACTTAAGGTTATAAAGTAAGAAAATGATTTTGTTTTGTTTTTTCTTCTTCATTCACCTTCCTTTTGGTATGAGTGCAAAGATTTCTTTAGTCCAAAGTGAGAAATATATTGGTTGGGAGAGTTAACAGGAATATAGGATATGGAACTGCAGGTTGTTGTTTTCTCCTTTTTAATATTTTACCTTGCATGACTTCCCTGTTATTTTAGAAGAATTAACAGCTAAAATAACTAGTCCGAGGTCACATGGATACTAAGCAGCAAAACCAAGATTTGAATTCCATTTTTCAGACTTAAAACCTAGTATTCTTTTCACCATGCCATGGATATTTTCTGAATGAAAGAGCCATATCTTAGTCAATTCCTTTTTTAGTAGTTAAAGGGTCAAAAGAATGAGAGCAGTCTCCTTGAGAGCCGGGACTGCTGTTGTTGTTTTTGTCTTCCCTGTGCCTGATACTGAATAGGAACTTAATAAAAACTGAACTGAATTAACTGATTTTGGTAACATTTGAAAATTAAAGCCATTCTTTAGTTGCAAAGGTTTTAGTCTAATTATGGAATGGGCAATTTAAGGGAAAATAATAGAGTACTTTGTTAGTAAATGTCTTATTTCATACAAAATAGTAACACACACATCTACAGAATTCAGCACTATAGATATGTTATAGAGTATGTGTATGTGTGTATGTGATTCCCCTCCCCATTACATGTTAAGACAATTTTTTAACATTTTTTAAAAAGTTCTGAGTTCCAAATTCTGACCCTTCCTCTGTACCCTCCCTGATGGCAAAGCTTATATGCAGTCATGTAAAACATTTCCCTGTTAGTCATTTTATACAAAAAGAGTGAAATAAAAGAGAAAGAAAGTGAAAATTAATATGTTTCGATTTGTATTCAAACAAATGACCTGCTTGTTTTTGATCAACCATTGCAGGCTGGCTCAGGTCTTGTGTACTTTGAGGATGACAAAACTTTTGGCTGCTTATAGACAGCCACGTATGAACCAGCAAAAAAACAAACAGAGGAAAGGCAGCTGAAAATCCAGGCTCAGCCTTGCCTATGCAAAACATAAGCTTATGTTGGAAGTGCAGTTTTCTGTTTGGGGGGAAGGAAACGGAAGGGTGACCCTTTTCTTTCAACTCTCAAGGAAACATCACTTGTTATATAGTAAGAAAAAGTGAGTCAGAGATACAATAACTCCCCTTTTAAAAGAGGTGATAAACTCCCTTTTAACTCCTTTTAAAAGGAATAATTGAATCTTTATATTTATTGGCCAATAAGAGGATTGCTTCATCATCATCATCAAAGCTCCTAATGTGGAGTTAGCACACTGGGTGGTGTGGTCAACAGAAAGAAAACTGCGAAAGGGAAACTCTGCATGCACCTGCCCTATTACAGCAATAGGCATTATGTGCTGAACTATGTGGTACAGATGAGAGATTGGGAGTTAGTTAAGAAAACGGAGTGATCAATATGGACTGGGGCACTTAGGGATCACTATAAGTTTAGAGAATTGATCTAGACATGATACAAATGGAAAAATAGTAAAGTGAAAGATACTGGTCAGAAATTAAATACTGAATTCATAAATCAACTTTGATATACAATAATTTACCTTTCTTGTCTCCAGTAAGCACCCAGATCTTAATGTCTGCTTTTGAAAGTTTCGAAATTGTTTCTGGGACTCCATCTTGTAGTTTGTCTTCAATAGCTGTAGCTCCCAACAACTGTAACATACAAAAGTAATTGTTCAAGAATAAATAAAAATAACATGCTTCAATGTAAAAAGTATCAAATTATGAATGAATAATTAAGTGCATTAGTTAATATTCAAGAGTAGGTTAACATTTGATGTTAACCAAAGGGGTGGCTAATACTTCACATTTATGGAAAATTACACACACACACACACACACACACACATATACACACAAATTGCTCTCATTGTATATGAGCAATTTCATTTTACAGATTTAAAAAATGCACAGAATGTAAAAATGCATATGTATGTATATATATATGGCATATATATATATACATATATATGTGTTGAAAATTTATAGTTTATATAGTTTAACTGAAATTGTCAAATTCCCTGAACATTAACTACATTGAAAATAAGTAATGTACATTATATACTGGTTTTAGGATGGCAAAATAAATACCATAAAGACTTACCATCATCAGTCATCATGAGTTAAAATCTCAATCATAAACAATGTATTTTTGGAAGGATTCAAGCTGATTTGAAAGTATAAAAACTTTGCCACCCATGCAATAACATTGATATGATATTAAGGACATCTTATTTTATGTAAAAATTCAACTTTAATAGATATTTCATTTTGTATGAAGAAAAAAATTAAGTCATATTTTTAAATGTTTGAAGAAAAATGCAATCTGATTACTGCCATTCCCCCTTTTGAGTTTAAATATACTACTTCCATCCCATAATTTTCAGTTATTGAAATGATTCCTTCTCTTCACACACTGAACAGAAAATGGAAGGTTTACTATAATAACCACCTTTATTATAATTTTAAGAATAGGAAAAATTATTCAAGTTAATACTCACAATTAGATCTTTTTCAATTTCTTCATAAACTTTATCCAGGGCTTCATCTCGATTAGTAGAGGCTACACTGGCAGCCATGAATTTTTTATTCCATTCTGCATACTCACTTTCACTAATTTCTTTGTAGCAAAGGCACAATGTTCTAAGAGTCTCATTTGCAAAAATCTGTTTTTATTTAAAAAAATACAAATAATTATTTTATTTGAGAATATTTAAAATATTACTTGATAGTAATAAAGTAAGTGAATTCAAGGGATGCTTTTATGAGAAAATATAGATGATCATATCATAAACAAGCTAGTAGATGAGATTAGGCATATGTTTCAAAATTTATTTCACCTTTAAAAATATCACATATCTCATTTTTTTCCTAAACAGAAACTTCTCATGACCTAACATTCTTCCATTATTCAAATTAGCTAAGGAAAGTTTTGAAGTGGAAAAAAACCCCACAATACTAAAATAATTCCACAGAAAATTTCTCACAAAGATATATTCCTGATAATTTTTTTTCTATCATATAATAAACTATGACTTCCACTAAAGCAAATAACAAAAAAATTACAATGATACATCAGTGGTAAAATAATGTTTTAGAGAAAAATCTTGACAAATTCAGTAACATATTCCTATAAAATTCATAAGGAAACCAAATACACCTGGACCCTAAATCAAATAATATTATCTCAAACCAAATATGAAACCAATATTTTGAGTCTTTCCTAAAGTAAAACAAGAAGGAAAAATATTCCAGAACTTTTCCAGCATGGAGTGATTAAAATCACTATTACTTTGAATGTGAATTATGTAACAAAAGTTTACTTACATACAATCTTCAGTTGAACTCAAGTTTAAGAGGTAAATATTCAAGGATATTGTGTAAGATTATTGCTAATGTTAATGGCTATCAATAATACTTTGTTGTATATAATCACTTTTTCAAAACACTCTAATATGTGATGTGATTTAAATTAAGGATTGTTTTTCAATATACACACCATAAATTATTCATCCAAAGAATGGTCATCTCTCAAAATAGTCATTTTGAAAATTTACATAATCATTCCAGTGAAGCTACCATTACTCACAAAATTTCAGAAGTCCTTTAACCAGCTTTAATCTACCCAAGAAAATGATTTCATGATTTTATAATCACAAGTTAGTTGGAAGAAATAGATATAATTTTATTAATTATAAACATCTGAAATCCAAAAACAGTGAAAAATATACTGTCTACTTCATACATGTATCATTGTATTCTGCACTTGTCAGACTACAACAAGAATATTGTGCCCAATTTTGAGCACCACATAATAAGGAATAGAGGTGTTCTTTATTCTGATAAAAATCACAAGTAGAGATCCCTCAATTCCCTAAAATTTATATTAGAATATATTTTTATAATAATAGTTTTTTATTTTTCCAAATACATGCAAAGATAGTTTTCAACATTCACACCTTGTGTTTCAAATTTTTCTCCCCCTTTATCCACTACTCCCTTCTCCCTCCTCCCCTATTGGATTGCAAACAATCTGATATAAGTTAAACATGTGCAATTCTTCTAAATATATTTCCATATTTGTTATTCTGCACAAGAAAAATTCAATGAAAAGGTGAAAAAGAAAAACATGAGAAAGAAAAAAAAGCAAACCAAACAACAACAAAAATATGAAATACTATGCTTTTCAGTCTCCATACTCCTCTCTCTGACTGTGGATAACTTTTTCCATGATATTTCTATTGGGATTGCCTTGAACTACCCCATTGTTGAAAACCACATTCATCACAGTTGATCATTAAGTAATTTTGTTATTGCTATGTTTCTGTGTTCTCTTGGTTCTACTCATTTCACTTAGCAATAGTTAATGTGAGTCTTTCCAGGTTTTCAGCCTGCTCATCTTTTCTGATAAAACAGTAATATTCCATTACATTCACATATCATAACTTATTCAGCTATTCCCTAACTGGGCAGCCACTCAGTTTCCAATTCTTTGTCTGAAGACACAGCCTATATCTTTTTTCATGTTTTTATCCCCAGTACCTAACACAGTATTTGATATAGTACAAACTTAATAAAATTTGATAAAATTGTTTATCGTTATATCTATTTTCAAATATACGAAGGGATTTTGTAGAAGGGAAAGTTATACTATATAGTTAACAAAAAAAAGAATAGGGAGAGACCAGGAACAGTGAGCTTCCAGTCTATTACTTATTCATTCCCCAAAATTATACAAAAGACCTTTTTTTAAACTCTTAGAATGATATGAAAACTAGAACTAAAACAACAACAAAGAAAATAAATAAAAGAAAAAATACTTTTGTGGAAATGTTTTATAAGATTGTATCTGTATAACCTATATCAGATTACTTTCAGTCCAAGAGAGGAGGAAAAGCAGGGATGGACTACTGAATTTGAAATTTAAAACCTAAAAAAAAAAAAATGTTAAAAAATTTTTTTACATGTAATTGGGAAAAAATTAAATATAATTTAAAACAAGTGGTGTTCCACTAGAAAAATGGAATAGGCTCTCACTTTAAATAGTGAATTCCCCATTAACTAGAGGTAGGACAGCTACTTCTCAATGACATTGTAGAAGATATTTCTTTCATGGTTGGGAGGTTGGACTAGATGGTTCCTTCTAACTCTTAAAAGTTTGTAACTAATTTAATTCCCAATCTTATTCACTAGACTTGGCTATGAATTACTTTTGTCTGTTTAATAAAATTACTCTTAAAAAATGAAAACTTGCAATCACCACAGACAATAAAAAATATATAATTCTAAAGAAGAATACTTCAAGAATTTTTGAAAGCAATAGTAGCATCAATATAGTAAGTATACAGTCTTTCATTTCAGGAGGAGTATTTATAGGAGAACAACACTCATTTAGATGAATTCTGGTACAATGATTTAAAAATTAGTCTCATTATGTTATAGTCAATGAATAAACATATTCTGGGTAAACTATGCCTGTAGTGGGTGAAATGGAACTGCTGCTAATCACATTTTGCCTTAGAAATTGAGGGATACAGAGGTTAAGTGATGATTATTTAAAGTCACCTGGGAATTTGTGTTACCATACTGGATTAATACACTGATCCCAATTATCATCTGACAACAGCAAACAAAGGTGCCCTCAGGAAGGATATAGATGTCCCCATGTAGCTGGCTAATGACAGAGACAAAACTTACATTTTGTTCTCTTAGTTTGATGCTTCTTCCAGTAGATGGGTTGAAGTTTAACTTGGCCACTTGAATTTATGAAATCAAGATTAAAAAATAAGACTTACATCTAGGGCATCCTGTGTTTCCTGTTTGGTAGGATTCATTGGATGCAGCCGTTCATAAATAACAGTGTCAGCACCTTTACAATAAAGTCTAATATGACCTTCTGGTGTTCTTACTATTAATGAAAAAGAAAATAAAACATTCAGCTATATTTTACGGGGCAGGTTTCACATTCATTAGATTGTCACTATTAGAAAGCATTAGTATCAAGATCTTTTAAGGATAACAACATTGATAATGACTTTTAATTATCAATTTGTTATAATAACCAAAGTACAAAGAAAAAAAGCAAAAAACTGAGAAAATCATTTAAATAAGTAGGACATAACTAATAAAGTGAACATAATAGATGCTTTCCCATTTTTCAGGACCCAACTTGGTTCTTATTTCCTTCTTGAAGTTTTTTGTGACTGTTGCAGGCCATGATAATTACTATGAACTTACTTGCACCAATCATTTGAGATTATCACTTACAGTTTTTTAAAATCGTTATCTGGCATTAACTTTCTATGGGTGTCTATTTCAGCAAGTAAATCTAAATTAATTGATGACAGAATTCAAGTACTTTATTTGTTCTGCGTTGTCACAAGGCGAACAACCAAGTTCATCAGATGATCAGTACTCAATAAGTACTTATGAATGAGTAAATTACTACACATCATTACTTACAGGAATTACTATTAAATTACTACATTAATTTCATAATCAGATCAAAATCTTTAAGATAAATGGAGGTAGATTGGTATTTGACTCACTTCTTAACTCCTTTGTATTCATTTTGAATATATTTATATATGTTTGTGTCTCTCTTGATAATATGTAAACATGTTGAAGACAGGATCTATTTTACTTTGTGGATTCTCAGTGCCTAGCACAATGCCTTATACATAATAGGTAATCAATAAAGTTTGCTGATTTTTGGATTCTGTTCTGTGATTAGTAAGTCTCTGGCAAAGTAGCACTTCTGCAGGGTGAGATACACTTTTTTGATTCCCAGTCACAGTTTTGTTCCCAAGCAGAATTCTTTTGCTTTTTTGCTTGTCTATTGTAGGCAGTGGGATATAAATATTTATGCTTAAATATAAATATGGAGCCCAAAGGTTCCCTCCAACATGGCATTTATGGAAGTAATTATATTTTAAAATATTGCCTTTGCTTTCTATGCATCATCTAACATGTCCTAGGGTCCCAAATCTGTTTATCACAAAGAATATCCAACATCCTAGACTAAATGTCTTATATCCTGCAGTTATCAATATAAATGAGATGCAAGTTGTACATAAGATGAGAAAAGCAACTGGATCATACTGATACAGGAAATGCCCCCAAAAGTATCAATTTACTTTGATAGAGTAAATTTCTATCAAAATACATCAGAAACTTCTCTGCAACTTAGTGCCTTAAAAAGTTAAAGGATGAAAGAAAAAATATAAACTTAACCTGTTTCAGTAGAGAACTTGAAATTTCCCATCAGTCAAAAAACACGTTCATCAACTGCTTTTTACCATGGAATCAAGGTGAATTAGATTATGGGTACATAAATTAGTCATTTTAGAATGATCTCTAAAGGTACTCCTTTGAGTAGAAGTTTTTGAATGAGACTTACCAATTATGGACATTCTTTTTCGATCACTGTTAAAATCTAAGATAGCCAAAACATCGTATGTCCTTTCCACTCCCATCTCACTTATTGTGATAGTGTTCTGTGTTCTTGCAAGGAAGACAAAACCAAAGTTGCGGGCAGCAGAGACTAGAGCCCCTTCATCTGGAGAAGCTGCTTGGTAGTTGATTTGTTCTAGAGTAAGATATTGTGAGAGAGATAGAGAGAGAGAGTCATAAAATAGACAATGAAATTGAGATACAGAAACACAGATATATGAGAGAGACAATTATAGAGTATGGATGGAGAAGCCAGAAGATATATCAGGCAAATAAATGCATGGGCAGATTAGAGACATGGATCACATGCCAATTAAGTGAAATGTTTCATACCAGAACACTTATTTTTTTTTAAACTTTTTAATTTTTTACCAACAATTTGTTAAAGACTCAAGTTTAAGGAGATGTGGTAATATATTTGGTAAAATATGACTCAGTAACTGATCCTGATTTTCAGAAGGCTTGGATTCCAATAGGAATATTGATTCATGCCCCAGAAAGAATCAGCTATTTTTTTTTATCTCATGTTTTCAAATGAAAGGACAGAAACATACAGAAAAATGTTCCATCCCCAGAACAAGGCTCCATTTACTAGATACAAAAGAATATAATTTCTCATACATTTTGGTCATCTTAATTAGCAAAATACACAAATAGGGATAAATCAATTAGAAAGGTTTGTAGCAGTTCAAACTCCTAGCTCCTTCCCTGACAAATTCAAGTTTCCTCTGTTAAAAAAAAAAATCACTTGATCCTTCCATCCCCTCAAGTTATTGTTCCACTTATCTCTTACCTTTCATTCACAACTTCTAAAGTCATCTGTATTAATTAGCTCTCCTTGCTTACTACACATTAATATCTCAAACTGAAATGTGACTTATGGTTCCATTCTTCCACCAAAATGACTTTCTTAGTCACCCATCATCATGCTAAACTGTAAAATGCAATTTTTTTCCTTGGCCTTTCTTCAGCTTTCAACACTAGGTCAACTATCTGGTTAGTCTTCTAGATACACTTGTTTCCCTTAGCTTGTGGAATACTGGTTCTTTTTTCCTGAATCTTCTCAAAAAAGAGATCTGACTAATTTGAAAATGTTTTACAATGTATAAACTATATCAAATTGCTTAACTATCTCAGGGTGGAAGGAATAGAATTTGAAACTCAAAAATTAAGAAAAATATTTAAAATATTATTTAAACCTGTAATTAGGGGGAAAATTATATATATATTTGCTGAGGCAATTCAGGCTAAGTGACTTGCCCAGGATCACACAACTAGGAAGTGTTAAGTATCTGAAGCCAGATTTGAACTCCTGACTTCAGGGCTGGTGCTCTATCCAGTGTGCTACCTCGCTGCCCCAGATATTATATTTTTTAAAAAAGAGGTCTGATCCCTCTTTCCTTGTCTTCTTTTTTTGAGTCATCATCTTTTCCACAATTCTAGCTAACTATAGCACTAGCTGTTCCCTACATCTGACATTCAGGCTTCTATTTCCTTCCATTCATGCACTCATGTGAAGGACATAATCTTCAAGTCTAGAAAGCATTCTCTCCTTGACTCTACCTTTGGAAATGCTCTTTTCCTTTAAAGCAGACCTTCTTAAACTTTGTCCTACTCATAACCATAACTAGAAAAAATAAAATACTATTAAGTGGGAGAAAAAAAAACATGAATTTTTTGGGAGTTTTGTAAGGGCATGCAAAGACCAGAAGATGATACAGAAAAAGAAATGCATAAAAATCTATGTATAGTATTGTATAATATCAATCCAAATTTTAGAGTAAGGTACTGCAAATACTCCATAAAAGAAAAAAAGATTCTGTTTTCTCTTACAAAGAGAGAGAAATTTTACATGGATTTTCCAGATAGTGGGATCTCTGTGCCCCTAATCCCTGTAATGTGAAAAATATGTGACAGGTAAAAATGTACAACAAAAACAAACAATAGTCCTGATCCTCAGTGAAATAATATACTTTTGTACATATACTATTATTGAAGACAAGATCATTTGAGAAGAGAGAGAACAAATAAGATTTCAAGGAGAAAGTACCACTTAAGATGTGCTCTAAAGCCCAGTTTCTTACACTGTAGGTTGTGACTCCAAATAGAGTCTTGCAACTGAATGTGAGGGTCATGGAATTATAATTTATTATCAGCAAATGTTTGATTTGAATACCTATTTTATACATACCCTATGTATTCTTTTTTTCTTCAATAGTATTTTATTTTTCCTCATTCACATAAAGATAGTTTCTAATATTCATTTTTGTAAGATTTTGAGTTCTAAATTTTTTCTCCCTTCTTCTCTTACCTCTTCCCTCCCCAAGAAGCAAACAATCTGATATAGATTATAGGTGTACAATCACTTTAAACATATTTTCATATTAGTCATGCTGTGAAAGAAAAATCAAAATAAAAGGGAAAAACTAGGAGAAAAAAATAAAGAAAAAAAGGTAAAAAATAGTATGCTTCAATCTGCATTCAGTCTCCATAATTCTTTTTCTGGATGCAGATGGATTTTTCAGTTCCGATTCTTTTGGAATTATCTGAAATCATTGTATTGCTGAGAAGAGCTAAGTCTGTCATAGTTGATCATTACATAATTTTGCTGTTATTGTGTATACCATGTACAACATTCTGTTCTCCTAGTTTTTCCTCACTTCACTCAGCATCATTGCATGGTAAGTCTTTCCAGGCTTTTCTGAAATCCATCTAGTCATCAGTTATTACAGGACAATACTATTCCATTATATTTCCATTTAATGTTTTTATGCTGATCCATGATATAGTGAAGCTGTAGTGAGTAAAATTGGAATGTGGAAGAAATATCTCAAATGTTTGGCATATGTGTAGGCTTTTAATAAAGATCTATTGAATTTAATTAAAATTCAGATTTAGAATGGAGAAATAGCTTATATCCTGAGGTAACAGAGAAGGTTTTCTGGAAGAAATGGCACTAGATTTTGATCTTGAAGAAAGAAAGAATTTTAACAGGCAGTCATGTGAGGAGAAATCATTGCAGGAATAGAAGATAACAAGCAAAAAAGCACTTAGTATATTGCCTGGCAGATAGTAGATGCTCAATAAATACTAGTTGACTAACTGACATGACAATAAGGTATTGCCTTAGCCTAATTTTTTTTTGAAATGCAGAATGCGTGAAGGTATTTAGTATTTGTCAAAGTTGGAAAGATAAGATGAAGTTGGTGCTGACAGGAAAGTCCTAGTTTTGAAGAAGGGATTGATGTGTTAAAGAAAGATAATGTGAAAGATAGAATGAGGTATGAGATAAGAGATAAGATAATTATATGTATTCTGTTATTCAGGAGAGAATTGATAAGGGCCAGAATTAAGAAAATAATTAATTAAAGAAGTAACAACACTAAAAAAAAAAAAAAAGATAGGTCAAAGAGAACAGACATTTTGAAGGTACATGGGACTTTGAAGATTATTGAATGGGGGGATTGAGGTAGAAGGAAGTATCATTGTTCATAAGATCATCAACTGAGATCTGGAGTCTTAGAGAGAATCTTCTTTACTTTTGACTGGTTGATCACATACATGCCATGATCCTACCCTAACTTTTGGAGACCCCTCTGATCTAGTCTAAATTTCTCTGTTGATATCTCAGGTAACTAAGCCCCCAGTGGTCAGGTGATTTGCCCAAGTTTACAAGGTAGTAAAAGGAAGAGTTAAGATTGAACTCAGGTTGGCTGACTCCATATCCAGTTTTGTTTCCACTATGCCACACTGCCTGTATGTTTTTTGAGCTTGACAGAGTTGTTGTACCATAAAAAAACAAAATAGGAAATTTAAGAATTACAGAATTTGGATGAAAGATAGTGAATTTATTACAGATAGGATAAGTTTAAAATGACAGAACTCTATATACTAATAAGATATAAATTATATATGTATGTTTATAAATAGGCACACACATATATAAATAATCACACATGCATATTTACTATATAGCATACATATAATAAGCTTTATATAATAATGGGATTTCTATTATTATCTGCTAAGATCTCTAATTATACTATTCAAATTCCCCAAAAATTCAGGAAATAAGTAAAACGTGGGAAAGAGACTTCCATCCTCATCATTACAGAATTATTCACTTCCTTTGAGAAGTTTCAAAAAAAGTATCATAGTTTATTCAAAGCCAGAGATCCAGGCAACTTTATGACAGTGCACTTTGTCCATCTGTGAGGAGATATCCTTTGACCAGTCAAACAGACTTTAACCTCTTCTATGACTGAACTGGTATCATCCTTTTGCATCATTCTCCAACATGATCTCTGATAATCCCCTTCCATTTCTTGACCTTAATTTGAACTCTGAAAACAGTTTTATTAGACTCTGTAAATTCATCCTAGGAGAATGGTTTACTTGGGAATTTATGGAATAATTCTACACCCTATTACTATTTATTTAACATTTAAACTTATTTCTGTCCACACGATTTATGCCCCATTGCAGATAAATGAAATCTGTGACAAGTAAATGGAAGTGTTTTTGTTAGCTATATTGATTAAAGCATGAAAGTGAGAATATTTTATAAATAGACACAGCTTTTACTTGGACACAAAGAGACAAGGGGACCAGTTTTGCTCTTTTCCTCAATCAGCGCTCTATATTATCATATCTATAGCAAAGAATTTCAAATGGCTACTATATATCAAATGATGCTTAAGCTTAAGAATACATTTTAAATTTTCTAATGTGTTCTTAGACAACCAGTAATCATAACTCTAAAAGAACACTTAAATTTAAACTTATTTAGAACTGAAATTTTAAGCTCAAAAGCTGAAATCTCCTTTTGGAATCCTTTATTTAGCACCTTATGCTGAGAAAGAAAGCTCATACCTTATTTTTGATTAAAGTCTTGAGAAATGTGTTGTGTATGATATTTATATGCAGTTAAATCTTCAATATGAGGTCCACAAAGTAGATGATAAATTTCTAGACATTTTTTTTTGTGTGTGTGTCAGTGAAATGCTTACTTACCATTAGTCCTCTCCACCATAACAGTATGACAAATTGCAAGCAAAAAGAAGAATTGTCGAACTTCAGACTCTTTCCCTGACTGGATTTGTTCAATTAGATAATGGTCATAAAATACAAGTTTTCCATCTGCATATGTATTCCAACTAAAATCGACTTCCTGGGGAAAGGGAAGAAAAAAATGCTGATATGAAAGTGCCAGTCTAAGAGCTTCAACAAAACATAAAATTTTCATTTTGAGCTACAGGCATTGTGTAATTTAAATGTATTTTTAAACACAGAGAAATATTTACAAGGTAACATTTGTTTCCCAATCAAAATGTTACCAACAAACAATCCTTGAAAGAAAGTGAAAGAACTCACATCTATCCTGCTGTGGTGATGCTGGGATGAGTCCCTGTGTTCCCCTGAAATAAAAGCAAGTGTTAAAATCACAAATCTGTACTTGTGTGAGATATATACATATACATATTTTTTCATGTGTTTTATATCTGTTTTGCGGTGAAAGCAATGTAGTATATGAGAAATAATGCTAATTTATGAGGCTGGACACATTGGTCATAAGAAACTCAGCTTTGGTACTCACTAGCTATGTACCTTTAATCAAATCACTTGATTTCTTCCCATTTTTGTTTATTTATCTGTAAAATGGGAATACTTTTCAGGATTACTGAATTGTATAAAAGTGCTTTGAAAAGTTGAAATCCATATGCGAACTTGGGGTAACATGTCACATTATTAATTATACTCAAGTATCTACCTGCCAGAGAGCTGCATCATATTCTTACATGGTTGCTAACATTCAGAGCAAGAATGAGATCATATTACTACTAAGTTCCCTCTTAGTCCTTATTTTATTCTGTGTAGAAGCACTTAGGCGGCCCAGCGGGTAAGAGCATTAGTCTTGGAGTCAGGAAGATCTGACTTTGGACACTTACTGTGAGATACTAGGCAAGTCACTTAGTCTCTTTCAGCCTCAGTTTCCCCATTTATAAAATGATGATAATCACACCATCTATCTCACAGGGCTGTTATGAGGATCAAATGCAAATCTTAAAAGGCTACATAAATGCTATTATTATTTATAGCCAGTGTTACACAGAGCTCTATCCACAATACATTATCTTTCACAAATGTTCAGTGAAATAAAGGCTAATACTTACCATATATTTGTCCATTAATGCAGCACTTTTTAAATGTCATGATATTCTGTGTTAATGTTCCTGTCTTATCAGAGAAAATGTAATGAATCTGCCCCAGCTGTTCATTTAATGTGGTTGTTCTAGCCTTTGCTGGAGTGTCCTTCTCAGGATAATACATTTGTAAGTCCCAGTTTATGAAATAACTCTGTCCAAGACGAATGACTTCAACACTAGAAAGAAAGAATTAACTCTTGTTGAATTACTCCGAAACAAATGGCAGACTTTGGGTTTTCTTCTCCCCTTCCTCTCTCGATAAAATTCCAACCATTAGTTTTTCTCCTTCTATTCACCCATGGTGCAGCCTAGGTTAGGCTTTTACTTCTTTAGTCTTTCATATTCCTTATATCCGTTTTTATTGCAGTTTGAGTTAGCTGGCTGTTCCCCATGCTTGAAATACACTATCTCCTCATTTATGTCTCCCCAAATCTCTTATTTCTTCCAAAACTCAGCTCAAATGCCCCCTTCTCTATCAAACTTCTCCTAATCTTCTAGCTGTGAACACCACCCTGATTATCTTAATTTATTCTGTATATTTGCATCTATCTTATATATGTTTATTTATTTATATATTATCTTCGAATAGGAATTACCTTCCTATTAGAGTATAAGCTCCTTGAAGACAGAAATTTCTTTGATTCACCAGCACTTGGCATGGTATGTGGAATATGATAAATGCTTTAAAGAAGTTTATTGACAGAATGTTATATGTATATCCTTTGAAGATAGGGACTGTTTATCTTTGCTTTTGTGTCTCCAACAAAAATAAATTCCAAAAAAATAGAAAATCCATGTATTCTCATAAAGTGAACATTTTATAGGATTTGTTCTATATTTCTCTTTTTCTATGTGTGTGTCTTTCTCTTTCTCTCTGTCTCTTTCATCAAATACTGCATACACCCATTTTATTTCTGCAATATATACTATGGCATATATCCCTCCATTGTAATTTTTTAGAGGACTGTGTTCTTTCTCCCTTAGTGCTTAGTGTATGATCTGTACAGAGCAGATAATTAACAAATCTGTTGAATATAATGTTAGTGCAGTACTTATTACACAAAGTTATAAAAATGTAGATAAACATCTTCCTAACCAATCATACCAGAGATGAATTTACATTTCTTACAATATAAACAGAGACCTGATCCAGAGCTTTACTTCATATGAAAAGGAGGACTGTAATTACATACAATGAAAGATAAAACAAGACAAATAACACATTTAATTAAAGAGCACTATGCCCATCTGTTTCTGGACTATTTATGAATTCATTTCAATAATTTTTTTAAACATTTCTGTTCCATTGTATTGGTCAACCTGCCATCTGGGGAAGGGGATGGGGGGAAGGAGGGGAAAAATTGGAACAAAAGGTTTGGCAATTGTCAATTCCGTATAATTACCCATGCATATAACTTGTAAATAAAAAGCTATAACAAAAAAACAAAAAAACAAAACAAAACAAAAAAAACAACAGATGTCTGTTCCAGGAACTATAGTAAACATTAAGAATCTATGTTCTACTAAGTAGAAAAGACAAAAAACCCAAGACACAATAAAACCCTACCCCAAAGACATTAATACGACACTAACACAAAGAGGAAATTTTGCAAATAAAAAAACAAAACAAGAAAATCACTAAATAGGGGCATGAAATATTTGGTAATTTTTTTAAAGGAAAGCAAGAAAAAAACCAAATTCCTTTGCTTAACACTATATTAAAAGGTGGGGAAAGAGGCAGTAAATATTTGTCAAAGTGAAAAAAAAGAAGCTACATATGTGAGAAACAACATGAAGTGGAAAAGTCATTCCCCACCTAAAGCTCTTACAGAGTCATGGTTAGCAGGGACATACTTTAGAATAGTGTATGTCCAAGAAATTGGCATAAGAGCAGGAGGCACTAGAAGATTTCAAGAAGGGATGAAAAAAACATTCCCCTTGCTCGCAAAATGCAACTTCTTCACTCAACACTGATTTCAGTTCCTACGCCTGATTGTGAATATGCTTCAAAGTTGGGGGACTTTTCCTGGGGGAAAATTTTTTTTAATCTCATGAGAGAATGTAAGTAAATTAGTATAAATGCCCATATATAAGTTGAAACCTTCCCACTAAGCTTAAAGCAAGAAATAAAAAAGGAAACTTCATTACCTGACATAAAGAGAGATGGGTACCATGGTATTCAGAATGATGATATAGCCCCAGAAATTAAGGAATCCACGATATGAAGGTGTATAGTCTTCTCCATCATACAGGTACCAAGAATAATTACCAACCTGTGCTTCCCAGTAAGCATGTCCAATAGCTAGACCAGCAGAAAGGAGTATAAGGAGAACAAAGATCTAGAAAGTGAAATATGTTTACACATATTACTTGGATCTTCCTTTGACCAAGAGTGGGGCCAGGCTAGCTTCCTAGTCCATCTATTCAAAAAGCTCTGCTTATTCTTTTATTTATACATGTTTGAATTATCTATAAACACTAATAAAAATCAGCAAAACTATCAGAAAACATTCCTCTAAGATTTTATTTCGTTTCTTCACTGATCGCTGATGGATCTGAATTATTTGTATCCCTTCCCCACAAAAAATTGTCTGAAAAAATGATTATAACAAAACTCTGTTAGTTGTTCAATTGTTTAGTCATGTCTGACTTTTTGTGACTTTATGGACAGTATGGTCCATTTCATTTTCCAGTGGATTAAGGCAGAGGTTAAATGACTTGTCCAAGTTCACATAGCTAGTACATGCCTGAGGCCAGATTTAAACTCTAGCATTCCTGAGTCCAGATCCAGAATTCTATCCACTGATCCATACCGCTGCCCTTATAAACAAAACTTTATTGAAATATAATTTTGCACTAACAGAAGTGACCCTAGATTCTTAAAAAACTCTCCCCAAAAGGCATCAACTCTTTCTAATTTAGAAAGGCTTGGTGGAAAGGGCATCTATTTAGATGATCTCTGGACCTGGGATCAAGCAGACCTGATTTGAAACCCAGCCTCAGATCCTTACTAATTGTGTGATTCTGAGTAAGTCACTTCTATTCTAATATGGGTGACATATAAATGATAGCTATTATTAGTTATTAAAGGTCTAATATTATCTGCCCTAAATTTAGACAGGCTCTTAACAAGGAGGTTGATTAACAGGTAATGACTTTTTTTTTTTTTTTGTCATGGCAATTCATGAAGACTAAGATATACAGGTTGGATTATGAAAAAGGGTAAATTCCCATACTATGAAATCACAGATCTTCTCCTCCAAAGAATCATATGTTAAGAACCAAAGATATCAAGTCCAATCTCCTCATTTTATAGATAAGGAAACTGAAGTCAAGAGGTAAAGTTAACTGTTCTAAGCTCACTCTGATAGCAAGTGGCAGAGATAAAGTACAGATCAAAGTTCTCTGATCTCAAACTCAGTGATCTTTCTATTGTCTTTCACTGACTATTGTAGCTAAAATTTTTAAAAATAAAATTATTAATTTAATGTTAGTTTTTTGAACATTAAAAAAGTTTTACCGTGTAAACCATGTAGTTCATTAGGTAATCAATTTTAGTCCTTTTGAACCTGGTCTTCCCACTATTTTTCATGATTTTGGTGTCAGCTCCTAAAAACAACAAAGAACTCAAAATTCAATGTGTCAAAATACAAAAAATAACAATTATATAACTGCCCATTTTTACCCTTATGTTTTTGATATTGAACAGAGAAGAAATATCTGTGTTTCATTTTTAATAGTCACTTCAGGGTATTAATGACATGAAAAAATAAAGTACCTGCAAAAATGATCAAGCCATGGCAAAAATCAGTATTTCTAATAACACAGCCACGCAGCAAAATTTTATCTGCATCCAATGGGTAACTTGTATTTCTCCAGAAAAGTGTTCCTGTAAACTTATCTAGTCGATTATTTGGTTCTTCACATTCAACAAAACCTAGATTGAAAAGAAAAATTTCAATCTATGTAAATGTTTAAATGCAACATTTCATATAATATTTGATGTTTTTAGAAATTTTTGAAACAGAAATTATCTATCAAAATTGCAGCCAGAAGAGCTGCTTTGTACAAACCATCAAATGCTGCCAATGCACTCTCTTTTTGGAGATATCGATCTGTTACTTCAAGTGACATTTTGAACTTTAAATTTGTTTCCCTAGAGGAAAAATTAAAACAATAAAAATTTTTAATTGAACCAAGTCAGTCATGTAAATAGGGATATATTCATTAAGGAAAACAGCAGTAAAAATTATTTAAAACTTTACATTATTTCATTCTTAAGTCATATTCTTTTTGTATCAAGAATCAATAACTAATATTTTAATTGGTAGTTTCCAGTGGCTTACTTGGTTATGTACTCTAGGTCTGGTCCTATTTTTTAATTCCAATTTTAATTAGAAGTTTTGGGGAGAGAAAAAGTAGATTCACTGAATTGAAGCCAAATCTTTGGCATACTAATACCTGATTCCTTTTGTAAACAGCTTTCTCTGGACTATCATGTAGACAATATCTGAACATTTTAAACTGTCAATTTACCAGTTAGTCAACTGCAACTTTTTCTCTACCACCATCTGCTTCATCAATGATGGTTGCTATTTTCCTATTTATCTCAAACTGAAGATTCCTAAAACTAAACTTTTAATATTCTGCCACATTCATTAAGTATGCAATTGGGATAGGGGTTATTTGGTTCTATATTCAAAAATGAAATGCATTTGTTTCTCATCATCATTAGAAATGAAATAATTTTCTTTTTGGATCATTTGACCTGAGAAGATAAGGATTTAACTCTTAACTATTACATTTACACCAAATCAAAATATGATTTAGTCTGAAAACTGGGAAGGCACTAAAAACATATAGAGAAGGCACAGGTCCACACAATTTGCAGTTTAATATGCTTTTAACCTTTTAGTAACACTTTCTATTAGGAATTTTATTTCAAAGTTCCTACAAATATTAGTTCATTTAATTCTATGTATTAGGCAAGAGGTCTTCACATAGTCTTATCTTCAGGTCATGAGAAGTTTTTCATGTTCATAAGTAATAGTATTTTTTCAAAAGATTCCTACTCAATTACTAAGAAATGAAATTATTCACATGTTATTTCATTTGATCCTCCAAATGCCCTTCTGAGATAGATAGGACAAGATCATAGAATGTTAGTATTGGAAGGGACCTCAGCAGTTACCTCCACTGTAATGTCTTGGCAAATGGTCTTTCAGACTCTGCTTGAAGAAAAATCTCCAAGGAGGGAAAACTCACCAATAAAGTATAAATTTACAGATAACTAAAAAGTGAGGTAGGTTTAAGAAGTGAGCTGGACAGGTTACTTCAGCCTCTCCCATGCTCAGGAAGGCTCCTTCTCTATATAATATTCATTAGAGAGAGCACAGAGAAATAACTTGAGTGTTTGCTAGAGAGACTGCTTGGCAATAGCTCATTCCATTTCTGCATAGTTTAAACATTAGAATATTTTTCCTGTTATCTATCCTAAAGCAGCTCCTTTATACCTCCCATTCACTGCTCCTGCTTCTGCCCTCTGAGCTGAAATGGAACAAATCTAATTTTTCTTTCATCTATCAGGCCTTCAAATACTTGAAGCCAGTTATCAAGTCCTCCCTCAGCCTTTTCTTTTCCAGATTGTAAATCCTTAGTTCCTTTTCCAATTGATATGTACTTAAGGCCCTTTGTCATACTGTATTAATGACCACACCTAAGTGTGAAGGGGCAGTTCAATTCTCTGAAATCCTCTGAAATCCTCCACAGCTGTGAATCATAACACCCCTGAAAGAATTGCAAATCAGCCTTTACTGATTCAGATGTTGCTTGTGGATTGGGAATGAAATAAATAGGAGGCAAGAGGAAAGAGGAGAGAGGTCAGAAACGCAGCTGTCTCTCAGTCTCCTAGTATTGTTATCATCCTCTCACATGAAGGGATCCATTCTGCTGGTCAGAATTAGATTCCCAGCAGCCAATAACAGGTGGCTCCTGTAATGGCTCCTGTAATAATCCTGATTACCAGGAGGACAAGAAACAACAGTGAAATGCTACATAGACATCTGCTAAAACTCTTTGTTGCTAAAGGCAGATCAGCAAAAAAATTCTTGTTTCTTCCTTAAAAAGGAGAAGAAGTAATAAAGAGAAATTCTTTCTGGATCTTATTCTGAGGTGTAAAGAATATATTCCACAATTCCAATAGATTTGGGATGGAAAATGCAAATCTCATCCAGAGAGAGAACTATAGAGACTGAATGTGAATCAAAGCATAGTATTTTCAACTTTGGGTTTTTTTTTTTTTTAAGTTTTCTTTTTCTTTCTCATGGTTTTTTTTTCCCTTTTTGGTCTGATTTTTCTTGTACAACATGACAAATATGGAAATATTTTAAAAGGATCGTACATGTTTAACCTATATCAGATTACTTGCTGTCTTGAGGAAGAGAAGGGGAAGAGAGAGAGAAAAATTTGGAACACAAAATCTTACAAAAATGAATGCTGGAAACAATTTTTATGGGAATTTGGAAAAATAAAATACTATTGAGAAAAAATATATCTTGTTTCTGAAGGAAAAATGATCAGAGCCTTGGGAAAAAATGGTCATGGAATGATATCTAAGGAGGGGGTTGTCTTTATGTATTCTTGAACTTTGGGTAAATGGTTTTCAAAGTTCAGAGAAAGCATAGTTATGCTCTCTATGCCTAAGGGCCTATAGGACAAATTAACTCAAAAGAAATAGGATATTCTCAAAAAATTTTGATAGCAATATAAATTATCCCACTAAGAAAAAGTGGATCTTTTTTAGATGGCAAAGGGATAAAATGAAGCTCACAGAAAAGACAGAATTATAGAATGGCGATGATGAGATGGTAATGATTGGAGGGGGGAAATGCCACACATTGGGAAGTACAGAACCAAATATTTTAAGAGGTAGCTGAAACTCACTAAAAGTGAGGAGGTTGTAAGGGCATGTAGCTACCCTCAAACAGGTATTAATAAATGGAACAACATGTAAAAGAGGGTGACTAGAGTGGTGAGGGAACTGAACATGGTGTCAAAAGAGACACACCTGAAGAAGTGGTGGACATGTAGCCAGAAAAACAGAACACCTGGAGGGAACTTGATAACTACCTTCAAGTACTTGTAGATAGCAATCATGTGGAAGAGCAATTATACTCATTTTTTTGGGCTTCTGTGGGTAAAATTAGGAGTATGAATAAAAAGGGTTTGTTGGAGAAGGGGGAAGTTCTGGATCTGATTTTCATCTATATAAAGCACTCTAACTTTCCTCCATCCATGCAAAGCTGTAACTTGTCTATAATTTTTAGTCTTAAAAGAGTAGCCTAGGATGATGAGAAGTTATGTGACTATTCAAATCACACACCTAATATATATCAGAGGTAGAGATTGATCTCAGGTCTTCTTAACTTCAAGGAGGGATCCCTGTTCATGACCCTCTAAACTTAAGAGTTAGAAGACCAAGTAAGGTTAGATTTCTACATTTGCCAAGACTAAAATGATCTCAACATGAATATTAGTCCAATGTGAGAAAAAGTTATTAATAATTTAACAGTTCAAAAGTGAAATGGACTATCTTAGAAGGCAATTCCTCATCCCTGGATATGTACAAGAGGAAGCCAAATGATTAATTACTGAAGATGTTGTTTAGGAAAAAGCTTCTTAAACTGTAGGTTGCGATCTCATATGGAGTTGCATAAGTAATATGTGGGTTGTAAAATTATGATTTGTGATACTATTTGATTTATATACCTATTTTATATACCTATATACCTGTTATTACGTAAAAATTTCTTGGGCAAAAAGAGGTCACCAGTGGAAAAAGTTTAAAAAATCTTGGGTTTAGGGGTTTTCTGTTCAGGTGGTAGTGTCTACATTAGAAGATCGTTGAAATCCATTCTAGTTATGGAATTCTATGATTGTGGCCTTCTTTTAAAAATGAGACAACTGAGGATTGGAAAGGTGAAGCAAATTGGCCAAATTTCCATTGTGAGAAAGTGGAAAAGCTAGAATTTGAATCTAGGTTTTTTGATTTCACATTCAATATATACTGAGACTTTGATATATAACAGAATGTGTAAATACACATGCATATATGTATGTAAACAACGTGCTGGTTCTTATACTGCAATACCTTAAATGAAAGAACTTTTCAAAAGATATATCCTTACCCATCTAATTCAGCAGTTTCTACATAACAGAGGCTGTTAGGCTCTGAGCTGGACAGGAGGAGAATGTCAGCCTAATCAAAATAATAAGCACAAGGTAACATGTTAAATATCAAGTGAAACCATACCAAAGTTTACAGATTTGGGCAAATTTGAATGAAATGCAGAAAACACGTTTACTTACAGGAATAAAGTCATTTTTTTTCAGACGAATGACATCTCCAACTTGAACCTCTTTCCACTTTACGGTTTTGAACCTAAAAATAGCATTTGAAATATTAACAATTACTCATTTAAATATTCATGTTATAGAAATTGTGATATCATATAGAGAAGCAACTTGGAATTTATGTTAGGAATATGGGCACTCTATGAAATGTAGCAGAAAGTCTTGACTTTTGGACTAAAATATATCTGGCATCTTAAATGTAACAAAGTGTAAATCAAAGGATCACAATAAGGGCTGGCTTATGGAATCTCCATTCTTTGTTGATGGATTTTTTAAGGAGTTATAACTTTTCAGATTCTCTGCTCTTCTTCCTGTATGCTGTCGTAGCAAGCAGATATGCTATTATTAACATTCTTGATCCTTCCATAGCCTACTCTATAATATCACTGAACCTAGAACCTCATGTCACTTACTAAGATTGTCTAGCCAGAAGTCACTTTATCTAGTTTTTCTATAATACAAAGGGGGTCTCTGCTTAACAATAGAAGATTTCAGGGAACAAGATACAGAGAGGATGAAATGTTCTTTCTTTTTTTAAACAAATAGCCATCATTCTAATTTATGGGACCTGGGGAAGAGGTAAAAGAGATGCTTAGACTCAAAAAACTGAGTCAAGAACTTCTCCCAGTTCCAAACTGTTCTGTACAGGAAGTTCCAAATTCAATTTCAAAATAAGACTGAATTTGGAAGAACTTCTAAATTTTTGTAATTCAAAATATGAATTTTGGAAACCGAGGATTATTATTCATTAATTATATTTAAAAAGATGTCTCTAGAACCAATTATAAGAAGCAAAAATCATGGCACTGTGGCTTCCTTATTAATTTTTGATTAAAATAGACATGCAAAAAGTCTCATGTTGAGTTAAAATTTTTTATTAATATTTACAACACAATCATAATTTTTAGGGTCTTTAAAATTTGGCTTCAATTGATTTAATGTTACCTGTTAACCAAAAAAATTAAAAAGAATTTATTAGTAAGCATCTTTTATGGGTCTGGATCATGTTAAATGATACTGGAGTTACAAAAACAAAATAATGAATAATAATGGTGATAATGTTGATAATGATATTAGCTAGCATTTAAGTATTGCCTACTAAATGCCAAGTACTTTATAAATATTTCATTTGCCAGTGAAAGAATACTTAATTGCAAAATGTTTACAATCTGTACAGGAAAAGGAACGTGTCCATATATAGATAAAGATAAAATATATGCATATAATTTGGGAAGCAAGGTACCAGCAGTTTAGTAATCAGGAATTGCTTCATGGATTACAGCATACTTGAGCTGAATCTTGAAGGAAATTAGGATCCTAAGAGGCAGAAGGGAAGAGGGAATGCATCTCAGGAATGAGGAGCAGCCAGTGAAAAGCCATGGAGATGAAAATATCATGTGTGAAAAATAGTAAGGGCAGTCTGATTGATCACAGTGACCAAGAAGTAAAGCAATGCATAATAAAGCTTGAAAAATAAAGTCAGACCTAGTTTTAAAGAGTGTTAGATATTAAAGGCATTTGTATGTGATTCTAGAAGCAATAAGGAACAACTGCAGTATATTTAATTGGGAGAGACATAGACCTGCATTTTAGAAAAAGCACTTTGATAGTTAAATGAAAGTTGTATTGAAGTAGGGAGAGACTTGAAGCAGGGAGACCCAATTAAGAGGCAACTGTAATCATTTAGGTGAGAGGTGATGAAGACCTAAAATAGGATAGTAATTATATGAGTACAAATGTGAAAGGTACCATAGATTTAAAAATGACAAGATTAGGCAACTGATTATATGTAGGAATAAAGAATTAGGTATAGTATCAAGATAGCTGACTAGAGACCTAGACACAAATAAGGCACTTTAAAACGATGTATTGAGGAAGGGAGAAAATGAGTTAGTTGTTTTGGAGGTTGAATAGTCTATGGGGCATTGAGTTCAAAATGTCCAAGAAGATTTGGTGATGTGTACTGGAGCTAAGGAAAGGGACTAGGGCTGAGCATACCAATTTGAGTCATCAGAATAGAGATAATCATAAAATCCATGTGACTTGATGAGATCAGTGAGAGATAATGTGGAGCGAGAAGAAGAGAGGGCACAGGACAGAGCCTAATCATGATGTTAATTATGAGTCAGCAAAGAAATCTGAGAAATAGTGGTAACATGATAGGAGAAAAGTCAGATAAAGCAGTATCACAAAAACCCAGAGAGCAGCAAGTATTCAGGGAAAAAAGGTAACAGTTTTAAATGCTGCAAAAAAAAAGTCATAAAAGATAAGGATTAAGAAAGTTTACTAGATTGAATATCTAGACTATTTAGTAATTTTGAAATGTAGTTTCAGTTGGATGATAAGATTACAAGGGTATAGGAAGAAAATGAGGGGAAAGGAAGTACAAATAGAAGTAGTGAGTAGACAGCTTTTCCTAGAAGTTTGGCTGAGAAAAGGAAGAAAGATATTGAATGGTAGTTAAAAGGATGGTAGGATCTAGAGTTTTTTTCCCCCCAAAGATGAAGATGACTTAGGCATGTTTGTAGACAAGCCTTATTCCTTGATAAAAAGGAATAGATAGGAGAAAATAGGAGACATTTGCTGGAGAATATTGAAAGGAATAGCCAACAGAAACCAGATTTATCAATAAATTTAGAGAGAGTGAGCCTCAGAAAAGAATAATTTGCTGAGAGATATCAGAAGAGTAAGATTCTGAAAAAAGCAAAGGGAATCAAGGAATATTCTAAATTAAAATAAATAGCTACTTAACACTATGATGTTTTAAATCTTGGGTTAGAATTCAGAAGGTCTTTAAATATACAATAAACAAATTAACCTCCAACTTAACGATTTATTTCTAATTAAATTGTTTCCACAAAACATAGAGAAGAGCAATTTTTATTATAGGTAACCCCTGATTTAAAAATACTTGACTTATTAGCAACTCAAAGATAAATACATTCTCTCATGGCTGCTACTGAAGATTCTATCTTCCTTTTTCCTCCCAGGATCAGATGCTATTCTCAGAGTTGGTATTTATTTCAACAGTTTCAGTTATATAAATTTAAAAAATAATCTTTTGTGGATTAGTCTGAGAACTTCATCACCACTTTGAAAAAAAATCCCCCCCAATTAACAAGCATTTATTTTCTTTTTCTCTGCCGCTCCTTCCCATTAAAAAAGGGGGTGAAAAACTTTTGTAACAAATATGCATAATTAAATAACACAAATTCCCATATTGGCCATATGTGAAAATGTATATCTTATTCTTCATCTTAAATCTATCACTCTATTACCACTCATAACAGTTTTCCTATTGGAAAATTCATTCTGAATTCTAAATAAATGATTTACAAATACACTATTTAAATACAATCATCCACATGTTAATGCCTGTATTT
Source organism: Antechinus flavipes (assembly GCF_016432865.1). Lineage (NCBI taxonomy): Eukaryota > Metazoa > Chordata > Mammalia > Dasyuromorphia > Dasyuridae > Antechinus > Antechinus flavipes. The sequence goes on along the minus strand of NC_067398.1, from coordinate 348,881,263 downwards.
ATTGCTAACATTCAACACATTGATTCACAACCTGTGAAAAAGTCTAAACATGTGCTTTTCTCTAATAGATATCTTCCTATTACCATGTGACATTGGAAATGTACCTCAAAACACAAAAACATAAAACCAATAGTTCATCCTGTATCTTGCTTCACCCAAGAAAATTGAGGCCATTTTCAAAGGAATTCTTTTTCTACCCATCTAATATCATGTCACTCCATTATCTTTCCCTATAATCTTCTCCCTCATCTATCAGAAACTGATAGAATTGATCCTTTTTGCCAACGACAAAGCCTCCACAAAACATGTGAATTCATCCTTTCCCAATACTTCCAGTATATTACTCCCATTATATCTTTTATCTCGAGTCTATCTATTGGGTTGTTCCTTGTTACCTATAAAGGCTTCCATTCTCACCCAGTCCTCAAAAGTCTCCCATTTGATCCTATCATCCTCACTAGCTACCTATATATCTTTTCTCTCTTTCTTGGCTAAACTCCTTAAGAAATCACTTAAAGTAAGTACCTCCTCTTCCTCTAGTTTAAATCCTCTGCAATCTGGCTTCCAAACGGAAACTGCTCCCTGCAAAGTTGATGATCTCTTCCTTGTCAAATCTAAATACTCATCCTTGTTGACCTTTCTTTGATAATGGTGATCACCACCTCTTCCTGGATATTTTCTATTGTCTAAGTTTTATTTATTATATTCTTCTCTCCTAGTTCTCCTATAGCTCAGATTTCTCCTCAGTCTTTTGTGTTGTTTCTTTATGCCATGTTTGTTACCTATAGGTGTCTTCTCAAGGCTCCAACCTGGTCTCCCTTCTTGATTCTCTCATGCTCTCACAGATGTTCTCATCAATTAGTATGGATTTAATTATCATCACTGTGCAGATGACTTCTAGATCTTTACATCCAATCTTAGGCTCTTCTCTTTAATGTGAGTTTCTAGAAGCTGGTTTTCTTAAATTTTTATTAGTATCTCCAGTGAAAACTACTGGCACATAGTAAATACCTAATGCTTTTTGACTGATTGATTGATGCACATAAAAGACTACTTTATGCTGTTTCATGGTTTTTTTTTCAATGCCTTTCTTCCTATAATACTGAGATTCAAAACTATTTGAATCTAAAGCCTTAATTTTTTATTAGGCTTTTGCTAAAAAAAAAATCACCTTGAGATATATTTGCCATTATTAATTTTCATCAAACTCCAGCTATATCACATAAATATTTATATTTTTTTCATAGAAGAAAAAAAAGTCGGGCAATTTTTACAATACCTGCCATCCTTGATAACTTCACATGTCCTATTGTTTATCTCTTTATCCATTCTATGGCGAGCCTTGAGTGAGGTAGAAGAAAGAAGGAGAATTAATACCTTAATAATCCTAAAATTTTAAATGCAACAAAAATCATGGGCTAAAATAATGTGAAAACATCCAACAGAATTCTTAGCATTTAAAAAAAACTTACAACATCATCCACAAGATCTTTGATTGCAGTGATGCCCAGCACCAAAAGTAAAGGCACAAGTGTTGTATACCATGCCAGGGTACTTATTTCAGGAATTGCCTTTAAAAAAAAGGGTATTTTAAAAATATTTAATATTTCTATAGAATTTATTTTTTATTTGAAACTTGATTTGAGTAATTATTCAAAATTGAATTCTTTTTTCTTTTTTATTATAGCTTTTTATTTACAAGTTATATGCATGAGTAATTTTACAGCATTGACAATTGCCAAACCTTTTGTTCCAACTTTTCCCCTCCTTCCCCCCATCCCCTCACCCAGATGGCAAGTTGACCAATACATGTTAAATATGTTAAAGTATAAATTAAATACAATATAAGTATATGTGTCTAAACAGTTATTTTGCTGTACAAAAAGAATTGGACTTTGAAATAGCATACTATTAGCTTGTAAAGGAAATCAAAAATGCAGGTGGACAAAAATAGAGGGATTGGGTATTCTATGTAGTGGTTCATAGTTATCTCCCATCTTTCGCTGGGTGTAGCTGGATTAATTCATTACTGCTCTATTGGAACTGATTTGGTTCATCTCATTGCTGGAGATGGCCAGGTCCATCAGAATTGATCATCATATAGTATTGTTGTTGAAGTATATATAATGATCTCCTGGCCCTGCTCGTTTCACTCAGCATCAGTTCATTTAAGTCTCTCCAGGCCTTTCTGAAATCCTCCTGCTAGTCATTTCTTACTGAACAATAATATTCCATAATACATAATTGAATTCTTGAAGATATATTGGTAGAACTCTTGGTACCCATTATACAAGTTATCTCAAAAGCTATTGTAGTTCTAAGCTATAAAAATAATAATGAATATTATACCTTACAATTATGCAGGTACTCTAAAAGTTTTAGTGCAGTTTTAAGCTACTGAATTTAAAATTGTACTAAAACTTTTGAGACACCTTGCAGAATAATAATAATAACAACAATAATCACAATATTAGCACTTATATAGTGCTTTAAGGTTTGCAAATCATTATATACATGTTATTTCATTTGGGCCTTATAACAATTCTGTGAGTTCAGTGGTATTATTATCCCTATTTTACAGAGAAGGAAACTAAAGTGGAAAGAGTTCAAATAATTTGCCCAATGCTCACAGTAAGTGTCTGAGACTGGAGTTGAACTCTGGTCTTTCTGATTCAAATTCCAGTGTTCTTAGCCATTATGCCACTTAGCTATCTCTATTACACACACACACACACACACACACACACACACACTTAACATGTAATATGAAATTATTAAACACAATAATCTCAACATATAAGAATAACTACAATAACAACAATAACCCAGGTTATTCTCATCACCTGTAACAGTGCCCCAAAAGAGTAATTCTGGTTTCAGAACAAAAATGAACATAATTAAAGGTTTATAACTCAGAAGTTAATCTATATTTTCATTCATATGGAAAATCCATTCACTGTAATCCTTCTTTGACTTAAGAAGACATTCTCATGAATTATTCTGGCCAAAACAAATGCAAGACTTTATGGATAACTCTCTATGAAAAAAATCACTGAACCTAGTGTGCTTGGTCCTTAGATGCCATATAGTTGGTTGTCAGTCCTTTACACTTTTCTAGGAAATGCCCAAGCCTGCAGAATACAGATTCATCTTCCTGCCATAAAAATATTGGGATAAGACTACAGTGGAGATTTGAGAAATATCAATGATATTGTGTGATAAAGTTGAGGACAGTGCTAAACAATGACTGAAACTTCAAAAGCATGAAATAGTACAGATGTAATAATAATTTTCTTTTTTTTTTGTATTAGACAATTTATATACTTAATTCATTTCTATCTTTAAGAATCTTTATTCTTCCTTTGAAGTTTAGGTGCCATGGTTTTTATGTTGCTCCTTCCTCCTTAATTGCTAAAAGAGAACTTTGTCTATCTTGCCACTATATTTCTGTTTATCTCTCCACTTTGTCCCTTCTCTAGAGTTTATATTATCATTCTGTTGAAGGATCATTTTTTGTCCAGCCCTACTTTCCTCTTTATCTCCTTAAGGAAAATGTTAGTTTCTTGAAAGTGGGAGCTATTTTTGGCTATATCTCATGTTTAACCTTGCACATACAGAGTAGATTCTTAGTAAATGTTTGTTGACTTGAGTTGAACTTTAGGACAACAAGTTTTAATCCCAGTAAGAGAAGTCAGAATTGGAGAGTTGTGCAAATATTTTTTCCCCTCCCTTTTCTCAATTAGTCAATAATCAGTATATAAAGTACTGTGGTTCCATTCCCTTAAAGAAAAAAAAATCAAATTCTTGGAGTCATTCATCATATACTCTTTTACAACTTAAACATTATTGTGCAACCATTACTCATAAAAGATTTAAGATATAAAATAGTAGTATTACCTGTAAGATAAGGAGGATCAGGAAATAGAAATTGGCAGCCCTCTTGAACTGTTCAAATAAGTTCATTGGTAGAAAGGTAATTGCATTGTACTTGTAGGTTTTTATTGCATTACTCTATTAAAAAAAGAATTATTTTAAGAATTATCAGTTATGTGCTCCTGTAAATCTTATATTAACACAAGTACAAAATATTATAAAAAACTATCAACAAAAGTTGTTTATTAGTATCATTACTCTAATTGTGAAAGTGACATTTACCAGACAGAATGTGACAGTGGGATTTCTTAAACTTGCTTTAATTGTGTTATGCACAAAATGACTTCCAGAAAGCGTATAATCTTTAAAATCAAAGACTATAAAAGCGCATATTATTATTATAAATAATTTCTCTCTTGATTTAGATAGGCAGAATTTTTCTTGACAAGGAAATTCTGCCTACCAAAGCAACTGCTCTGCACTGTATAGTCTTAGACATTTGTCCAGGGTAATAAGAAGTTAAGTGCCATTCCCAGGGTCACACAGAGTATGTCAAAGACAGGACTTGACCCCAGGTATTCCTGACTCCAAAGTCAGTCCTCTATCTACTATACCATGTTTTCTCTCATTAGTAAAAGTAAAGAAAATCACTACTCATGTTCATACAATGCTTGCAGTTTGAAGAAATAGCAAAAAATCTTACTCATCCTCACTTATCAAATGAGGAAAATGAGGCTTAAATTGTCAAGGTTACATAGCAAGTATGTATTGAGGCTGAATTTGAAACCTAGGTCTTCTTGATCTCCAAGTCCTGTGCCAACATCATATAGGTAGTATCAGATTGAGGACAAGAGTTGAGATTCAGTCTGATGCTCTACTAACCCAAAGTGCATAATTTCAATGAGGTGGAGGAAGAAAAATAATATTATTATAATGTTTAACCCCACCCCTCTCACACTAAATATCTAAATTCAGCATTAGGAAAAAATAGAATCATAACTATCGAATGAAAATATTTCTGAAATTGTACATGATAGTCAAACTTTACATTTTAAATTATCAATGATAATATTTACCATTTATAGGGTAGTTTAAAGGTTATAAAGTACTTTATTATGTAATTTGAACCTCACAACAGCCCTATTATTATTTTCATTTTAGAAAGGAGGAAACTGAGACTGAGAGAGTTTAAAAGACTTGTCCAAAGTTATATAGTCAATAAATGTCTGATTTCCTGACTCCCAAGTCCAATACTTTATCCTTATAGCATTTATATAAATCAGTAATCTTCTTTATAGAGAAATATGAGGGTAGGGAGAAATTAGCACACAGAATTTTGCCAGTCTCCACTTATCTACTTGAGGTAGATTAAGATAACAGTGATAAGATGAATAAAAATTAATCTTCTATAAAATTACAGATGATTACTGCAAAGATTCTTACTGATACTGAACAGAAAAGACTTTAAAGACACTTGGAAGTTAAAGGCAACTTACCGCATATTTACTTTCTTTCAAACAAAAAAACGTTGTATTCATAAACTGGGGCTGTTCATGGAAGCTCCGATCATTTGCCTTCACTTGCCATGTACATTCTAAAAAAGATAGGAGGAAATAATGAAACAAAATCTCTCAGAAACAAACTAAATACATCTACTTTTCTTAACTGCTTAATTACATCATATAACATTCAAGGTAGCTAGGTGATACAGTGGATAGAGTGTCTGGCTTGGAGTCAGGAAGCCCTTTTTAAGAGAAAGGCTCCACAAATCATTTAAAATCTTAGCCTCAGTTTTCTCCTTTATAAAATGAAGATAATAATAGGATTGTTGTGGGGCTCAAATAAGATAATATATAAAAAGCATTTTGTAACCTTCAGAGTGCTCTGGTCTTCAGAATGCCCGTTTCAGCTACTTAGTACAACCCTGGTAAGTCACTTAACCCTGTTTGCTTCAGTTTCCTATTCTGTAAAATAAGCTAAAGAAGGCAATAACAAAACACTCCAATATCTTTGCCAAGAAAATACAAAGAGAGGTCATGAAGAGTCAGCCAAGACTGAAATGACTAAAGAAATACATCTGAATAAATCTCTAAAATATGTTGTCATAACAATAATAGCCAAAATGTATATTGTACTTTCAGGTTTGCAGAGTACTTTACATGTAATATTTTATTTAATCTTCACAATAACCCTGTAGGGTAGAGGCTATCATCATTCACATTTTGCCAATGAAGACTAGAATTTAAAAAGATTTAAATTTGTGTAGTTTGAACCCAGGTCTTCTGAACTCTACATCCCAAACTTTTATCTATTGTGGTGATAGTTCCCAGAATTACAATGAGCTGAAAAATCTATTTCCTTCTTAGCATTCAATTTGCTTTTTCTCTCCAGATTTCTTTGGTGCCTACATTTTTCTGATCCACCAAAAGAAAAGATACTACACCTTAACAAGTTCTTTCTTTTGACATTTTAATCATGGGTAACATGATCTTGGGCTTCAACTCATAAAACAATATCTGTTGACTGCAACAGCTTTATCAAGAGAGAGAGAGCTCTCTCACTCTCACTTGAGGTACTTAAGAGAGGCTCACATTTTGGCTACATTCCTGCAAACAATTCCCATATCTAAACTTTAGGAAACTTTCTTCCTGAATGTTCCCTCTCATTTTCTGTTTTTTATGGCTGTCCAGCCCTTTTGCTCATAAGCTGCCCCAACTCCCTGGTTAGCATATTTCAAATCTTTCAGCCTCCTTTGCAAAATACTTCCTTGTGCAAGTTCACATAGCTAACAGGTATCTGCAGCCAAATTTGAACTTGGATCTTCCTCACTCCAGACAACATGTTCTATCCACTATGTCACATAGCTGTCCTTTATTTCTTCTATTAGAGTGTAAAATTCCTAGAACTTAGTTACTTAAAAAAAACTCTCACAGCATCTATATATACCTTACAATTCATAGATATCAAATAAAGATTTGTTGAATTCATGAATGAATGGATATCAGAATTTTTTCTCCCAACTGAAAAATTGTTTCTTGACTTTTCCTCCTTCTATTTAATAAGGCACCTGACTTCAAATTATGATGGGATTGTCATTTACCCTATAAACAGACGATCTAACAGCAGGATTTCATTTGCCTGAATGTAATTTTAAATTCTGATCATGTTACATAAGAATAGGCTCCTTAATTTTTTTCTAATATTGAACTGGATTATGAACTTAATGAAACTCTAAGGTCAAAGTTATTTTCCTAAGGCATTTCTGGAAATCCTGGTTGGTTAAGAAGCAAGTCAGGCAGTTAGATTTTATCAGAGGTGATTCCACCCTTCCTCAAAGTAAGAACAGAATAAAACATCCTCTCCACTTACAGTTTCATGCCTTCTATTGATTTTTTTGAAGGTAGGGAATGAGGCAGAGCCTGTGTTTTCTTTTTTCAAAGAATCAAGCTGCTACAGAAGCTCTGCCAATACAGTAAGTAACAAAATTAAGATATTTAAGCTGTTTCCTTTTTATAGCTACTCAATTAGCCAAATGAATCTGTCTCCTAAAGAAAGGGCAGACAACTGCTCCTATTTTAAAGCTCAATTTGTAGAAACAGTGTGAGGCAACCTTAGAGATCACCTGGGAGGTTATTGAAAAGAGATAGAAAAAACATTCTCAGTCATAGTGAAGAATGGAAGGAACAAGATCTTTGAATAATGGAAATGAAAAAGGAAAAGAATCTATATGTTCTAAAAATTTTTTTAGGAACTTTATGGTGGCAAAGACCTAGAAATTGCAGGCTTACCCATCAATTGAGGAATATCTGAACAAAATGGGGTATTTGATTATGACAATACTACAGTGGTATAAGAGATGATAAGCTCAATGATCTTAGGAAAACACGATTTGTATGAAATAATAAAGAGCAAAATGAGCAGAACAAAAAAAAGTTTTTAAGAACAACTTTGAGGGGCAGCTAGGTGGCACAGTGGATAGAGCACCAGCCCTGAAGTCAGGGGGATCTGAATTCAAATTTGACCTCAGACACGTAACACTTCCTAGCTATGTAACCCTGGGCAAGTCACTTAATCCCAATTGCCTCAGAAAAAAAAAAAAGAACAACTTTGAGCAAATAAGTTGTTTTGGATATTCTCAAGATCCAAATTAATTACAAAGGACATATAAAAGAAAGTGTTATTTGAATCCAGAGAAAGAACTGATAAACAGAAGGATGTATCAAATGGTTTTAGACATATGTACATATTTTTATCTAATGATAGTCATTTCTAGGGCAGGGGAGGGAGAGAGAAAAAAAGTAAATTACGTGATTATTTTATTATATATTTTTAAAAAAATAGCAAGTTGTGAATAAAAGACTTGCAGTCTCATGTACAATCATCTTTTTTTTCTATCCTACTCTGTTAAGGAAATTCTTGTTTTATTTCTTAAGTTGAGAATAAAATAAAGGAAATTAAAAGAAAAAATAAAAGTAATGTAGGAAAGAATAACACAATTTGAAAGTATCTTGTATGTAGGAAAAGAGCTGATCCAAAGAAATTTTTTTTTCTCTTTGATTCCCTTATCAGTACTCACACAGTACACTGCATTTGTTAGATGTTTCCATGCTTTAATGGATCAGTAATTCTGTTCCTCAGAGAGAAATGTTGCAAAGCAGCCATCTTTTCATCTTGTCCTATTCCTGTACATGATCTCCCATCAGTCCTCCAAAGGGAGTCCACCCAATGTGCTGAAAGCATTCCTCTAGACTCTTTATATTTTATTCAGTGGAGCATATGAGCTCTCCAGTTATTTTCTTATCTGTTTTTACTAGATGACCTCTTCTGTTCACATCTCTCTAGTGACATCCTTAATACCCCTTCTCCATCACTATTAAGCTACAACCTTAAGTCTTTCTCCTCATACCTTTATCAAAAATATCCTCAATGGGTGTGCTTATGCTAGTCTCAAAGATTTTGTAGAGGTAGTTGTGGGAAAGCAGGCATGTGTGTAACTAGTTATTGACAATTTTTATGTCCTTTTTTCCCCTACAGGAAAACATAGTAGAAAGTCTGTCTTGAAACCAGAAAAATCTGGATCCAAATCCTGTCCCTGATACCTGATATCTGGTAACCATGGGCCATTCACTTTAATTCTCAATGCTCTAGGCCAGGGGATATCAAAGATGTAGCTTGTAAGCCATATAATAGTACTGAATGTCTGTGGCCTGAACCTGAAAAGTAGTTATTAGCTGATTTTAATGTTTGGTTGTAATAATAAAAACTATGCTTTATTATTTTATTTTTAACCCCTACATATTTATAACATAAATTTATCTATATATTATATATATCTATTAATATAATATAATCTATATATGTGTTTTATATATGTGTGTATATATATATGTATATATATGAGTTTTTTATCACTATAACCAAATATAAATAAAAAACCCATATATATATATATGGGATATATAACCCTACCAAACTTTAAAATCAGATACTAATTACAAAATTAGGCTTAGGTATATATGTGTGTGGCACATATGTACACATACACATATGCATGTATATATCTATCATCCATATCTTTCCATTTACTTATCCTACATGTGGTTTTCTTAGTCAATATGCAGCCCCCAAGAATCCTTATGTACAGTTTATTAGCCATCTTTTCTGTCTGAGTTCAACACAACTTTAGGCAACATTCTAAGATTGTATAAGTGACAACATGCATTGTTAGTGAGAGTTTCCTCACCTGTGGAGTTCCTTATCCCAATGAAATCATTAGTCCCTATTGGGATGTTACATGTTTTTCTTCCAGTATTTGGTTCCTCCATCTCTGTTCTTAGTAACTAATTTAATGGCTACTCACTGAGTTCTTTCAGCTCTGTTCTCTCTTTCCCCACCATGACTTGTACTTCCTAACCTACAGCTTAGACTCATCTGATCATAGCACTTAAATTCACAAGCACAAACATTTAGGAAGTGCTTTATTCTTTTTTAAAAATATTTTATTTTATTTTATAATAAGTTTATATTGACAGGATCCATGCCAGGGTAATTTTTTTACAACATTATCCCTTGTGCTCGCTTCTGTTCCGATTTTTCCCCTCCCTCCCTCCACCTCCTCCCCTAGATGGCAAGCAGTCCTTTATATGTTAGATATGTTGCAGTAAATCCTAGATACAAAGTGCTTTATTCTTATTTGGAATTTAAAACACAACTAAAAGTTAAGCACTAAGCATTCATTCCTAAGTGCTCTGTATATATTATCTTAAAAAAAATCTCTGGAGATTCTGAAAAAAAAATAGAAATATGAGTCTTTTTCCCTATTATAATTCTCTACAGATGTGTGGATGTGGGGAAGGTGGGTTGCATACCAATTTAAAAAATTGGTCAATATCCAAGCAAGCAGTAATCCTGTTATTTAGTGTGCCCCTCTTATCTGACCTACTTCAGACAAAAGAAACATATAGCTATTTGACACATTGATCAATGATATTCCCCTCATGTGACCTTATTCTTTCCTTTAATTGTGCTTTCAGTACTAATTTCTGTAGTAGAAATCCTTCAATAAATATAGCCAAAAGATACCCTACATGTTGCGTTCCTTAAAAGGGCTGGCCATTATTAACAAATATTTACTAAAGCACCCACTGTGTGTTGTACATTTTAGTCTCAGTATCCAAATGCTTGGTATTCACAGATAAATCTATTTTCTGTGTTCACTTAGAGCTTATTTTTTAGCTTGGAAATATGAATGCACACAAAAAAACTCAATAGGTAGTCATCTATCCTTATCTACATACAGAGTATAATTTTTTAATTAAATGTTTGCTCCAGCACAGTATGACTTTCTTGGTGAAGGGAAAGCTTTGCTTTGTTTTTCTCCAGAATTTTTTCCACAATACTTCATACAAGCATACAATGAAAGTATTTAATAAATGCTTGTTGAATTAAAAAAACTAAAAATTATAAATGAATAGGCACAGACTGAATGATCACATTGTTTCAGGTCAGTTAAGATTTAAGGAACAGATAGAGCTCAAAATCACAGGGAAATTAACTAGTTATAATTTACTATTATTTTTAAAAAGGATACTTTGATGATGTTTGATGTTTAGGACATAGGCACCTTTTGTTCTGATGCTGGAACATGCTATATAGTACATATGAGGTACAACCAGGACTTAGAGAGTGATTGTGAGTAATCAGAAACATTAGAGTTTACAAGATTTCATAATGGAGAGAAACTAAGGGAGCTGGAATAATTTTCAAATGCATCAAACTGGGGCCAGGAAAGTCCCATGTATCTCTGAATATATCAATCATGAGTCAATTAGAAAAACGCAAACACAAGGGTCCTTAGTGTTTTAAGTTTATGACTTTGAATTCATAAGTTACTCAGGCTTTTTCTTTTTACATAATTTTCCTTCCTCATAGGAAAAAAGGGTCAAGATTGAAAACTTGTTCCCATATTCCTTAATCACATCCCCTCTAGCCCTCCCACCCCAAAATTTCCAAGAAAACATACTCTTCCCTTTCACTGTGCCTTTTGGAATGCTTGTTCCATAGGTAATAAACTTTCCTTCAGCCCCAATCTTTTCCTCTACTGACTCCTTTCATTTTCTAGCTATTACTGATAACATAAACTCCCTGGTCACATTTTCCATGCATGGTTATACCTTCATTCATTCCTTTTAGTTCATTGGCCAAGGCTGGAGAGCTGGAATACTCCTTGTTCCCCATTAGCACTTCCAAGTTCTCTCTCTACCATTATTCTGTAACTCTCCTCCTTTCAGATTCATGCTATTCTCCTCTAACACCCAACCAAAATCCAGGTAGCTGTTGCTTAATCCTAGGAGAACACTACAATGAAGAGTTGGAAATGACTGAAAATGAATAAACAACAAAGACACAAGTCCTATATTCTGCAGGAAGCCTTTTCCAATTCCTGTTGAACATAGTGTTTTTTCTCTTAATTATTTCCTATATATAGCTTATCTGTACATGTTTTCTTCTTGTCTCTCTCATTAGATTGTGACCTCCTTGAGGCAAGTGTCTATCTTTTGCCTCTTTTTTAAATCACTAATGCTTAGCATTGCCTGGCACATAATAGGCACTTATTAAATGTTTAATAACTTACTGTTTCATTATGTCTAATAAAACACTAGCCCAGATATCCAAAAGTAATGCACACATTTGTTAAATGTAGATAAAACAAATATTAACAATAATTGTGTTTTCATGGTCATTATGTTCTTTGATCCTTAATGTCCAGAATCTAACCATAATGAATGAAAAATTAGATCTGATTATAACTCCCTTTTTATCTTAAATCCTTATGGTTTTACACCTTATTTCTTCAAGAATCCATAATTTCATATATGTGAATATTCTTCCTGTATCTACTCAGATTAAAAACTCTAAGATTAAGCAGATGATCCATAAAAATTGTGGTGAAAAATCTATCATCTAATGGCTAGAAAACTAAAAATTCATATCCCACTCTATTCTGCCTTATGTATTAATAATTGACTGAAAAGTTTATCTAAGCAGTGTAGCAATATTTATGGATTGTATTTGGACTTGATTATTCAATAAAGGCCCTAGTGATAGTTTGTAAAAGTTTAAATTCCCTATTCCTATGAACTACAGCCTGACTAAAAACATGTGAGTTTTTGTTGACCATGAAGGGATGTGAATCCACCTGCTCATAAGATGCTTGCCTATCACGAGACTTCCTAAAGGATTTTAGTCAACCCTATGCTTTTCCCATTACCTGATAATTGTACTGATAATTGCCTCTCTGAATCAAGCTAATTGGAAGCACACATGGTTAGGCCAATCACAAGCTTAATTCAGTTTGCATCCCTGGACTACTTTTGGTACTTTCTATAACCTGCAACCTTTCCAACTGTATAAAAGAGGTACTCTGGATATTAGATGCATCCCTGACTACTAAGCAGACTTGGATCCCATTTATTCAATTACTAGCCTTGTTAATAAATTGAATATGCTTGAAAGTTTGTGCTTCAGTTTTTCAAACTATCAGATTCAGTTTTCAAATTTTTGTCATGATATGACCAATTTGTGGTTGAACGTTTTTCAATTAGCTAGGCTAGTCCCTCAATTGAGGGTAAAAATTATATATACACATACACACACACACATATACACACACACATATATATATGATATACATGTATATGCATGCAATTCATCCCTAGGACAACACTCAACACCTTTTTTTATTTTAGTATATCACCTTTACACACTCGTGCTATTTTGGCATTGCCTTTGAAAACCAAGTTAACTTCCATGTCATATTGAAGCACCAGAATGACAGTAGTAAGGGGCATATTTCAATGACAAAAATTACTAAGTTCTTGAGTATTCATTATAGTTGATTTATTATATGAAATGTTAAGGGAAGGACTTCTAAATTCTGCAGATGTATTATATATATATTTTAAAAACATAGATTTGTCACACCTAATAAGTCTTATGATATCAGGCAAATAGTGTGGTATGGAAGAAAGAAACATGGCCTTGGAATCAGAAGACTAGAGTAAAAACCCATCTTGGCTACCTATTAGTGACTTAGGAAAGTCATTTTGATTTTCCTGGCCCTTGGAATGGGGATTAAGGAAAAAGGAAAAAGTAAATACTGGAGAAGTATGTGGCCAAAAAAGGGTAAGGAAAGACAAGAGAAACTGAAGATTAAAAAAAAAAAAAGGAATAAGCTGGGGAGAATGGGAGTTAAGAAATCAAGGAGAGGCAACAGACTACACAAAAGAAGCAGACAACCTGAATAAAAGCAAATTATATATATATATGTATATATATATATGATCATCATGTATTCTTATATATATGAATATATGATGATCAATTCTGATGGGACCTGGCTATCTTCAGCAATAAAATGAACCAAATCAGTTCCAATAGAGCAGTAATGAACTGAACCAGCTACATCCAGTGAAAGAACTGTGGGAGATGATTATGAACCACTATATAGAATTTCCAATCCCTCTATTTTTGTCCACCTTCATTTTTGATTTTCTTCACAGGTTAATTGTACACTATTTCTAAATCCGATTCTTTTTGTACAGCAAAATAACTATATGGATATATATACACATATTGTATTTAACATATACTTTAACATATATAACATGTATTGGTCAACTTGCCATGAGGAGGTGGGGGGGAAGGAGGGGAAAAATTGTGACAAAGGGTTTTGCAATTGTCAATGCTGAAAAATTACACAGGTATATATCTTGTAAATAAAAAGCTATATATATATATAAAAAGATAGATAATTGGTTTTCTTTGTAATCCTGTGACTTTGAGAAGGAGTCCATGTTCTTTAGCAGCCTGTCAGAGGGTCCAGAACACAGAAAAGCATAAGGTCACTTTAATGAGATGTTTTGTTTTGTTTTACCCTACAATGCAACTGATGCTACTAATACAAGGAATAAGAGAAAGGAGGGTTAAATTAAATAATAAAGAAAAATCCCAATTTTTAAAAATTGCAATGGGTCATGTTGCAACCCAATTCTGTATTCTACTTTTGCAGAGCTTATGACTTTTTTCTTTTCTAGTTTAACATATTTCTATCTTATTCTTACTATGTTAGAGCTGTAAGGGACCTTAAGTCATCTTACTGAAATCCCTTCATTTAACAGATGTTCAAAGAGGGGCTCAAGGAAATATAGTAACATGCCCAAATTCACGTAACAGGTAAAATGTCAGGTCAGTATTCTTTCTGCTATATTATGCTGATTCTCTTGAAACTGGGAGTCAAAAGTCCTCAGTTCAAATCTCAACCCTCAATATTTATTAGTTATGTGATCTTAATTTATTAAAAAATTTTGAGCCTCAGTTTCCTTAACTATAAAATGAGATAAGAAGTGGCATGATAGAATGGAAATAGACCTAGCTACAGAATCAGAAAAATCTAGGTTCAAATTCTACTTTTGACAGACACAGGCTGTGGTAACTTTGATGCAACTCACTTCAACTCTGTGTGTCCCTAAGCAATTCTCTAAAATGGTGGCTTTTAATTGGGGGTCCTTGAGCTAGGCAACTATTTCAAAATTATTATTTTCCTTTAAAATCCAGTGTGTATTTTACTTCATAGATTCAAAAATATTATTATGAAAAGGGTTCCAAAAGCTTTATCAGACAAAAGGATCCATGACACACATACACAGAGAAAATTAAGAATCTAATATTGTAATTACAACTCAATTATAATCGAATATTGTAAGCTTCAAAATAGTTGCTGATCTGTAACAGGAGAAAGAATTTCCTCACAGAGAACTTCTGCCAAAAAAACTACAGGTCTGGACAAAAATAAGAGAAATAACAATATTTGCACTACTTGCTTTACAGGGCCAGTAAGGGTGCCAAATTAGACAAGCTTTGTATATACACAAAGCGACTATTGTTATTAATAGTGTTATTATCATTAATAATAATCATCATTAAATATGTTTTATAGTTTACAAAATCTAGCCAAGTTAATTCTAGTGGTCTGGGTTTTCCAGATCTGAACTGGTAAATTACTTCTACATAACTGGATCTCTTTCATCCATGTAAAAAGTAATTTCCTATTCATTATGGAAGATGCAGAATATGGCAAGAACACTGAGCTCAATGTCAGGAGACTCACATTCTACAAATAATTAGCTATGTTGGTCAAGTCAACTCACCTCTATCAACCTCAATTTCCTCAGTTGCAAAAAAAACCCCAACCAAAACAAACAAAAAAAGGAAGTTGAAAATAGACCTGTAAGGTTTCCATAGTACTTTTTTGTTTTACAATCTTAAAACTCTACAATTCCAAATTTTGATTTTGGATCTTCAAAAATGCTAATTACAGTAGCAGCTTAAATTTCTATACTATATATACTATTACATTCACTGGAATGAAAAAGATTAAGTCAATTACCATGCAAAGGAAACATTGACTTTCTTTTGTCAGCAATTCAGTGTGGAACATCTATATATATGGACTTTCCCATTGTTAACCCTGACTAAAGTCAAATTAACACTGGCATGAAATTGAGAATAAAGAGGCGCAAACCATGTCTTCACTTAGCTATAGCTCTTTACTCAAAGTTTTTCTAGATGTCCATTTACATGCCACAGCATAACTGAAGACTAACCTATAAAGAGAAGAACCCTAATTTTGCATGCCTACCTTACATATTTCACTTAATCACCTTCACTGAAGCTATCTATAGATTGTTAATAAGAACATTACTACTAAAAAAAACTGAAGTAGGAGGATAGTTCTTCTGTGAAAAAAAAGAATAGAAAATAAAACAACAGCAACAACAATAACAAACCCCAAAAACTTTAAAGCAAGCAGAACAGAATTCCATCTCATGAGGCAAACAAACAAATGGGCATATATCGAACATAATTCAGTCTCTCCCTGTGTTGATGAATTTTAATAGTTTGGATTTACCATTTCATAATTCTAAATAATAAATAAGATCATTTAGATAAAGATCCTCATAAGTTGTGATTCTCTGAAAAAATTTTTACTATGTAAAATGATGTAGTCATCTTGCTGACTTCCCAATCAGACTGAAATAATGCCAAGAAAAGTGAGAACTTCTTTTGTTTGCCATGTTGTTGATATGATGATAGGCTTAAAGATCAATTATTAGATATTTCTTCTTAAATACTATCATCACCTGCTGACATATTATCAAAGATTGACAGGATATAGTAAAATGTACCCATTTGAATTAGAGAAAAGGACCGGTTTGAAATAGTGAAAATTCTGAATGATAGAATTTAAAAAAAAAAACAGAATGTAGTTTTATACTTTCAAGTAATTCTAATTAGACAAATAAAACATTATTCCCAGAGAATTGCTCTAGTGAATAAAATAATGATAAAGAATTGGGATAGAAGAAAGAGGATTGGACTTTAGAATAAGATTTGAGCTTAAATCCTTAACCTTACAGAAAAAGAAGCTGAAAGAAATGCAAACGAAAATAACTTTGAGGCAGCCCTTCATATTTATTAGACTGACAAATTTATTTAAAAAAAATAAAGAAAATTACAAATTCTAGAGGAACTAGGGGAAGATAGATCTATTAATGCACTCTTGATAGAACTTCAAACTGATCATGCCATCTTGGCAAACAGTTTGGAACTATGTCTAAAAAGTTGTTAAAATGTACATACTCTTCACAAAAGAGGGGCAAGATCCTACTTATGCAAAAATGTTTGTAGGGGTCCTTTTATAATGGCAAGGAATTGGAAAGTGAGTAGATGTCCACCAATTGGGGAATAGCTGAAAAAGTTATGATATATAAATATAATGGAATGTCAGCAGGATGATTTCAGAGAAGCCTGGAAAAACTTACATGAACTGATGATAAGTAAAGTAAGCAAAACCAAGAGAACATTGTACATGGCAACTGCAAGATTATGTTATAATCAACACACACATGGTTAATTTGTTTCGCTTGACTATATATGCTTATGGGCTTTTTTTGAGGTGGACTTTCTCAGTGGAGATTGAAGGAGTGAGATAGGGAGAAAAAGTGGGGAGAATGCAACTATGAAAATAAAATTGAATTTTAAAAAAGAAGAGAAAAAATAAGTTGAAATTCAGAGAGGTTTAGTAGTTTATCAAGGCCACAGAGTTTGCAAATGTTAGAGCTAAAATGAGAATGTAGGAATTCTGAGGCTTACCTAGGTCAGTGTTTTTTGTACTTTCCACAACTTAAGTATCATAGATCACAGAATCTCAGTCTTAGATTAATAAATTGCCCAATCCAATCTACATCTAAATAAGAAACTACTCAATAACATAATCACTTCTCTTAAAGATCACCCAGTGAGGTCTACCTCCTATTTAAGATAATTTTCTTTGCTTAGACATTCCTCTCAAAGTATTATTTAAATTTTTGACTTGATAAATCATTTTTAAAATTGATAAAGAATAACTTGAGATCAGTTCCTGTCTGAATCAAGAGGAATAAAAAAATCTTTAGGTCTAAATTAATAAGATTTTTTTTAAATAGAAGAGAGAAGCAAAGATGTCTGAAAAGGGATTACAAACAGAATAATACTGAAACTACAAAGATAAATCTGAATTATATAAAAAATTTGAAAGTGGATATGGTTCAGACTTGTGGTTTCCCACGAAGCCCTCTTTTTATTTTCTTCATTTAGTGTTGAATAGTTTGTTTATGGATGTTTGTCAAATCCCACCTCCAAAATCTTTATGTGACATAATACCTTTAATTTGTTTCCCCCAACATAATCACCTCACATATTCCTTGACTATTAAGACAATCACACTTGTATTAATTTAGAGAAGAGAAGAAACATTTCTTAAAAAATAAAACTATGTTTTAACAAGAACTGATTTCAATTCTTCCATCTTACATTTTGCTACTGCTTAGCAAAATACAGCCTTCAAAGATTAATGAAAATCAAGGGAACTTATGAGAATTCTTCTAAAGCTGATGAGAAGATTGCATTTTCATACTTCATGTCATCCTCTAGTTTCATCAGACATCTTTCATTTAAAAGCTTAAAAGAATCAGGAAGATATCTCTACTGGACCTCCTGAAGATCTAAAAGTAGATATTATATCCTTAGGAGAGCATCTCAATTCATTTGTAACTGGTCCCCTACTTAGATTTCAAAGCAAACTTTCTTAAAGTCATAAAGCCAATTAAGTGTCAGAAGCAGAATTTGAATTCTAGTCTTCCTGTATCCAAATCTAGCTCTCTTTCTCCTATACAATAATGCTTCTCAAAATATGCTTCTATCCCATGTGAAGTATATATGCATATATGTATATGTTTGTGTATTGGGGATAGAGATAGGATAAAATAAATAACAGAATCATCAGTATCTAGAGTTGCTCCAGAAAACAGAATAAAAACTCTGAGTAAAACTAAGTTTTAAAACAAAAAATAGCCAAACTGATCATTTAATAAACCCAAGGTAATATCAAGTCTGAATTCATGGAAATTAAAGAGGTTAAATTAAGAGGTTAAAGAGGGCAGTACTCTGCATTAATTATCCTTTACAAGTTGAACAGTCAACCCAAGTCTTGGAACACATAGACTATGTATGTATGCCCAGGAAAAAAACAGAGTTGACAGTTTTCTTCCACTACGTGCTTCTATTAAATTCTAAATGCTAATCGACCCACATTCATTCTCTAATTCCTAATCAACCTATATGACTATGTGGTCTAAACAACAAAGTACAAAGATATATAAATGCACCAGCCACTTATTCTGTAACCAGTAGATACCAATAGATACAAAGTACTTTATCAGCAGCAGTCATAGTTATAAAAATGTCTATGTTACAGTGCAGGAAAGAATGAGGAAGAAATTTGTCTGGGCAATCACCTGGAACTAAACTTTTAGTTGATTTGGTTTCTTCAACTCTACTCTGACTCTACTAACATGTAGTCTTGAACTAGAGTTGTGGCTGTATGCATGGTTAGAAGGGGATATATATATATATGAGAGAGATTGTGAAAACAGAAATAAACAAGTTTTTAGTTTTTTTTTTTAACAGACTGGATTTTTAGGGTAAGTTTGAGTGATGAACATAGATAACTAAGAGTATAGTGATTCCTTTGACAGTAATAGAGAAGAAGGGAGAGTTTGGTAGGAAAGATAATGAGTTTTTATAATAGACATATTGGCTTTGGGATCTACAGAATATCTAGTAGATACTGGTAATATATACTTATCCTAAAGTTCATAATGATAAAGATTGGATCTATGATTTCATTGATATAGGAAAGTTCCTAATGAGGAATTTTATTGTTCAGACATTTTCAGTTGTTTTTCTCTTCATGATTTCATTTGGGGTTTTTCTTAGCAAAGATACTGGAGTGGATTGTCATTTCCTTTTTAAACAGAATATTTTAAATAAAAGAATGAAGACTGCATTGCATCAAAGTTATTCATTTTAAATCAATACTCTCTTTCTTCACCCCATTCCTGCCTCTAATACTGTCTACTTCCATTCAAATAACCTCTTCTTTCTACCTTACACAAATTTAGAGAATATATCTTTTTATATTACTCAGCTTAGTTTTGATAATTACTGCCTTATAATATAGTTTAATATTTGGTACTGTTAACCCTCCTTTCTTATACTTTTTTCATAATATAGATTAACATTTGGTACTGCTAAATCTTCTTTCTTGCATTTTTCATTAATTTCTTTGATTTTCTTGACCTATTGTTCTTTCAAATAAATTTAAAAAAAATTTTTTTCCAGCTCAATAGAATAATTTTTTTGGTAATTTAATTGGGATGGGATTGAATAAGTATTTTAGGTTAAATTATTATTTTTATTATATTGTCTCTGCTCACTTATGAACAATCAACATTTCTCCAATTATTTAAATCTGACTTTATTTATATAAAAATTATCTTATAATTATGTTCACATAGTTCTTGGGTTTGTTCATGGCAGGTATAATCACAGATATCTTTTACAGTCTACTGTCAACTAACTTTTTTGTTGGATCTAGTATTTTCCAAGTATATCATCATATCATCTACAAAAGAGATAATTTTATTACTTCATTGTCCATTCTGATTCCTTCAGTTTCTTCTCTTATTGGTATTTCCCATACAATATTGAATAATACTGGTGACAACAGGTATCTTTATTTCACTCCTGATCTTATTGGAAGTTTATCCTTGTTACAAATAATGTTTCTGGTGATTTTATTTATTTTTTTATTATAGCTTTTTATTTACAAGATATCTGCATGGGTAATTTTTCAGCATTGACAATTGCAAAAGCTTTTGTTCCAATCTTTCCCCTCTTTCACCCACCCCCTCCCCAAAATGGCAGGTTGACCAATACAGGTTAAACATGCTAAAGTAGAAGTTAAATAAAATATATGTATACATGTCCATACAGTTATTTTGCTGTACAAAAAGAATCGGGCTTTGAAATAGTGTATAATTAATCTGGTGATTTTAGATAGATACTTATCATTTCAAAGAAAAATCCATTTATACTCATGTTTTTGGATATTTTTAAATGGAAATGAGTGTTGTATTTTGTTAAAAGCTTCTTCGGCATCTATTGATATAATCATGATTTTTATTACTTTTGTTATTGATATAATTAAACCATCTTTGCATTCCTGATATACATTCCTCTTGCTTACTATGTATAATCATATTTTTTTATTGATCCAGCCTGCTTTTACAAGGGACAATGCAGCCTCACTTATCAATGAATTCTGCACCCTTTTGACTTAGAAAAGCCACTCTTCGAATTATATCCTGGAGAAAGTTTTAATATAATCTTAGTAGACTAATTTCTGATAGTGAAAAATAGGGAAAAATCAAATGCTTACAATTGGATACTAATTGATTAAGCTTTGGAATATGGATGTAATACTTTCTTAGAGATGACTGGTGATCTAAAACCAATTACTCATATTGCAGCTGAGAAAACTGAGACTCAGAGAGTTTTCATGCCCAAATCACTCAGAAACAAAGTTAAGTAAAAGAACTGGGATTTGAACTCCAGTGTTCCGATTCTTATCAAATACATCATTTATTCTATTGCACCACAATGACCCGATTTTAGTTTCCTGGTATTCAGAAAGCTGCTATTCCCTCTTTCTTCCAAAAAAATGCAGATCAGAATCCATTCAACTATGTGTGCTACATGTTACAGATTTAAAGCATTGTAATGAAATATACTCATGTTAATACCGCATGTTCAGAAACCAGAGAAAGTATCCCCTCTATGAGGAATTTTCCCAAAAGCCCTGAAGAACTATAGGATCCAATGAAGTATCATTTTATATGAAAGGTTTGTGATTATACATCTTCAAAATTATGATTCCTTGTTGTTGCTGTGATTTGTCCTTCATTTGTGAAGGGGATGATGACATCAGAGAAATGATGCCATAACATGCCATAACATTAAGTGAAGGTGGATTATGCAGTAAATGAAGGTGGATCGTGCAAGTAACCAGTCTTTCTCCTCTGGAGCCATTTGGGTCCAGTGGCAAAATCTATATCAGGACAACTGGATATGGTCCTGAATCCAGATCATAAGCACACTGCTGCATAATATATTACAATACATAATGTATAATATGAAAAATATTGCTTAATAATCAAATGATTATTAGGATGACAGTTTTAAAAAATTCTGAGAAAGATTTGAACTCAAGTCTTTATATTTCTCTGTATTAGTTAACATTAATTTTTTTTAATAAAAATACTTTAAACTTTTACTAAATGTTAAAAGAACTGGTACATAGGATTGATTTAGTAATTTTCATGTAAGTCGTGATTTTGGAGCATTTTGATTCATTCAATAAATTTTGCTGAGAGTTTATTGTGTATAGCAATATTGATTCAAGCTACAGTAAAAATAGGAATAGTTATAGGAACTGGACCAATGATTTCATTAGTATAGCCAATCCTTAGATAAGCATGAAAATAAGCACAATTTATGAGTAGAAAAGCAAATCAGATACTCTCTCATTATTTTGGCTACCTACATAGTTTTACCATTGGCAAAAAGTAAGCATTTTCAAATTCATCATTTCACATCTGACTCCATTTTTCATTTTGCAGGATTTGATTACTTTGGCTGAGATTATCTAGCTCATAAATAAAATAATTTGACTTTTAAAAATTGCTTATAAAGAGCCTAATGTTTCTGTATTACTAATAAATACAGACTAGCATCTTCCTGAGGACCAATTTGTGCTATCCTAATCACTATCAATAAATTAATTGATAAACATTTATGAAATACCTACTATGTGCCAAGGACTGTGCTGAGTGCCTGGCATACAAAAAGCAAGACAAAGAAACAAACAAAAATCCAATCCTGCCCTCAAGGAGTTTGCAATCTAATGGTCAAAAGCAACCTCTTAAAGAAGGCAGAAGAAAAGTAAGAGGGGGAGGGGGAAGTCATTCTAATTATAGGCTGAACTAGGTGTACTTTATTTAAGTCCAGAGGATAGCTGGAATGGGGTAAACACTAATAAAAAATCTATAATTTTTAACCATTTGTTGGGCAACCCTCATGCCCTTGTACTGTTACCTTTTCTGACTGGCTCTCGATTTTCTTCTGCTTCTCTGTTGACACGGTTTTGCTCTGGTTCAACTGCAGGCTCTTGCTCTTCAAGTTCATCCTCTGTTTCATCATCACTATAGGGAACCACTTCATCATTGGGTTGAGAGTCCTCCTCAATTGTAGTTTCTGAGTCCCTTTCCCTATTCATTCTGCTGACAATCAGGAGCTACCTAGTTTTAAAAGAAAACCAAGATAGAGTTATTACTGTTACTTAGTTTGTAGTTAGCTCTAACTCTGCCAACCTTACTTCCATTATAATAACTTATCCTTCTAAAATTCTAGTAATTATCACTCAACTAAGATTCAGAGGTTCAAGTTTACATAAAAATAAGAACAAAAGCAATTTCCCTGTTTTTATAATGAAGTTTAAGAGCTCAGTATATAATTTAGGAAAGTCAAGAATATTTTTAAAAAGAAGAATGAAAATTGCATTGTATCAAAGGCATGTTTTAAATCAATTCTCTACCCTATTCTTGCCTCTAATACTCTCTATTTCCATTCTAATATCTTTTTCTTTCTGTCTTTCGATCTATATCACAATATGCCTATATACAAATATAGAGAATATCTTTAAATGAATCCTTCTATTTAAACACACACACACACACACACGTAGACACAATGGTGTATTATGATACTGCAATTTTTTCTGGTCCAGATCTGTTATTTCAGAATTAGATAACTTTCCATGTGGGAAACTACTTCTCTACCCTCAACACACACTTTAATATAGCTATTATTATTATTATTATTATTATATTAGAAAACTGAGGCTCAGAGGGGTTAAGTGGTCATATAACTGCTAAACATTGGAAGTACAAAAATCTAGGAAATCCAAAGCTGGGGCAACCAATAAAAATTTTTTTAAAACACCTCTGGTTTTCTTGGTGGGAGGAAAGAAAAGTAGAAAGGAAAGGAGATATATAGTTCATTAGTTCTGATAATCTCAACAAAGGCTAAGAAGAAAGGAACTGGAGAGAACAAGAAGTGAACATTGTGATTCCCTGGGGATCAAATTTAATTAAAGCAGATATTGAGGGATCCTTAACATTCAAACAAATCAGAGAATTTATAGCTATAAGAGATTTGGAGATCATCTAGTTCAACCACTTGCAAATTTGAATGAAGATACTAAAACTTTTAAAGATAAAATATGACAATTAAATAGTTGAATAGAGTTTTGATTCAAATCCAAGTCCTTGAACTCTAAATATAGCATCCTTCTCATTAAACCATGCCACCTCTTATGGAAAATACATTCTAAATATCCTCTAAATCTTCAAATAGCTGTATTATTTTTGTAAAAATAGCTGTATTTTTTATAAAAAATAATTTCTGTTGTGTCCAATTCTCTATGATCCCATTTGGGATTTTCTTGGCAAAGATGCTAAAGTGGTTTGACATTTCCTTCTCCAGCTCATTTTATAGCTGAGAAAACTGAGATAAACAGGGTTAAATGATTTGCTCAGTCACACAGCAAATAGGTATCTGAGGCTGAATTTGAACTCAGCTCCTTCTGATTCAAGTGTCAGCATTCTATCCATTGTGCCACCCAGCCACTTATAACTATATTATATGGATCATCAGAAATTGTTTTTAACCTTAGCTGCTGAATTCTTGATTCCATTTTCTTTTATATTTTATGATTAAGAATATAAATTTATGACATGAAGCATGAAATAAGGCAAAGAGCACTGGACTGAGTGTCGAAATACAGTAATTTTAATGCTAGTTTTAATACCTCTGACTTATTTCCTTTGCTATAAAGTAGAGGATCAGATTATTCCATCTCTCTAAAATCTTTTGATTCTGCTAATACTAATCATGAAACATTGCCTTGAAATGAATTTTAAAAATATCATGAGAACTAAAAAACCTCAAGAGATCATAACAATGTAAATGGAAACAAAAACAATAATAACCAAATGTATTGGAAATTAGTGGAATTATAATGAACAAGTTAGCTGTGAAGAAGACATGAGAAAGTGTATTCCCCTCTTCCTTTTTAACAAGGCAAGGAACTGTGAATGAGGAATATGGTATAGAATGTTATATTCAGATGATATGTTAGTTAATTTTGGTAAACCATATTTTTTCCCTTCTTAATTCACTGTTATGGGGGATGACTTGTTGAGTAAAGGAGTAAAGAAATTCAGGAAGTAAGGCATGACATGAAATAATTTAACATATGTAAAATGCTTTACAAACTTCAAAGTATTATGCTAGCAAGTCATTATATACTGAAAGTACATCCAATATTGCATACTATTTATGTTGAAATTCATTTTTTTAAAACGTGAGGAGGGAAAGAAACCATCATCATGTTGTATGGAAAGAACAAATTGAACTGCTTAGAAGTATCAATCTGAGAATAGTTAAGTTTTCATGCAATTAGCCCAGTTGTGAAGTTATTATGAGATGAAGCATTGGCAATGTTAGGTTATAACCACATGGAATAATTTGGAATAGTTGAAAGACAGATGGACTTGAAGCTGAGGATTTTTAGTTTAAATAGGCTCTGATAGTTATTTTCATGAGATCAGTTTAGGTAAATTACTCAATCTCTCTGAGCCTCAGTGCCCTCATCAATAAAATGATCCTTAGAATATTACTACCATAGCATCAGTTTTTTCCTCATACATGAATACCTTGAGCATTCTATCAGATTTGAAATACATTTTGAGTGTGAGTCATCAATTACTCCATCTATCAGCTCATGATCATCCATGTTTCTTCTACCAGTAAAAAAATCTAATTAAACAACATGTATAAATGACAAGAAAAATTGTGCTCTACACAAAGAGTTACATGCTATTGCAGTTAACCATATCATTATTGAAAGGAAGAAAAATATAAAAGATGAGATGCACATGTACTCATGGAATGTATTTCTGTGACAACTCATGCCACTGAGGTGATGGTGAAGAACTGCATTCTTTGTAGTACCTAAATGTAATGAAATATTGTACAATAAGAGATGTTGCTGAATAAAACAAAATCACAAAAGTAATATATAAATTAGAATGAAATCTAATAAATGATTCTCATAAAAATGAAAACTCACTAAAAAAAGTCAAAATCAAGTAACTAAAAACTAATAATGGTTTCCAAGAACACAAAATGGAAACATGCCTTCCTTCTCTCATCAAAGAGGGCAGAATCTTACAAATGTTATATTATCGGACTCTTTCATTGTGTGAATTATTTTTTTGCTTCAACTTATAATTGTAATTGACCTTTATGGCCACTCACTAGTATTATTTTAATTGTCTCTTAATTGGTCTCTCTGCCTTGAATTTTCCCATTCCAAATAGCACAATATAATAGAAAAAGCACAGGCTCTCTATTTTATCTTATTGACCCACTCCAAATTATACAAAACTCCATCTGCCAGAAAGAAATCACCACAAATTTCACGATTTTTAGCTGTTTTAATGTAAAATTGTCAAGGCATTGAAGAGACTTAACTACTCTGTGACTTTTAACCTTCAAACCACTAAAGAGAAAGTAAATTTTGGCAAACTAAAAATAAAGAAAAATTTCTCTAGAGGCTCCTGTCACCTAATGCCTTTCATGTCCCTCTCACATCTTAAGGTACTGTAAGCTTCCAGGCACCAAGAAAATAGAACCTTCCAAACACTAACTTCCATGAGGTCTCCAGTTTCCATGATTGGTCTTAAGTTGGGAAAGACGACACAAATTAACTTTCTCTTATCTTTGCTTCATCACTATAGATTGAGTTTTTCCCCATAGGTATAGCTCAAAAAATGTCTTGTTCATAACAGTGAACATCTTATGTCTACAGAGAATTCTATTTTTATAAAGTACCTTTCGTGTTTAATTATAAAAAGCTGATCTTCAAATTATAAAAAATAAAAATTGTGTTACAGAAATTAAAAGCTCCCAAATGTATGTTCTTTTAATAAAGATTTGAATATTATATGCTTGGAGAGTCAGGTGCCTGGGACTGAGGAATATTCAAATAAACAAATTAAAAAATTTACCAGGTATAAATGCTTAGTATCAATCTGAAGAGTCATGACAAATTCATAGTGAACA
Source organism: Antechinus flavipes (assembly GCF_016432865.1). Classification (NCBI taxonomy): domain Eukaryota; kingdom Metazoa; phylum Chordata; class Mammalia; order Dasyuromorphia; family Dasyuridae; genus Antechinus; species Antechinus flavipes. Next base: position 348,854,203 of record NC_067398.1, on the reverse strand, counting down.
ATTGAATAAGAATGCCTTTTGATTGATACAATCCTAATTTGTCCTGTATAATTTGGTTCAGATCTATCTTTTGATCACTGTGGGGAACTTCTTGGCTTGGAAATTCCATCCAGTGATACAAACTGGCCCCTTGTCCAAAACAGTCTTTTAAGAAACTTTTTCTATTGATGTCAGAGGTCAGACTTGGAACTGGAAACAAACCTGAACTTAAGAATCTTGCTCATTCTAAAATTAGGTAATTAGAATCACTAATTATTCTAGGGGTAGTGAGATAGCAATAGATAAGAGTGCTGGACCTGGAGGCAAGAAGATTAATCTTCCATGAGTTCAAATCTGACCTCAGATACTTATTAGCTGTATAATCCTAAGCAAGTCATTTAATCCTGTTTGCCTCAGTTTCCTCATCTGTAAAATGAGCTGTAGAAGAAAACAACAAATTACTCCAATATTTTTGCCAAGAAAACCTCAAATGGGGTTGAGTTCTCAATAAGTCTTTTAAGTAAACCTACACTTGGCATTTGAATAATGTGAGCAGCCTTGCAGATTGCACTTTCTGAAGTAGAATCTGAATGCTTGGCAATTCAGTTCAAGAGAGAGGACCTATGTCCAGTATCTTATATTGCCAGATGATCTTCAGAAACTTCTTAAGACAATTCAAATGGAAACGATTCAGTTTCTTGGCTTGGTTTTTGTACACTATCCAGGTTTCACAGGCATTCAACAATGAGGTCAGCACAATGGCTCTATAGATCTTCAGTTCGGTAGGCTGCCCAGTACCCCTTTTCTTCCATACTTTTTTTGAATGCTCCCAAAGGTTGGGCTGGCTCTAGCAATGCATGTATCAAGCTCATCATCTCTGTGGACATCCCTGGAAATTACGTAAACTAACTTAAAACCAATGGTTCCACATATGGATAGTACATGGCTAGTTGCTGGAGTATCTATGTTTTCTTGGTTTTAATCCTCAGGCCAAATTTAGCACAAATAGCAGAGAATCAATTCATAATTTGTTGTATCTCATCCTCAGAGAAAAAGCAGCATCAAGGTCAACTGCTGTACTGATGATAAACTCTTTAACTAGAAAGGGCTATCAGTCAACACTAAAGTGGAGGAAGAGCTGGCATGCAACTTTTTCTTCACAGATAATTGTGAATTCAATGCAGCCTCTAATGCTGAGATGAAACAAAAAAAAAGGATCCAGGAACTTAAGCCTTTTGAAAGCATAATTTGTTTCTTTTATGTCTTTCTGTTATCCCAATCTATCTTATAATAGATGGTGCCTAATAATTTTTTAAAAATCAGACCTATAGTTTCATTAGTGTAGAGAACTCCTGGTGAAGGACTTTCTCTATTAATGCCTATCAGGAACTTCTTTGCAATTTATAACCCCAGCACGTTGCCTGGATCATTGAGGGGTAAATAAGTTGCCCAAAGTTACATGAACATCATGTTGTTCTAGAAATTTGCCTCTCCTATTTTTGCCACTGACTCTTTGGTCAATTTTCTGGAACCAAAAATAACAAGTCTAATTCTTCTCTCACCCTGAAACTCTTTACATGCAGGCTCCAAAAGTCTAAGAGAAGTTTTAAATCTTAGTAGCTTAAAATTGCATTAAGACTTTTTGTCAAAAAAAAAAAAAAAAGACTTTTTGTCATCTATACTTGAAGGCAGTCGTGTCATGGTGTCCCTCTAAAATCTTCTCTTTTTTGGGTGGTTACCTTGTTCTAAATCCTCTTTGTCTTGTCAATGTCTTTTTTTTTAAATCGTAGTGCAAACCTGAACATTAAATTCCTGCTGTGATCTGACATTTTTTGACATGTCTCTTCTAAAATCCTAAGAATAAGGTATGTTAATTGATACTAAGTATTTTCTCACACTTTCACTTTGAAATGAAATTTTCATCCTATCTTTGTTTTCTTGGCAATGTGGATAAAAAAAATGCACTTGTCAATTGATTCCGTTTGGTCCCTCAAAGGATTCTTAAATTATTTCAAAATTCAAATAGAGGTGTGATATGAAAAGATATGTAAGATACACATCAGGTATGATTAATACCAACATTCACCTTCCTTTTAAAAAAATTGTCATCATTTATAAATACAAATTGTTAATAGCTCCCTCAGTTATTGTTAGCAAGATAATACTAAACTCAAAGGAAAAGGGATACAATTGATATTTTAATCACTATTTTATTCCATATTCAAAGTTGACAAATTAATATCCAACTTAGATTACAAACTCTTAGAAGACAAATAGTTCACACCCAAGCTTAGATCCAAGTAGATCATAAAACAATCACTCAATTAATATAACCCTCTGAAGCAGTGACAAGAATTCTTTTTTTGTTGCTTTTGTTCTATAATTGACAAATCTCTTTAAACATGAGCATTTTCACATTAATAGAGCAAAGATAATTATATACAGAAACCACAATTTAAAAAAATACAATAAATTCAACATGTTAATTTCAAAATTGTACATGTTTTTAAAAATGCTTCAATGACCTTTTCTTTTTCTTTTTTTGGTATCTCTATTATTTATCTCTCTGTCCAATGATAGTCCCATTAAAAAAAAATCCTACTTAGTAATAAGTATGCATAGTTATGCAAAACAAATAAAAACCCACAAACTCAACACATTGTGATGGGAGTCCTATTTTAATCTCTACTACCAACCATACCACCTTCAAAACAATTAGGCTTGTTTTTCCTTAAAATTAAAGATTTTTTTCCTTGATATCATTTTGAGACATAATTGGCTCCAGGGACTAAGCAATAATTCAGGTCTGTTGACATTTTTATTAGCTAAGTACAAAACATTCATGAGAAGCTCTTGGGGCTCTCTGGCACCTCTGCCTGGCTGGCAGATCATTATGGGCAACTCAAAGTAAGGGAAGCTTAACTCAGTTAAATACACTAAGGTCTCCTCAACACACAATCATTGTAGAATATCTTCCCATCGTCATTTCATAATTTTTTTGATTTGTTAAATAACATACAAGCATCTCATTTTTATTCCAGCATTCAATCTAAACTATCAAGGAACTAACTGACCAGAGGCTTCCCCAGCTCAGTACATTGGCCATATCTAAAAATCTTTTCTTTCTTTAATCTATCTGGGTTATAGGCCCTAATAGTAGTATCATTGGGTCAAGGGGTATGCTTAGTTTAGTAATGTTTGGGGTGCCATTCTAAACTGCATTATAGAAAGGCCAGACTAATTCATAATTTCACCAACAGGGCATTAGTGTGTCTCTCTTCTCAGTGCCTCTAATAACCATTACTTTCCTTGTTTCACTATCATTACCACCATCTTCTGAGACAGATATCTGAGCTATTCTAATGTGCATTTCTATTATTAATTATTGGGACCATTTTTTAAAGGCTGTTGATTTACATGTTTTCTTCAGAGAATTTCATATTCAAATGTTTCTTACTCATCCCTAACCCTATACTTAATCAGTTACTAAATCTTTTCTATAGTATCATTTCAGGTTCTATCCAAAACTTCTATTTGGGGGATGAGCCCAGCCTAGCCATCCCTCATTCTCCAGATTTAGGTAATGTTTCCCTTCTCCCAACACATTTAAGCCAACATTTTATAGGTTGTTTTCCTTACTAGAATGTATATTTGAAGGCAGACAAAGCCTTTCCTTTTGTTTGTATTTGTATTCCCAGCACTTGCCAAAGTGCTTAATAAATGCTTCACTTGACTTTTTTGCTGTTGTTTTTTATCTGCTTGTTTTTGCTTTATAATTCCCATAGTTTTGGTTTCATTTTAAAATAAAGATTTTCTCACATGTGGCCTAAATGGAATACAGTAATTTTCATATGTATCTAAGGCTACTTGTATTCAAAGGATTACTTGTCATCAGGCCTTTTACAGACAGCAGTCATGGCTGTTGCTCAATAAATGTTCCTTGACAGATGACAGACTGACCAACAACCATCAAGCAGAAGAAAACCACCTCCTTCAAGAAACCTTTCCTGATTGCTTAAGTTGATAATGTTTCTCCTATTCTTAATAACCTGTATTCGTTTGCATTCTGCTTTTACTTTTCTATGATCAAGCTATTTCCTTTTAATAAGGTATAGGGTCCTTGAGGGTAGGGGTTATCATATTTTTATATTAATATGCATAAGACCAGCCATACAAGTGTTTAATAAATGCTGAGTTGTTGATGGATTTGTCATATTTTTATATTAATATACACAAGACCAGTCATACAAGTGTTTAATAAATGCTGGGTTGTTGATGGATTGACTCAAATCTACTCCATTTGACATGAATGGCCCACCAATACAATAACTGAAAACTGGCAGGCTTATATTTCTACAAATATGTAGAAATTTGTATATATGTCTCTCCTTGACTTAGAACAAGCCATTTAAGATAAATCAATTGTATAACCTGAAATGGAAAGAATTCATTCTTATGGAATATATTTTAAGAGTTCACATTAATGTTCACATAATGAGCCTATTTCATTTCAAAATATTAATATAAGTAAATGAATTCAATCTACAAGATATTCTATGAAACAGAATATTTCTATGGGGAAATTCTCTGCACAAATAGTGCATGTAGTTTTGCTTACACTGGAACCAGGACTAGATTTTCATGTCTTGGCTGCTAGCCCATGGCCTTTCCGTAAACATATTCAAGCTTTTTGTTAAGTAAATGAAAAGATAGCCTATTAATAAACCCTTCTCTCACCTTTCCAACTTATAGGAAGTTCTGCTCTTTCATCATCATTTCTTGGACTCTTTCCATCATCAAACCACCTATTAAAATATTTTTACCCTTTGTCCCTATTTTGAAAATGTTCGGTATAATTTACTGGACCTGCTTCTTTAGAAAAAGAGCTAGTTTTCCTTTTATCTCTAAAAAACATCATGCCATTTCTAGACAATTTTAGACATTACAGGGGGAGCAAAAGATGGATGCTACAGTATGTAAACTCAGAACTTGACTTTATGGTTTTTTTTGTCTACAAAATGAAAAAATCAGGTTGGATGACCTCTAGAGTCCTTTCCATGCTGATGTCTATGATACTCAATATTACCAGGCATATGCTCAAAGGAAAGAGCATGGCTAGCATTTGCCACAAAGAAATATAAATAATGTTCAAAAATTCCAAATTTTCCTATTTATCTATTTTATTATGTGGGTGGAGAAGGGAATAGGAGATTTTCAGATATTATGAGTCAAGTCTTCATTGAAGAATTTAAATAATGATAAAAAAGAAATCAATACAAATAAGGACATGCTCTTCAAAGATAAAGGTTTATTTTATGCCAATCTGTACAAACCTTAATATTAACAGCAGTATTGTGGACAAGAACACCAACAATATTCTTATTTAAATTCCAAGGGAAAAAAAAATCAGTCACTAAGAATCAAATATCTTTAGCACATATATAATCCCATTGAGTCATATAAGCACCCTCAAAAATGAGTAAGTTTTGAGCATTTAAATTATTGTTTGGTTGACTCAGATGAAGTACATTTGGTTTTGAATGACCTACCAATACAACAAATACAACAAATCAGGGAGGCTTTACCTTCTACTTTTTTATGTTTTTCTTTTTAATCCAAGACACGTCATTTAAGACACAGAAATAGTAAAACTTGCAATGAAAAGAATTTATCCTTAAAGGAACATAGAACAACTTAACTTAACATGTCATCTTTTTCCTCTCCTGAAAAACCGTCCTAGGAAAATTCTGAGGTTTCCATCTAGCAATTTGTCTTCTTGGATGTTTTCCCTCTGCACAGCACAATTCAAGATATACTTTTCCTTAAAAGTTATCTACTTCTTCTTCCTACATTATTCCCTCTTCTTCATAATACAGATAACAAAACTTCCTTAAAAACAATTGAGTTCTTCTGACAAACTCAGGAAAGGGCACATTTCCTTAAAAAGTCAGAATTTACAACATTCAATTGTTTTAGTGGAAGGGGCAGGGCAGCAGATAGAGTTGACTGGAAAATTATCTTAAAATAACTTTGGTTTGGTTTAAAGGTAGACTATGGAATTGAGAGATGATTTGCTATCCTAAATATTCTTTCCTCTAGAGTTATAAAAGATCTTAATCCCTCCATTTCCTTATTTTACAGATGAGGAAATTAGGTTCCCCCATAGTAAAATGATTTGCCTGAGATGACCCAGGTCTGTCAATGCTAAAAGTGGGTCTTGAATTCAAATGTCTGACTCCAATCCAATATTCTTTTCTTTGTACCATACTATCTTCTTAATTTCAAAATAAGATAGTAATGTCTAAATATGGGAGAAGAAGTAGTTCCAGGATGAATTAGTTCAGGTGACATTCCTTTGGCTTTTCTACTGCCTCCTCACTATGTTCTTATTCCATTTTCCAAAGAGGACAGCTATGTGGCAGGGTGCATAGAATGCCAGAGCTAGAATCCAGGAAAGACATCTTCCTGAGTTCAAATGTGGCTTCAGACACTTACCAGCTGTGCAATCCTGAGCAAATCACTCAAGCCTGTTAGCCCCAGTCTCCTCATTTGTAAAATGAGCTGAAGAAGGAAATGACAAACCACTCCAGTTTCTTTACCAAGAAAACCCCAAATGGAGTCATAAAGAGTTGAACATGATTGAAATGACTGAACATGTTACAACACTTTACAAACTCTTCTCTTGTCCTCCAAAGGCTTAGTCATTTCACCAAGTTGTCAGCAGTAACAATTGTACAAAAAAACCCCAACAACAACAAATAAACAAAAAGGTCTCCATTTTCCTAAAAGTAATGTATTAATACTTATAGTAAAATATAACCTTGCATTTGAACTCCAAATCTGCTACATTCATCTTGTCCATTATTATTATTCCACTATTCCACATATTTATTTTCTAGCACATCAGAACTATTCATATTCTTTATTATTGATTAGGCTTCTTCCCCACACATTTGCACAAAATGACTAAGCTCTCTTCCACTCTGAGGAATATTCTCTCCCTTCTCATCTCCTATTTTTTCAAGACCCACCTTTAGGATCATCCTTTCAAGGATGATTTTCCTGACCACTTTTGCCAAAAAAGTGTTCCTTCTTCCCCTGCTTAAGCTCTTAGACCTCTTTCTTTTCTGATCTCTTTCCTTCATAATGATCACCAAGAACACAGCAAAGCTGGACTGAGAGACAGGAGTTTCACCATGACAGTCACTTTAGAAATGGACAAAATGACTCATTAAAGCCAGAAAAGCAGGCGATACAGAACAAATTTGTTCACAAAAATCAATAAAAGGCCCAAAGTTTATCACTTATTATAATTATGTCTATAACTAGACTTAGAAAAAGACTGAAGGAGCCATTTTAGTCCCAAGTTGCATGAGAAGAGCATTGGAAAGCCGCTTAAGATAGGACCAAAAGAAGTGATAAATATAAAACCTCAAGATCAGTTAATTCAGATTGATTCTATCTGACAGATTCTTCTTTATTCTTGGAACCAATGTGTCTCTTTATCTTACCAAGCTGAACATAGGTATATATATATGCTTGGGGAGGAAGCTTCCAAGTTTATGCCTATAGTAACAACTTCTCCCCCACTCCCAACTTTGCAAAGTAAATGATTCTACTTTCTCTCTTTTTCTTAAGATTTAGGATCTAAAAATCTCTTGATTTTGTCAGAAAACATTCATCTCTCCAATAGTAGGACTTTTTGAGGTCTTGGGATATATGGTGAAATGACATCAATTTAAAATTATGTTTTCAGGCAGAGTTAGTGGGCAAGTAGGGAACACTTTTCTCTATCTTACAAAGATATGTCATCAATTTAACTTTCTTCTGTTCTCTCTAATCTATATTTCCTTTTTATTTTCTGTTAATTTTCAGTTCCAAATTCTGTCTCTAATCCCGCCTCCCACCCACTGGGAAGGCAAAAAATATGATACCCATTGTACATATTAAGTCATGCAAAATATATTTCCAAATTAGTCATGTTCCAAAAAATAAAAAAACAAAAACAAAAACCCCAAGAAAAATAAAGGGAAAAATGTCAATCTTCACTACAAGCTCATCAGTTCCCTAATTGGAGATGGACAGCATTTTATATCATGAGTCCTTTGGAGATGCAGTGAAAAATTGTATTGATTGGAGTTACTAAGTCTTTTATTGCTGATTATCTTTCCAATTCTACTATTAACTATATAGATTGTTCCCCAAGGTTTTGCTCACTTAATTTTCCATCAGTTCATGTAAGTCTGGCTAGGTTTTTCTGAAATCATCCTCATCATTATTAATTATAGTACAACAGAATTGTCACATTGAAACACCATAACTTATTTAACCAGTCCCCAATTGATAGGTATCCCCTCAGTTTTCAATTCTTTGCCACTACAAAAAGAATTGCTGTAAATATTTTTGTATACATGTCATTTTCTTTTTTCTTTGATCTTCTTGAATTATAAACCTAATAGAACTATTGTTGGGGCAAAGAGCATGCTTTTTTATAGCCCTTTGGGCAAAGTTCCTAATTGTTCTTCAGAATGATTGAACCAATTCACAGATCTACCAACAATTTCATATCTCCTCCAGCATCTATCATTTCCATTTTCTGCCATGTTAGCCAATCTGATAGGTGTGAGAATACCTCAGAGTTGCTTAAATTTGCCATCTTTCTAAATAGTTATTTTGAACATTTTTTCATGATTATTGAAAGCTTTACTTTTTTCCTCTGAAAATTTCCTATTTGTATCCATCCCTTGACCATTTATCACCTGGAGAATGTCTTTTATTTTTATAAATTTGGCTGAGTTCTCTATATTTTGAAAAATGAAGCTTTTATCAGAGAAACTTGCTGTAAATCTCCCCGGTTCCTCTGTTCTATTTTTGGCTGCATTGCTTTTGTTTGTACAAAAGCATTTTAATTTAATATAATCACAATTATCCATTTCACCTGCCGTGAACCTCTTTATCTCTTGTTTGGTTATAGACTCTTTCCTCATCCATTGATTCTTCCATGTTCTTCTAATTTGTTTATGATATCCCCTTTTATATTTAAATCAAGTACCCATTTCGAACCTATCTTGGTGAATGATGTTAGATGTTGGTCTTTGCCTAGTTTTTGCCAGGCTACTTTCTAGTTTTCACAGAAGTTTTTGTCAATAATGAGTTCCAATAACTGGAACCTTTGGGTTTAATCAAACTTAAATTAGACTACCGTATTCATTGCTTCTGAAGATTGTGTATCTAATCTATTCCATTGATCAACTGCTCTAATTCTTATTGCGCAACAGATTGTTTTGATGATTACCATTTTGTATTATAGTTTGAGATCTGGGACTGCTAGGACCGCTTTCTTCACATTCCCTTTCCCCTCAATCATTCTCCTGATAGTCTTGACTTTTTGTTCTTCCAGATGAAATTTGTTATTTTCATTGTAGCTTTATGAAATAATTCTTTGCTAGTTGATTGTTATAGCATTATACTGTACAATACTATTCTATACTATATAGCATATACAAAGTGCGTAGGTTAGGGAACAGAGAAAATCCAACTTGACATTTTAGATTTCTAAATTACACTTTATTGGTACTAAATGAATAATCTGGCATTACTAGAAATACTTGAAGTGCTGTTGGAAACCAATGTTAGGCTTCACATTTATCTTTATTTACTGAATCATTGATAAAGAGGGAAATGCCTACATGATGACCTATTGGTGTGTAGTACACAGGAAAATGTCACCTTAGTAGTGAGAGGACATTAAATATTTTACTATAGCAGGTGCTCAGAACAAACCAATGTGGTATGTATCAATTACAACCTGTTTTCAGATATATTGAGCAAAGGAAAACTAATAGGCTCCATAATGTTTTTTAAATATCTACTTACAAAAGGCATTTTTTAGAAATTATTATACAATGAAGAACAAACCCTTGATTTTTGCAGAATTATTAATGCGTTAAATTTAGAAACAGAAACCTTATTTACACCTGACACCTACGTCACAATATACTCTTTACATCTTGCCAAGAGAGACACTCCATACGAGATGGCCAAAAATAGACTTTAGTTGCTTGTCAACAAGTGAGTAAAAGTACATTTGTGTACGCAAAGAGTTTAATATAGTTTTATGTTCAAACATACAAACATATTACAAATACACCAGATTTTTCATGGTTCTATTTACTTCATATAGTTTCAATATTAAAATTTATGAACAATACATTCTAACAGTTAGGGGGAAATTTAAAGATACTATAGCCTGAATTTTCAACATTTTCTCATTTTTTTCCCTTCTCAAATAAAGCATTGTTTTTTGACAGTATAACTTCTTTATAGTTTTCACAATTACCTAACTGATCATAAAGGAGTCTAATAATTGCTTATTGATTATCTCTTATTACATAGAACAATATCTCTTCCTTTACAATTCCCAACAGGATCTAGACTCCCAGTGTTATAGCTGATCCACAAAGGCACTGGGATTGAAGATGTGAGCCTTTTCCAGGCATGGGTTGTGCTTTAAAAGTGTATTTGTAGAGCAGCTAGATGGTGCAGTGGAGAGAGTACCAGCCCTGAAGTCAGGAGGATATAAGTTCAAATCTAACCTCAGACACTTAATACTTCCTAATTGTATGGACAAGTCATTTAATTCCAATTGCTTCAGCAAATGTGTGTGTGTATTTTTTTAAGTATATTTGTAATTACAAGTGGTTTAAGATTCTTAGGCTGCAAAAACTCATCTTATTTAACTATGCTTCAAGATGAAACTTGCTATTTATATTTTACTTTACAATACACTGCTTCATTTCCTAATAATTATAAGCATTTTATATAACACCTTAAGATTTGCAAAGAAGTCTTTAAATAACATCTCATTTTAGTCTTACAATAACCCTAGGAGGTAGATATTAGAGGTATTAAACCTTTGTTTTCATTGTTGTTAAGTCCTTTTTCAGTCATGTCCAACTCTTCATGACTCCATTTTTCCTGGCAAAGATACTGGAATGGTTTGCCATTTCCTTCTCCAGCTCATTTGACAGATGAGGAAACTGAGGCAAATGGGGTTAAATGATCACTAGCTTTTTACTAGTAAATATCTGAGGCCATATTTGAATTCATTAGGATGAGTCTTCCTGACTTCAGACCTAGTGCTCTATTCATTGTACCATCTGGCTGTTCCTACCATTTTATAGATGAGAAAACTGAGGCAGAGATAATAGGATCTAAATGTGTAAAATGGGATTTGAACTCAGGTTTCCTGATCTATATGTAAACTGAGCCATATATATGTCTTTACAATAATAGAGGCATCATCCTCAAAATAAACCCAGTAAAGTAGAAAGAGGCAGGCAAGTATATAAGGCATCATTACCTCCATTTTTATAGGAAGTGTGAGGGCTAAGGGAAGTCTAATGCTCTTTCCACTAAACCATCCTCTCTTTTTCATTAAAATAATATATTAGCAATGTACTATATATGGAATGGTTAGGTAAGTGTCACAGTAGATAAATTGCAGTTACTATAATCAGGAAGACCAGAGTTCAGATTTAGTCTCAGATATGTACTAGCTATGTGACTCTGGGCAAGTCACATAACCCTGTTTACCTGAGTTTCCTCATTTGTACAATGAGTTGGAAAAGGAAATAGCAAATCTCTCTAGCATTTTTCCAAGAAAACCACAAATAGGGGTCACAAAGAGTCGAACATGATTGAAATGACTGAACAAGATTAATAAATAAATGAAATGCTGTGTGATAAGCTAGGGAAAAAATAAAACCCCTTGAATATGGAGGTATCTTCCCGATTCCCAGCCCAAAGTCCATGGAACACTGAGTCATCTCAATGTTTCTACAATAGTAGAGATATCATCCTCAAAATAACTCAGCTACTAAGTAGCTGAGAGAGAATTCAAATGAAGGTTATCCTGACTTCCAACAACTTGTTCAGTACTATACCTTGCCTGAGTTGGCCACTTATCAATTATGGAATCTATATAAATCCTTCCACCTTGTTCTCAGTTTTCTCACTTATAAAAAGGAGATAATACATCTTTCATAGTAAAAGTATCATTATGAGGAAAGGAGTCTCTAAATTATAAAATACAATCTAAATAACTTATTATTATGCTTTATATGATATAAAATAAAACTGTCAGAATGGTAGCAAAATTAAAGAAACAGGCACAATCCACACAATCCTCACTATATGGTTCTAATTGTACTTTGTTCCTTCCAGAAACTCTAGTAAAGTTATTAAAAGAGATTAATAAGTGTATAACTTGAAAAATCAATGTTCTAGACAATTTTCAGAGGATGAAATTGAAACTATTACCACTCATATGAAAGAGTGTTCCAAATCATTATTGATCAGAGAAATGCAAATTAAGACAACTCTGAGATACCACTACACACCTGTCAGATTGGCTAAGATGACAGGAAAAAATAATGATGAATGTTGGAGCGGATGCGGGAAAACTGGGACACTAATGCATTGTTGGTGGAGTTGTGAACGAATCCAACCATTCTGGAGAGCAATCTGGAATTATGCCCAAAAAATTATCAAATTGTGCATACCCTTTGATCCAGCAGTGTTCCTATTGGGCTTATATCCCAAAGAAATACTAAAGAAGGGAAAGGGACCTGTATGTGCCAAAATGTTTATAGCAGCCCTGTTTGTAGTGGCTAGAAACTGGAAAATGAATGGATGCCCATCAATTGGAGAATGGCTGGGTAAATTGTGGTATATGAATGTTATGGAATATTATTGTTCTGTAAGAAATGACCAGCAGGATGAATACAGAGAGGACTGGCGAGACTTACATGAACTGATGCTAAGTGAAATGAGCAGAACCAGGAGATCATTATACACTTCGACAACGATATTGTATGAGGACATATTTTGATGGAAGTGGATTTCTTTGACAAAGAGACCTGAGTTTCAATTGATAAATGACAGACAAAAGCAGCTACACCCAAAGAAAGAACACTGGGAAACGAATGTGAACTATCTGCATTTTTGTTTTTCTTCCCGGGTTATTTATACCTTCTGAATCCAATTCTCCCTATGCAACAAGAGAACTGTTCGGTTCTGCAAACATATATTGTATCTAGGATATACTGCAACATATCCAACATATAAAGGACTACTTGCCATCTAGGGGAGGGGGTGGAGGGAGGGAGGGAAAAAAAATCGGAACAGAAACGAGTGTCAACATAAAGTAATTATTAAATAAAAATTTAAAAAAAAAAAGAAAAATCAATGTTCTCATTCCAAGATTTTTCCCTCTTTTGTGACTAATAGCCTCTCACACTTTTCTTAGGAAAGATGGGAGAGAACAACCTAGTCTTTAAGGTCACAGAGCTCTGAAGCTTTTCTCCAGGTAAATATTTGAGAAAGAGTAGAAACAAGTGTCAGGGTGTCATTTTTATATGATTTCCATATGAATAGATTATATAACTAGTCTAGTTTCAGATCAAGTAAACTGCCAAGTTAAATGCAACTATCTAGAAAGCTATATAATTAGAAGCCAGAAGAAGGCTGAGCAGAGAAGCCCAAGTTTAGGGACCAGTTCTAATACTAACCACATAATCTAAAGCAAGGCACTTAGCTACTGTGGGCTTCCTTATGTGTAAGGTAAGAGATTTAGATGAGGCGCTCCTTCTCAAATCTAAAAGTTGTTAAATAGGATAGCATAATGGAGATAGAATTCCTGGAATTAAAATTAGAAAGACATGCATTTGAACCCTGTCTCTGACACTTATTAATTTCATGACACTAAGCAAGTGACTGATCTCTCAACCTCAGTGTTCATAACTGCAACATTGGAATAATGATAGCACTTAACTCATAGAGTTATGATAAAGCTCAAATGAAATAACATAGTCAAAGCACTTTGCAAAATGCAAGTGCTAGTTATTGTTTCTTTTGAACCATCTGCTATAAAAGATTTAGATGATTTATTACCAGAAATCTAAAGAAAAAATATTTATTTATATGTATATATTATATATACACATATACACAAACATACAGACACTCACACACAGCATTCCATGATTGAGCATTAGACCTGATATCATGAAGACTGACTTCAAATCCTTAGATAGTTACTAGCTGTGTGGCCCTGGACATATCACTTAACCCTGTTTGTTTTAGTTTTCTCATCTGTAATGAGCTAGAAAAGGAAATAGCAAATCATTCCAGTATCTCTGCCAAGAGAACTCCATCTGGACAAGTTCATGGTATCACAAAGAGTCAGATACAACTGAACAACAACAAATGTGTGTGCATGAATCTATACACACATATATACATGTTATATCTATATATTCCCCCCCTTTCTCTCACTCTCCCCTCTATTTGTCTGTAAAGAATAAGGATAGAGCATAGAGCAAAATTCCTTGGAAGAATTTTGTAAGTTATAGTTAGAAGAACTTTTTTTGAATAGTCGTATTCTTCAACTAAAAGGTAGGGGAAAGGATTATTTTTCTCTTATTGATGCTTCAGTCCAGACAAAGAGAAGAACACCAGATTCAGCAGAACCAAACCAATTGGATTGTTCTGTACTATGAGCACTAAAACCTAATTCTCTGTTTATTGATTTTCTATTTATGGTACTCACCATATCCTCTTCAAGGATGTGTAGAACCAACTAAAAAATTCTCCTAAACGCTTTAAAAGTTTCCTCTAATAATTTAATACTCTTCTCCCAAAAGGTGATATATGAGAGCTCAGAGGCTATCATTTTAGAGATGAGGAAATTAAGACGCAGAGGCAGTACCCAAAATGACAAAAAGTAGTAAGCTCCTTAGAAATGAAAAAAAAAAATTTCAGTGCAATGTCAAACACTGAGTAAAAATGATTTTTCATTTACTGCAATACTAAGTAGCATGTATTGTAGATAAAGAGCTGGCCTTAAAGCCTGGAAGACCTGGGTTCAAAATCTTGCCTCTTACACATATTGTTTTATGTGCCTGTGAGCACATTTATCTCAGTGCTCTACAATTATAAGTTTGTGGAAAAGGCAGCAATCTATTTGATAGAGGGCATTTTCTTACCTGAGAATTCCTTATACCAATGCAATTGAAGGGTCCAATTTCAGTCCCTATCCTTATAGTAATAGTTTTTAAAAGGTGAAATTTTAAAAAGCAAAGGGAGGCCAGTCTGCCATTAAGAATCCCAAATTTATGGTTGAGATTTCTCATAAGAGAAAATGAAAACAAAGCACAAGACATTATCAGAATTCATCATGGACTAGAATGGAATTTTATATGGAATAGGGAGAGATTTAAAGATCCAAACCCTTCACTTAAAAAAAAAAAAGAAACTTGAACCCTATCAGGGATTTTTGAAATTATATAGCTCTATTATCTATATTGTACAGTTAGTTAATATCAGTACTGGGATCAAAACTCATTCAGGTTAATTACTTATGCTTAAGCACAATGCCTGGCACATATTAAGTGCTTAATAAATGTTTATTGACTGACTCAAATCTCCTGACTTCAGAATCCAATTTATTCCTATCAATTTATGTCCTTATTAAAACTTTAAAAGCAAGGTCATTATAAAGTTACATATTAAATATATAAATTACCATGCATAAATTACAAATTATGTGTAAATACATATACAAATTACCACATAAATTACAAATTACATACAGAAAATGTATGTTGTCTAGGAATTCTGTTGATTCCACATTTTAAAAATGTTTTGCATATAGGAGACATTAAATATATATTAACTGAATACTAAAATGTTTTGACACTTGAAGACTTTCCTTTAGCTACCAGAATCATTGAAAATATAAAGTTTAATTTTTTCTCTTTAACTGAAGAAAAAGAAACTAACCACCTGAGAGAACTTAGGTTTTTTGGTAGCTAATAACTTCCTAAATAATAATACTAAAATAGATTGCCCAAAGAATCTGTGAATTTTTCTTCTTGAGTGAGTTTAATTATTAAGGCTAGATGACCAATAGTCTGGGACAATTTATATACAGTGCTTGTCTCCAGGAAGATTGGATAAGGAGGGGATATCTTCTCTAGAGCAGTGACTTGCTAATTACAATGAGACAAAACTTTATTTTCTGAGAATTTCAACCATTTACAAAAGTTAAAAACTGTCAGATCAGGCCAAATTCCAATAGACTTATGGTGGAGAGAGCCATTTGCTTACAGAAAAAGGACTATGGGGACTGAATGTGGATCACAACACAGTATTTTCAACTTTTTTGTTGTTGTTTGCTTGCTTTTTTTCCCCTCTTTTTTTTCCTTCTTGATCTTATTTTTCTTGTGCAGCATGATAAATGTGAAAATATGTATACAATAATTGCATATATTTAACATATATTGAATTATTTGCTATTTGGAACAGGGGGGAAAGGAGGGAGAAAAATTTGGAACACGGGGTTTTACAAAGGTGAATGTTGAAAACTATTCTTTGTATGTATTTTAAAAATAAAAAGCTATTATTTAAAAAAAAAAAGCTGCCAGAAATAAAGGTGGTATCAAGGGGGAAACATTTGCATCTGCTACCTCGGACTTCTTCAATGTGCTACATTAAAATGAGAATTCAAAACAACCTAAACAAATTGACAAGCAACTGACTCAGGAAGTACTATGATGCACGCCATTCCTGCACCATAGACATGCACATCCAAATTGGAAGTATTCTGGAAAGAACTTTGAGAAAGAAAAGTTTATATTAAGAAACTAGGCAAACAAGCCAAAGCATTTCTTTGGGTTACAGAGACCAACCAAATGACTATAATTTTCTTGGATTTCAATTCCTTTTTTATTGTTATTCTTCAGTAATTTCAAGCATGTCCAACCTTTTATGACCCCATTTGAATTTTCTTGACAAAGATACTGTGGCAGTTTGTCATTTCCTAACTCCAGTTCATTTTGGAGATCAGGAAACTGGGACAAAGGGTTTAAGTGACTTGTCCAGTGGTACAGAGAACAAATGTCTGAGGCCACAACTGAACTCAGATTTTCCTGATTCCAGGGCTACTGCTCTATCCACTATAGCACATAACTATTTCAATTCCTTCCTTAGCTTTTGAAGACAATCATCCAGAGAGTAGAAAAAAGACTGTACAGCTCAGGTAGATTGAAATGCTAAATCATTAAATCAAGTACCAAAAATATAAAATAAGTCTTTTAATCTCTCTGTGGTTAGAGCATCTATATCACTGATCTAGGCTCTAACTCATAAGACTAAAAAATCAAAGCAAGAGATCATAAAATTTATAGCAAAATTTATAGCAATAAACCTAAAAGCCATACAGTAGAATTGGAAATTAATGCTTTTCAGCAATGACATTTTATTTTGAATTTAGAATTATATCTAAATGAGAATTATAAATGTCTTTAACCAATCAACATGTATTTATGAAGGGGCTGCTGTGTCAGACACTGTAAGATTCACTATGTATCATCCATTTCTTCGAGTCAAATCACAAAAAAAATTATTAACGATGGTCTTTGAACAAAAAACCAATGTCTGGTCATTTTGCAAAATATTCAATGGTTGTATTAAATTATAGGAGTATTACAGAAATTGCAGAAGACTAAATGGAAACTCAACCATAAAAGCTGCAGGTACACATACATATTACAAGCAAGCACACACACAACCTTGCTAAAGACCTTCTTGTCTATGAGGAAATAATATCGTGGATAATACCTCCCCACCTTCCCCAAAAAAGTGTGGCAGATTTAATTTAAATATGTTATAGCTTCCTTTCTAGGCTCACTCATAATCAGAGCCTCATCAGAAGAGAAGAAATTTTAAGACGCTGCTTCTATAACAGCATCATCTAGTAATACATCCTAACTTTTAATAAGCTTTGCTGTTGGGCAACTTTTCTAGCTAATCTAATACAATATTGCAGCCATCTTTCCTTCTTGTCTGCCCTCAGGGAAAATTCAGATTCTTATCTATTTGTCTATATCCTCTATAAGAAATACTCTTAATATACCTAGACTGTCTTAAAATCTTTCCTCAGTTGTAATGGGCTGAGGCTCGAGTTGATGCACTGAGGTCCCAAGCATGTGAGGCTAAATAGTAATTGGACCATACTCTATTAATATATATGCTTGGAGAAAGAATGGCCCCCGCCCACTCTTTGTGCAAGTCCTGATGTATTGCATAGTAAATGACGATTTTGGTGGGTGGAGGCAGGGAAGTGGAGAGGGAAGCAGAAAGAGAGACTGCTGGCTGGAGTCTTGTCACAGCTGCTCATATTGCTATGGTGACCATCCTTCACCTCCAATCCCCCTCTGCTAGCTGGCTTCCTGTCCCAGCTGCCCATATTGCTATTGCAATCCTTCTTCACTTCTTCATTGCAATAAAGATTGAAGATTTTCCCCTTAACCTGAATTCCTGACTCCGGCTGATTTTAAATACACAGTCATCACACTCAGTCTTTTCTCACTCTAGGCTAAATAAAACTAGTTTTTCCCCATCATCTTTCTGGGTGAACAAAGGTCTTTAAATTCTCTTCCATCCCTACTGACTTCTACCCTCCATACCTACATTTCAAAAGCCAAGATTTAAAAGGCTCAGAAAACAACTTCCAAGCTGAATATAATCGAAACAAACAAAGGAGTCAATTGGATACTCATTTTATTGTTAAATTGGGGGAAAAAGTTTTAGGAGAGACTGAGTAACAGTAGAGTCACAGAGAGCACCAGAAGCACCATCTCTACTTGAATGGGAAACAAAGGTGAGAATGAATTTGTTAAACAGCAAGCCTCCCAAGTTGCTGGAAGACTGCATATCAAGACAAACTAGACCAATATAGAAAGATGACACACAATCTGGTGGTCTATGAAAAGATTCTTCATCTCCTAATGTAGCAGAGAGAAAGTGAAGAGCCTGGATTTATGATCAGTCAGAAAATGTTAAGGATGTTTTTATAAGGAAGCAATTGTTGCGTTTGAGGAGTTAGATTGATTTGTATCTCCATTGACTCATTCAACAAGTTTGTGTGCTCAACATTTATTATATATTAGTGGTTTGAAGTCCCCAATGTCCTCTAATGGCAGCTTCTAAGAAAGCTATCTAATGAACTACTTTGTAATTTTTAGTGTTTAAGGAACTCTTGTTTCAGATACTAAATGCAGAATTCCTTTTTAAGTCATATAATGTCTCATCTCTTTCTGACTTGTTCAATTGATTCATGAATTGCAAAGTATTCTTTAGAGTTCCCTCTGGTTCAGATATTGCTGTAATCATTGGCACTTGCAAGTTGATTAAGATGTATCCAATTTCAAAATGCTTTACTAATACTGCATAAAATAAGTAACTTTGTTAATGATGTTTCAGCAGGGTTGGAAGATAACCAGTAAAACCACATTCAGGAAGGAAAGAAGATTGGCATAGCAATTCATGATAAATACTGCAAATAGCAGGCTATCTTTCACCATGAAAGAAACAAAGCCAAAGAGTTCCAAATTCCCACTTTATTCTCTTTCCATAAACAAACATATATGACATTTATTATTCAACAATTTATCTTTCACCAATTTTATGTTGGCTAATCTATCATCTAATCTGAAAAAAAAAAAACTTCTGAACATTTATGAGGTTTTTCCATGGTCAAATTCACAATTCTGACATTAGATATTACTGTTTTACAACAGTTCAAATTAATCATATAGTACAATACAAAGTACAAGTCAGTGATTGACAATTCATAAGAAAAGAAATGTATTTCCTAAGACAGCTATGTGGCACAGAGGATAGACAACCAGTCCTGAAGTTAGGAGGACCTGAGTTCAAATCTGGCCTCAGATGCTTAACACTGCCTAGCTGTGTGATCCTAGAAAAGTCAAGTTATTTAACCCCAATTACCTTAGCAAAAAAAATCTTTTCATTAAAAACATAGTGAAAACAAAAAATATTTCTAATATAAGTATGCCATTTAAAAAATAAATTTGACTTTACTTATTCCACATTCTAACATCATGAATATTTATTAACAATATTTCTAAGTCTCAAAATAAAGATAAAACACATTTATGAGATGATATCAATACTAATTGAAAATAAACTGTTCAAGAGTGTTCCAAATCACTATTGATCAGAGAAATGCAAATTAAGACAACTCTGAGATATCACTACACACCTGTCAGATTGGCTAAGATGACAGGAAAAAATAATGATGAATGTTGGAGGGGATGCGGGAAAACGGGGACACTGATGCATTGTTGGTGGAGTTGTGAACGAATCCAGCCATTCTGGAGAGCAATCTGGAATTATGCCCAAAAAGTTATCAAACTGTGCATA
Organism: Antechinus flavipes; assembly: GCF_016432865.1. NCBI lineage: Eukaryota > Metazoa > Chordata > Mammalia > Dasyuromorphia > Dasyuridae > Antechinus > Antechinus flavipes. The sequence continues at coordinate 348,833,935 of NC_067398.1, read as the reverse complement.
CCCTTTGATCCAGCAGTGTTTCTATTGGGCTTATACCCCAAAGAGATACTAAAAAAGGGAAAGGGACCTGTATGTGCCAAAATGTTTGTAGCAGCCCTGTTTGTAGTGGCTAGAAACTGGAAAATGAATGGATGTCCATCAATTGGAGAATGGCTGGGTAAATTGTGGTATATGAATGTTATGGAATATTATTGCTCTGTAAGGAATGACCAACAGGATGAATACAGAGAGGCTTGGAGAGACCTACATGGACTGATGCTAAGTGAGATGAGCAGAACCAGGAGATCATTATACACTTCAACAATGATATTGTATGACGATGTATTCTGATGGAAGTGGATTTCTATGACAAAGAGACTTAACTGAGTTTCAATTGATAAATGATGGACAGAAACAGCTACACCCAAAGAAGGAATACTGGGAAATGAATATGAACTATCTGCATTTTTGATTTTCTTCCCGAGTTATTTTTACCTTCTGAATCCAATTCTCCCTGTGCAGAGGGAGAACTGTTCGATTCTGCAAATATGTATTGTATCTAGGATATACTGCAACATATTTAACATATATAGGACTGCTTGCCATCTTGGGGGGGGGGGTGGAAGGAGGGAAGGGAAAAAACGAAACATAAGCGATTGCAAGGGATAATGTTGTATAAAAATTATCCTGGCATGGATTCTGTCAATAAAAAGTTATTATTAAATAAAATAAAATTAAAAAAAAAGAAAGAAAATAAACTGTTCAAAGCATCCCATAATATAGAAAATGGTTTATTAAAAGAATGTGACTCTCCTGCATATTTTTCATATCTGTTCTCTCTAAATATTTTCTATTGATCTAGATAAGGCTCTTCTGCACACATCTGTTTGCTATGTTATATTTAATATATCACTTATTCAAAGCAAACAGACTCAGAGAAGTCAACAGGGAAATAAAATTAGTACAAGCTTGTGGAAAGCTATGTCCAACTTCCAAATATATACTATGGAAATTTCTTAATTTAAAGAATGAGAATTTTAGGACGAGAAATGTATTTCAAAGACCAATCTCTTGTGGTGGTAGTTGAAAAAATTACTTTTATATGGAGGTGATCTGAGCTATCCTCATTAAATGTGGGTATGTAGAGACCCTTTCTAAAAGTTGAGGATCTTGCCAAATAGCGGTTCCTCTATTTAGAAACATCCAAGATTTTGCTAATTTAAAGAAATCTAATTTTTCTGTGTAATTCCCTGACTTGAATTTCAATTGCTCTATAATGAAGTAGCAGGATTTTGAGAATTATTGGATCTATAATGGCAGCCAACATGGTGCTAAGTATGTCTAGACTTTGGCTAGTCTTTATACAACAGAGTTTATTGCTAATCCATCCAGTTTGTTGAGTGGAACCTATCAAACTTCCTCAGCTGGCATATATTTTAAGAATTCAGTGTAAGAGATTAGAGTAAAATGAAATTGGTTTTTATTATCCAGTGTGTCAATAATTGAAAAGATAATAAGAAAAATTTAGGTGAGGGGATTTCATTCTCAATACAAAGTATTTCTTTCACCCCTCCAATCCCCCTTTTTCTCTACACAAGTTTTATTTAAAACATAACTATGTCTTTCTCCATAATGATTAATGGTTCAAATGATATTGAACATGCATGATTCAAACACAGATTAAAACTACAAATGCTTTAAAAGATACTAAAATAATTTTTAAAAGGAAAAGAATAAAATGGTTATTTACAAAAGTGATTATATCAAGAATAAATTGGGGAAGGTGTTGGGGGGAAGGAGGCAATCAGTAATGGAGCCAAAACATTCTATATTTGGCCTTGAGAAGGAGTCTTCATATAGCAAAATTTTCAATTGCAGAGGGAAGAGTGGGGATTATTTTTAGATTTCTTTACCCTTCTTGAATTGGAATGGAAGCCAAATCTGCTGCTGATTTTCATATGTGAATTATGGCAATACACTGAACCTCTCATAATAGGGATGTTAAGTTGCTTTTGGAAATATATCTATACTTTCCATTTTTGTAGATGATTTTTCCTATGTTTTCCAAGTCATTTCTCAATTTTTTTTCAATTCTCTGATTATCATATCAGGGAATATCCCTTATGTGTCTCAAAGCAGAAAGAACAGAGTTGGAATCTTGTCACAACACACAGTTTAACAAAGTTGTTATCATGAATCCTAAAAAATGAATCAGGAAAAATTTTTTTAAACAGAAATTTTAGCTCCCTAACATGATCAAGAACCTAACTTTGTTAGATTTGTTTTGTTATCATAGAGTATACTACTGCCTTTCTTTTACTGGGAAAAAACAAAAAGCAAAAAGTAAAAAAAAATATTTCAAAGTTCTACTTTCCTGCCATCTTGGAATGCAAAACAGAGTCAAGTAACCTATGTTTACACTTACTTCTGATGTCCCCCTTTTTCCATGTCTGAAGCACTCTTTGTCTATTATTGACCTCATCATTATCACTGATACTTGGGGAGATGGCTCTAGAAAGTTATAAACCTTAGTCCAAAAGGAATAAGGCACACCTTAAGGATAATTTTTTCCCCAAAAGGAACAAAATCAATAAAGGGGGAAGGGTATAACATGACATTACATTGTATATTAAGAATTATTTTTATGAGAAATTCCAGAAACCAAGGCAGAAAACACATTAGATAGAATCTGAATAAGGATCAGCTGGGAAAGAAAGAGATAAAAAATGATCATGATGATGGTAGACTCCAGGCCATCTATCTAGACACAAAGAATTGTATAAGACAGGAAAAGCATCAAAAGAATGATATGTAATGCGCTACATGGATCTCATCTAGCTACACATATGCTAGATACAGGTCTTTCTATCCCTTCCCCCATTCTTTTGTCCCCCTCTCTCTTCTTCCCTTTCTCTAGAAGATCAGTTGATGAATGTATTTGTCTTAATGATAACTTCATCGTTCATTAAAGTACAAGAGGAATTGCTAGTCTTGGACTTATTCTGACCAAAGAGCAGAAACTGGTTTCCGAAACAGAAATCACCAGACAAGTAACCACTCCACACCATTAAGTTCACATTAAAAAAGTTGGAGAAAACTATATATAACTGAGCATATATATAGCTGGGCATATACCTTAATTCTTTAGGATGAATGAGTAAATAGATTTGTAATAGTTTAAAGGACTAGATTCGAAGTCAATGCCCTCAGAAATAGTAAATAGATGGAGTACCAGGATTAGAGCCATGATGATATGGGTTCAAATCTGACCCAAACACTTACTAAGACACTCTCCCTGGGCAATTAATTTTACTTCCATTTGCTTCAGTTTCTCATCTATAAAATGGAGATACACTCCAATTTCTTTGCCAAGAAAACCTCAGGGACAAAGTCCAGGTGATTACATAAAGATCAGATACAACTAAACAACAGCAGCAACTTTAAGGAAGGCTTTTAGTAGAATACTCCAAGGAATTAGTGTTTTCTTTATGCTATTCAAAACTTTAAGTCAATGAATCACTTAAATAAAAGATAGAACACACACTTTTCCTCTTTGCAAATGACACAAAGTTTGGAAATAGTATTAACATTGAACCACAGAGCTCAGATCCAAAAATCTTAACAAGTCAGAACATTAGTCTCATTCAAAAATGATGAAATTTTATAGGGACAAACATGAAGTTACCTCATAAGTTCAGGAGAACATGACCAGATCTTTGAGTCTTAGTGTACTTTAAAGACATAATGAATCAACAATGTGACAAAACACCCTCTCACTTCCCTCCCCCCCCCAAAAGCAATCTTTTCTTAGATGGAAAAGAGAGAGACTCAACATTCAAGATGAGGGAGAGCAGAATTCCATTATATTCTTTTATTTATCAGGTCTTCACTGGTATTTGTGGTTTCAAGTTAGTTCATTTTTTAGGTAAATATTGAAGTATATTAGGAAAAATTGACTACAAATTCTAAGAATCTAGAGACAAACTATGAATTTCTTTGCTCTTTGTGAATGACTGGAATAAACTAAGTTTATTACCATGTATAAAATACTTTATCTGAGATAACCTGGATAATTGAAGAGTAAAGCTTGTCATTTATCAATCTCTTGATGTATGATAGCTAAGAGTCAGCCTCAATTTCTCTTTTTTAAAAAAGCTCTTTAATTTTAAAATATATGCATAAATAGTTTTCAACATTCACCCTTGAAAAACCTTGTTCCATTTTAAATGGAATGTTACATTTCTCCCTCCCTTCTCCACCCCTTTCCTAGGCAGCAATTAATCCAATATATGTTAACTATGTGCAATTCTTCTATATACATTCCCACAATTATGCTGCACAAGAAAAATTAGATCACAAAGGAAAAAAATGAGAAAGAAAGCAAAATGCAAGCAAACAATAACAAAAAAGTGAAAATACTATGTTGTGATCCATACTCAGTCTCCATAGTATTTTCTCTGGGTGCAGATGGCTCTCTTCACCCCAAGACCATTGGAACTGGCCTGAATCACCTTGCTGTTGAAAAGAGCCATGTCCAATTGATCAAAGATGGGCAGAAGCAGCTACACCCAAAGAAAGAACACTGGGAGATGAATATAAACTGCTTGCATTTTTGTTTTTCTTCCCGGATTATTTATACCTTCTGAATTCAATTCTCCCTGTGCAACAAGAAAACTGTTCAGTTCTGCATACGTATATTGTATCCAGGATATACTGTAACCTATTCAATATGTAAAGGACTGCTTGCCATCTTGGGGAGGGGATTGAGGGAGGGAGGGGAAAAATCGGAACAGAAGTGAATGCAAGGGATAATGTTGTAAAAAAATTACCCTGGCATGAGTTCTATCAATAAAAAAGTTATTTAAAAAAAAAAAAGAAAAAGAAAAGAGCCATGTCCAACAGAATTGATCATCACATAATCTTGCTGTTTCTGTGTACAATGTTCTCCTGGTCATATTCACTTCATTAATATCAGTTCATGTAAGACTCTCCAGGCATCTCTGAAATCATCCTGCTGATAATTTCTTATAGAACAATAATATCCCATAATATTCATATACCATAAACTTACTCAGCCAATTCTCCAACTGATGAACATCCACTTAGTTTCCAGTTTCTTGCCATTACAAAAAGCAGCCTCAATTTTTTTTAAAGGAGAATCCATTTGGTAGAAAATATTTAAGGTTATTGAGACCCAAAGGGAAAGACAGATCCCATTTTCCTTTCCTCGTGTCTCTAAGATTTGAACAGAGGTCAGTAGAACAAGTATAGTGCCCTGAACACAACAGTTGCTTAGCTTACATTGAATAGTTACTCTGCATCTTCTCTTATTCCACAGTAGCAGTACATGTAAAACATATTCACTTTAATTACAGAATTGTATGGAAGTTTCAAACATCTTATAATTCTCTCCACAACAAAATATTCTCCACATAATGTAACTGTTAAAAGAGGAATACTGTTTTAATGAAGGATTTCTAACCCACTCCATGCTTCACTAAAGAATATAATTTTGTATTGAGGAGCACATACCTTAAACATATAGAAATGAATCTCAAAAATGTGGTTCTAATCTAGAACAAAATTTCTTGATCTCCTTTGTTTCACAGGCTGCTACTGTTAAATAATTCATCACTAAGGGGTTAGCCTACTGGTGATGAGACTCTCCATACTTTATTTGGCTGCTTCTCATAAAGCACATGTTGTATATATGAATTCTTTCCAGCACAGATAATAGAGCAAATTCTACTAAAATATATATTCTATGAGTGAAGTCTTGGTAAACTTAAGATCATCTCAATATCATGAAAGGGAATTTTAATAGATCTTTATGCTAGAAAATTCAGGATACTAAACCAACAGATTTATTACCCACAAAAATCATACCAAATTATGACCAACTTATCATGATTCCATGCCATAACAACCAGTATTGAATAAAAATATGAAGTAGAAAAGTTATTAAAAATTGAAATGAAAATCATCCTTCATAGTAAATATATTTAGAAACAAACAGAAGTGTTCAGAGCATTTCCAGAAAGATTTCCAGAAAATATTAGATAAAATCTCTCAATCTAAAAAATACAAATTAGAAGTACAATTATTTACATTACAAAGTAATTTATTTTACAAAAGATTTAGTGCAAGCTTCCTTTAAGTAAAAACTTCCCCTAGAAAATTTTATAATACTTTAAAAATAAAAATGAAATTTAAATGCTTTTATAGAACAATTGCTTCCATTTAAAATGTGCCTTATATTTTACATAACTCTATTTCATTTCATCCCTGTGAACTAGGTTGTGCAAGTAATACTGTGCTGATAAAACACAAAGATATTCACTTATCCAAGGGAAACAACTAATATTTTGCAGATCTTGGACTTAAAGCCATTGTCTTCTGACTATAAATCCAAGGTTTGTCTTAAAGAAGACTTTAGTTCAAGGTCCTGCCTGTGATATTCAATAACTGTGAGACCATTACTAATAACTTTGAGTCTTGATTTCTTAATTTATAAAATAATGGCAATGATAGTTAAAGGACCTACCTCTCAGGGTTGTTATGAGACTCATGCAAAGAATTTTCAAAAGCTTAAAGTTCTATGTCATTTAAAATTATTATTATATCCCACTTACCTCTATTACACTTGAGTAAGACTTAAAACTATGGCATTTATCAGGGAAGTGGGGTAAGGGTGGAGTGAAGTAAGGAGGAGAGGAGGAAGAAGGGATTTATAGCTTGGAAGAAAAATGAAATTTTAAAGGGAAAAAATATTCCAGCAAAATGAGTTCTTATAATACCCCAGAAAAGGACTTTCTCAAAGTGTGGTCAAAGTTAAGAAAAGAAAGCAAATGATTCCTTTGCTCACTTAACTCAATTGCAGCTTCAGCTTCACTACTGCTCTTATTGATATGCCTATGACTTCTCTTAGTGTTGATCAAAGTGTAGATTCCTGAGGCAGCAGTATTTTTACAGGGCATAGGGCTAGCCAATGGGTGCTCCTAGTTCCTTTCATATTTTCACATTTTCAATGTGTTCCCAACATTGATGTCATGCTAACAAAAAAGGCACTAAACTTGAAACATTAATGAAAATAAATTGTTTTTCACTTCTCATGCAATATTGTTAGTGATCCTAGACAAATGGCCCAATGAAATATTACCCTTCATTAAAGATATATTAATCAGTCCTTCCAGCTGTAACAAGAAACTCTACTTATAGGCAGCCAAATAATAACATCTAAAAATATCAGTTTAGATAGAGTAGTCCTATTTTGCCAGCACCTGTCACTTTGGTCAAAATAAAAAGAGAATGCTTCTTAGCATGAGGGATTTAATATAAATTGAATGAAAATTCAAAAAAAGCCCAAGATTCAGTAAATATGACTTGTTATATGATAATAAATATTTGTAAACACTTTTCCTCCAAGATGACAGCAATAGTAAATGAAAAAGATCTGTCAATGTATAACATTAGCATAACAAATTAGACAGGCATACTTATTATTTAACTTAATTTACAGCTAAGAAAATAAAAACAGAACTATCTGAACTTAAACTGAGTTACATCCAATTCCTGTTTCAAACTTCATTTATCATTTGTCATTCTTACCATCATTTTTATTACCAATGATAAAAATTAACAACAATAAGACTTCAAATTCAGTCAGTGCCCTTCCTTTAAGGCATTCAAAAGTGTTTTGACGTTATGATCTTAATTATCCACCTACCCACAATGAAAGGTTAAGGAAGGACATCTATAATTATCTTTATTTTGCAAGAAAGAAACTGAGGCAGAAAGTTTATGAGGTTTGCCTGAAGCCACAAAAAAGTCAAGAAAAGATTTCTTAACATAATAAAAGAATTCTTTGTATTACACTATCAGTACCATAAGCAGCTAAATTTCATTTATTGAGTATGTATTGAAAAAAGTAAGAAAGTATAAAACATGGTTCATCTCCTTCTACAGATTGTTGGGGCCAAATTCAAATATTTGTGAACTGGTTATTCCATGAACTACTTTTTTCCTGTCACCCAAATCAATTTTCAAGACTAATTTTTCCTATGGTGAATCATCTAAACCAACTGAAGATGAATATAAGCAAACAACATAAAGTAACTGAATAATTGTCTTTCAAGTATATGAAAGACTCAAGGAGGGGAGCCAATTCTCAATCTCACCAAGGAAAAAAATGAATTTAAATTATGGAGTGCTCTAATCTACGAGGAAAGATTTATCAGTGGCATTAGAATCATAGAATTCTAAAGTTGTAAGAGTCCATGGACATAAGTTGTGGAATCTCTTTCTCTGGAAGTCTTGAAAATAGGGTCTCAATTATGTGATATTTTAAACACAATCCTGCCCAATGGCAGATGAACAACCCAAATAACTTCTTAAGGTTCTTTCTAGTCCTTTGGTCAAGCAACACACTGACATTTTCTTTCTCTTAAGAGTTTTGCAAACATTTTTCCTATATTAACTTTTCTTCAAGTATGAACACAACAGGCAGGAATTATGTCTCAATTTATTTTCTGCATTGAAGCTAACATCATTGATATACAACAAATTCTTCAAGGTCAAACACTACTCAAATAAATTCCAAGGAGGTGTCCAAAATATTTAACTATATTGGAATTTCACTGTACTGAATATCATTGAAAATAAGGAAAGTTGTTGTTAGAAACAAAATAATTAATGGATATAAAAGTGCTTCATAAACTATTATATAAAACTATAAAATGTCAGTCATGCTCACAGAAACTTTCATAGGAGCAATATAATGGTAATTATTTTTATCAAATACTTTATAGGTGATTCCATGATCCTGAGAGCCACTAAGTGACAGTGTTGGACTTGGTAGAAGGAAGGGGAGTTCAAGTCCTATCTTAGCTGCATGACAAAATTCTTGACCTCTCTCAAGACCAATTTCCTTATCTATAAAATGAAAATATAAAATGAAAACCTACCTTTGATTTTGACAATCAAAAGAACAACATACTTAAAGCACTTTGCAACACTTAAAAGTGTTGCAATAATAATACCAAAGTGCTACTTAAGGCTAGCTATTATTATTATCATTTTCACTAGATCATATTTGGTGCTTCAAATAATGAGGTCACAATTAAAAGAGGCAATTTACACAAGATGCTACCATGTGCCAAGTGCAGTGCTCGATACCATCAATCCAAATACAAAACTGAAAAAGTTACTTCCCAAGGAACTTTACTTACATTCTATAGATACCCTTAAGTAGCATAGCAAAAGATGTATTTTCTGAAATAGTTCTGCAATAGAGACAAAGCAAGTAGCTAGTTATTAACAAACTAACTTGGTTAATTTCTAAGATTATTGTATACCTTCAAAAATTAAGATGGCTAATGCTTCAATTCATCAAAATATTAATCACATTAAATTACCAAAATATTTTAAGTTAATATCTAATGGAAAGAGGATGATTGTAGGGCAGAGAAAAAATTCAAACACTTTAGTCAGTATCTTTTGGAGCCACATATTTCACTGGTTTTCATGTAACATATGAAACTTTTTATGTGGTGAGTTTCACAGACTGATAGTCTGGAGTTCAGGAAGATTTGAACACCATGTCTAAAACATCAGCTATGTGGCTCTGTGGAAGATAGTTAACCTCTAGGGTCATAATTTTCACATCTATAACATCAGTATGGCAATAGTATAGCACCTATTGTAAAGGGTGGTTTGTATGGATCAAATGAAATAACAAAGGTAAGTCAGTTTGTAAAACTTTAAGTTGTCATATAAAAACATGTGCTATTATCATTATTAGAAGAATTTGCTACACCTTCATCACCAGGTGTTGATAAAGAATCAACTTCCTTAAAACTGCTACACTTCCTCATTCTTTTGAATGGTTATGGGTCAGACAGACTCAGCTTCTGGATTTTTCCCGTACTATACCTTCAACATCTTATGATTTCTAATTTTTGTTTTGCTTTACAAATGTTGACACCTGTAATAAAACAGGAGACTAAACCAGAGATTAAATCTACTTCTTGCCTTGAAATCATAATCAACATGAAGAAATATAGTATTAGAATGATAAAAACAGCCATTTCTTTAAAGATATGAAGCCATAGGATATGAAGAAACAATTCTCTTTTTTTTTTAATTTTTATTTAATAATTACTTTATATTGACAGAATCCATGCCAGGGTAATTTTTTTTTTTTACAACATTATCCTTTGCACTTGTTTCTGTTCCAATTTTTTTCCCCTCCCTCCCTCCACCCCCTCCCCTAGATGGCAAGCAGTCCTTTATATGTTGGATATGTTGCAGTATATCCTAGATATAATATATGTTTGTAGAACCGAACAGTTCTCTTGTTGCACAGGGAGAATTGGATTCAGAAGGTATAAATAACCCGGGAAGAAAAACAAAAATGCAGATAGTTCATATTTGTTTCCCAGTGTTCTTTCTTTGGGTGTAGCTGCTTTTGTCCGTCATTTATCAATTGAAACTCAGTTAGGTCTCTTTGTCAAAGAAATCCACTTCCATCAAAATATGTCCTCATACAATATCATTGTCGAAGTGTATAATGATCTCCTGGTTCTGCTCATTTCACTTAGCATCAGTTCATGTAAGTCTCGCCAAGCCTCTCTGTATTCATCCTGCTGGTCATTTCTTACAGAACAATAATATTCCATAACATTCATATACCACAATTTACCCAGCCATTCTCCAATTGATGGGCATCCATTCATTTTCCAGTTTCTAGCCACTACAAATAGGGCTGCTACAAACATTTTGGCACATACAGGTCCCTTTCCCTTCTTTAGTATTTCTTTGGGATATAAGCCCAGTAGAAACACTGCTGAATCAAAGGGTATGCACAGTTTGATAACTTTTTGGGCATAATTCCAGATTGCTCTCCAGAATGGTTGGATTCGTTCACAACTCCACCAACAATGCATTAGTGTCCCAGTTTTCCCGCATCCCCTCCAACATTCATCATTATTTTTTCCTGTCATCTTAGCCAATCTGACAGGTGTGTAGTGGTATCTCAGAGTTGTCTTAATTTGCATTTCTCTGATCAATAATGATTTGGAACACTCTTTCATATGAGTGGTAATAGTTTCAATTTCATCCTCTGAAAATTGTCTGTTCATATCCTTTGACCATTTATCAATTGGAGAATGGCTTGATTTCTTATAAATTTGAGTCAGTTCTCTATATATTTTGGAAATGAGGCATTTATCAGAACCTTTAACTGTGAAGATGTTTTCCCAGTTTGTTGCTTCCCTTCTAATCTTGTTTGCATTAGTTTTGTTTGTACAAAGGCTTTTTAATTTGATGTAATCACAATTTTCTATTTTGTGATCAGTAATGGTCTCTAGTTCATCTTTGGTCACAAATTTCTTTCTCCTCCACAAGTCTGAGAGATAAACTCTTCTATGTTCCTCTAATTTATTTATAATCTCGTTCCTTATGCCTAGGTCATGGATCCATTTTGATCTTATCTTGGTATATGGTGTTAAGTGTGGGTCCATGCCTAATTTCTGCCATACTAATTTCCAATTATCCCAGCAGTTTTTATCAAATAATGAATTCTTTTCCCAGAAGTTAGGGGCTTTGGGTTTGTCAAACACTAGATTGCTATAGTTGACTATTCTGTCTTGTGAACCTAACCTTTTCCACTGATCCACTAATCTATTTCTTAGCCAATACCAAATGATTTTGGTGACTGCTGCTTTATAATATAATTTTAGATCAGGTACAGCTAGGCCACCTTCATTTGATTTTTTTTTTCATTAATTCCCTTGAGATTCTCGACTTTTTATTGTTCCATATGAATTTTGTTGTTATTTTTTCTAGATCATTAAAATATTTTCTTGGAAGTCTGATTGGTATAGCACTAAATAAACAGATTAGTTTAGGGAGTATTATCATCTTTATTATGTTCACTCGGCCGATCCAAGAGCACTTAATATTTTTCCAATTATTTTTATAATTTTGCTCATATAATTCCTGACTTTCCTTTGGTAGATAGATTACCAAATATTTTATGGTATCAACAGTTATTCTGAATGGAATTTCTCTTTGTATCTCTTGCTGTTGGGTTTTGTTGGTGATGTATAAAAATGCTGAGGATTTATGGGGATTTATTTTGTAGCCAGCTACTTTGCTAAAATTATGAATTATTTCCAATAGCTTTTTAGTAGAATCTCTGGGGTTCTCTAGGTATACCATCATATCATCTGCAAAGAGTGATAGTTTGGTTTCCTCATTGCCTACTGAAGAAACAATTCTCAAAAAGAACTTCAAGTTATTAATAGTCACCTGACAATGCTCTAAGCTTCTATCAAGAGAAATTCAAATCAAAACAACTTGGAGGGTCTATACTACAACCATCAAAGTAGTAAGAACAACAAAACATGGAAATAGTCAATTCTGGGGGAATCTATGACAAGAAAAGTACAGAGATAAAATGTTGGTGGAGTGAAAAAGTAATTTAACTGTATTACACATCAATTTGGGATTATGCTATGAAGCTGATTAAAATATGCATAGACCCCATAACTAGATAGATACACACAAACATACATATGCATACACATATATACACACTCATACATCAAGGAGGTCAAAGACAGAAAGGTCACAAACATACCAAAATGCTTAAAGCCACACTTTTTGTGATAGCAAAGAACTGAAAAACAAGTTGATGTCCATTGATAGCATACAAATAAATTTTGGTGCATGAATATAATGAAATATTATTTCACTGTAAGAAATATTGACAATGAAAAATGTAAAAAAGCAAGCTTAGAATTAGAATAGAAGTAAGAAGAACCAGAAAACAATTTACACGATGATTGGGTTGTTCAGTCATGTCTGACTCTAGATGACAGGCAAAATCTGTGGGGTTTTCTTAGCAAAGTGTCCCTCACTCTACAGATGAGGAACTGAGGCAAAGAGATGTAAAGTGACTTCCCAGCTTTACATAGCTAGTAAGTATCTGATTCTGGATATGAACTTAGATCTTCAGATCTAAACCTGTGTACCACTTAGCTGTCTCCATGATTAAAACAACCTAAATTCAAAAAATAGCAAAATTAAATACTAAGTAATATACTAACCAACCTTGGATTAAAAAAGAGATAAGAATATGTACCTTCATTCCTTTATTGCTTAGTTAGGAAGTTCTGGTTGAAGAACACTGCATATGCTGTCACACTTGATCTAGATTCTCATTGTGTTTGCTGAACAGCATTTCCATTCCCCACTTCTTTCTTATTTTTTGTTACAGACAATGACTATCTCATTAGGGTGGATAAAAGATCATACAGAAGTGAATGTAATGTAAAAAAGAAATGACATCAGCACAATTTTTTTAAAAAAGAATAATTCTAGAAAACTGAAGACTATTGCCAGGAAGAAAAAAAGAAAATAATGAATAAATCAAAAGAAAATTCTGGTAACTGAAGAATAATGAAGAGAAAGGTATGATTGATAAATTAAGAAGAAGAAATCAAGGAATCAACATTTTTGAAATTGTTTTCCACATTGTGAAATTTTAAGTTAACTTCTAATTTTCATATTCCTCACAATTAACAAGATCTAGGGTAAAGATTTTTAACCTGAGTTCCATGAATAGTTTTCAGATTATCTGGTGAACTTGGATGAAAAAAATTATATCTATTTTCACTAATGGTTAGCTGAAATTTAGTTATTACCACAACTTTATTCTAAAGACCCATAAGTTTCATCAGAATATCAGAGGACCACTGTCAAGGGAGTCCATGACACAAAATAGATTAAGAATACCTGGCATAAGACAATCTTGGAACTAATAATTTGTCAAATCATGTAGCGTGAAAAATTGTTAGGCAAGTATTTTTTTAAAATTATTTTCAACTTACTTCAAATATTACTATTTAAGACTAGGGATAGCTTAAAAAAAATTTCTCTTGACTACTTACAATACTTGTTCTTAAATATTAAGAAGCCCCAACAAAAGATTTTTTAAAAAGAAGTTGAAGACTACATTTTTCCCTTAACAATTGGACAAGGGTTATGATTTTTTCCCATAAGTGAACCCAAGGATGTAACATTCAGCTAACACTTATCTAAACAGCTGTAAAAGGAAATGTCAGAATAAAGTTCTTATCCTGTTTTGTTTTGTTTTTTGATGAAAACTTCTTAACTCTTTGGGGTAGGGATAAATACCAGCTGGTCCATTATGTTTACAGCAGAATAAACTGGAGTTTCTACAATATTCTGAATCAAATAATTAAATTTAAAGAAAAAAATTAACTTAGACAAGTCACTTAAAAATAGCAGCAGTGCTCTAGAGTCTAGATTCTTACAAGACACCTTTGTTCTTTGAGACTTACAAAATTATATGCTGTCTTAACAGAAGGACTGGACTCAAATGTATTCAATTCTCCTCTGGTTCAGCTGAGGTTCTGTAAACTTCAAGTCTCTTTTATTCCAATCCCATTAATTTTATTTCAAGATGGCCCACCAATGAATTCTAACTATATCTGGATGCCCTTGAGAAGTATATCAGATCTAGTCAGTCACTCAATATCTTTGAAATTTATTGTGAAACAGAGGTCACTGTGAATGTCTAGCAGGAAAACTAAAGTGAAATTCCTTCTTCTGCTGGACCAATGACATGGTCAAACCACAGGAGCTAAATCAGGGTAAAGATTTTTAACCTGAGTTCCATGAATAGTTTTCAGATTATCTGGTGAACTTGGATGAAAAAGCTAAGAGACAGTGTATACCAGAGCTATCTTTGTTGTTGTGGGAGAAACTAGATGGCAGAGCAGATAGACCACCAGGCTTGGAGTCAGGAATATTTGAATTCAAATCTGACCTCAAACATTTACAAGCTATGTGACCCAGAGAAAGTCACTTAATCTTATTTGCCTCAGTTTCCTCAACTATAAAAACTAAAACAGAATTCCTTTCTGTCCTGGGTTAATAAAACAATATAAAAATGAAGCTTTTCAAACTATCAGAAGGTTTACTCAAATAAAGAGATATGGATATACACAAGGATGTCTACCATTTACTTAGCTAACTTTGGGAAAATCACTTAAGATTCAGTTTCTTTTTCTGTAACCTAGGGATAGAATTTTTGTACTACGTATATGTAAATACCCCAAATAAAGATAGTAATATTTATGCTACGTATATTTCATGGTTTTTGTGAAGAAAACATTTTGTAAATTATTTTTAAAACTATATGAATGACTAGTCTTATTACATATCTGAGTTAATATTTCAAGGAATTAAAATGCATTCAATTATCAAAAAATAAGGGGAATATATTTTCTCTTTTAAAACAAAAATTCATAACCATGTAATTATTCTTAGAAATATAATCATCACTATCTGAAGATTTTTAGCAGAGTGATCTGAATCACAACAGGCTCCTCCCCATATTCTAATGAACAGCTTTGTAAGGAACCTCCTATTGTGTGTTTACATAAACCAATAGTTTCACAATTTAACCTATTCTGGTCACAATTTGGCCTTTTACTGAACCAGGTGGGTGGACTTCCAATTCATGGCTGTCAAAAACATAAAAGCTTTAGAAGTTACTAACTGAGGCAAGATTACATTTGTTATCTGGACATTGTATGTTTCTCTAGTACTGTAAAAGAACAGGACTGAACAAGTAGATTGCTACACTTGCTCTCCTAGAAATCCACCTGCATAGTCCTTAAGCATTACTAATCTCATAATCACATAACTTTATTCACATTAGCCAAATGAATTGCATAACATAACACTACTTTAAGTGGATAGGGTAGTCTATATTTGAAAAACAACTTTTGTCTCTCCACAATTTCACATAGAAAGAAAGAAGGTATGGCTTAGAAGAGAGTAAGGTGGGGAGGTAGGATTTTCCATATCTTCTTCTCTGAAGCTCTTCCAAATCCCTTCTTCCTCCTCTCTGGATCTATGTCCCTTTCTTCTTCCCTCCCTTTTTCCTCCCCTCTCCCTTTCTTTTATATACACACACACAACCAAAAAAACCATATTGGAATAGATGACTGTTGAGCAGTTAAGGATTCAGTCTGAACTCTCCAGTGCACTGACTTTTTCACAATTTAAGCTTATACAAGAGCACACTGTCTAATCTCTTGTAAATCTTCAAAGGATATTGAGTTTTTACATCTATGATCTGTTTTGTATCAAAGATGCTAGATTTAGAAGTCTCCTATATAAGCAGGACTGGTAATTAGGGAACCAATCAATATAGCAAAGGAACAGGAACCCGAACCCATTTTTACATCCAGTAACTGGTCCTTAGTATCCCCTCTAGATTAAATTGATGAGATATTCACACCAAATCCAGTACCAATAAGAACCACTCTTCAGAACAGGGGCCACCAGGCTACTTACGGAAGGCAGAACTGGCCCAGGATAGACAACAGTAGGTTAAAGATCCCATACCAATCAGTAGAAGGATTAATCCAGAGTGGGTAAAATAAAGAAACTTGATCTCAAAACCAAAAAAACAAAACTCAAGTCCCAGAACCCAGGTTAAGAACTCCTCCAGTCACGGGGCAATTAGGTAGCACAGTGGATAGAGCACCATCCCTGAAGTAAGGAGGACCTGAGTTCAAATCTTGTCTCAGACACTTAACACTTCCTAGTTGTGTGATCCTGGGCAAGTCATTTAACCCAATTGCCTCAGCAAAAAAAAAAAAAAAAAAAAAAAAAAAAAGAAAAAGAAAAAGAAAGAAAATGCCTGGAAACCAAACGAGCCATAAACCTTAATCCAAATCTAGGTGATGGAGTTTCAAACTATAATTGAAAAAGGAACCTTTTCCTTCAAGGAATTCACAATAGAAAGCAACACATAAATATCTACTGTTTTAAAGAATTTTAACATAATAAATAATTATTATTATCAAATAAATGTAATATTATAATGTAATAATAAATATTATAAATAATAACAGCTTTAGGGTGTTTAACAAAAACAAAATAAAAATCCAACTGGTTGGGAGAACCTCCTTTTGAGAACATCAGGTTCAGCTATTTCTCTTTCAGAGCTAAATGTGTTTGTCAGTGTATTTGTATGGGAAAGACTGGGAAAGTGATTAATACATTTTCCTGTCTGAAAGCTGAAAAGCCATATCCTATGGATTCATCCCATGCACCATATGACTGCTCCTGCTCAATTTCATTACAATGTTCCTTTCCTAGCAATGTGAGTAGGTAATAATTTTTCTCCCTTCCTCATATCCAATCGGGTAAAACTGGCTTTTAATGGCTGAGTAAGATACAGGTCATTTATAGAGAAAAAAGGTATCATGGGTCCTTTTGTCTTGAAAAAGATGTCATTGAACTGGCCCAAAAATCTACGTGTGATATTTAAAGCAAGTTCTAATTTTGAATTAATAAATTTGTTGACACAATACTTTCACTTCAGAACATTTGAGCCTGATCTGAAGCCATGTAGAAATCAACTTAACTGTCTAATGCTTTCTAAAAATGATTTTCATCAGGTCATTCTCCTATTCAAAGAGCCTTCATCTATAAGACAATATTGAGATTTTTAGCTGGAAATCACTTGAGTCTGAGTACAATTTCAATTTTCACATCTGTGAGGTTTTCCTCATAAACTTGTGGGACATATAGAAAAGGTACTATTTTTCTCATTTTACAGATGAAGAAATGAATCATCTAAGAGTAACCTCTAGCAACAAAATTAGTGTCAGAACTCCTGATTCCAAGTCCAATATGGTTTTCATTACATCACATTGCCTCTAATTAGTGATAGTGAATACCAGTAAATACAAATATGTAAAGTAGATACAAATCTAAAAGAAAAAGCTAAGTTAGAGGTTCCCAAAACATTTTGGTCTACTATATCCTTAATGTCTTACTAATTCACTAATTTCACATTGCCCCTAAGCCAAAAGAAATGCCTAACAGTTACATTTATTAAGTAGTTATGTAAATGTATTGGTCAACATGCCATCTGGGGGAGAGGATGGGGGGAAGGAGGGGAAAAATTGAAACAAAAGGTTTTGCAATTACCAAAGCTGAAAAATTACCCATGCATATATCTTGTAAATAAAAAGCTGTAATAAAAAAAAGTAGTTATGTAAAAAAATTTTTTTATACTCTGCAATGGCATTCTAGAATGTAAGCCCTAAATTTCATCTATTAGCACTAAAAAGTAATGATTCATTTTTTTCATTGAAATAAAATTAAAAGACATGTATTATTGCCTTCTCTTTTTTCTATATTTAATCCTTTCTTCTTGTTTTGAATGAGATTTCAATCCACTGAGTTGTTCTAGCTTAAAGGAACTCAAGAGACCACCTTGTTCAGGGATTCTTATATTTTGATAACTACATATCAATATATTTGGCTTCCTTTGTAATATTATGTATTTTGGTCTTTTGTTTTGTGCATTTAGAAATACTTTTTTTTTTTACTGAGGCAATTGGGTTAAATGTCTTGCCCAGGGTCACACAGCCAGGACCAGTTAAATGTCTGAAATCAAATTTGAACTCGGGTCTTCCTGACTTCAGGGCTGGTGCCTGAAATAGGAAACACTATTCTAAGAAAAGACCCATAGGTTATACCAGCAGAGGTGTCCATGACACTAAAAATGGTTAAGGTCCCTTAGTCTAATTCAACTTTCACATTTTACAGTTGAAGTAAATGACATCTAAAAAGAGCAAGTGGCTTGTGCCAGGTTACACAACTAACAGGGAGCAAGACTGGCATTCAAACTCAACATTCTACTAGGCCAAGCCTCTCTTGATATTTATTATTGAAAAATCAATAAACAAGTTTATTTTTATTGTTATATCTTTTGATGAATCTTGAATTATTTGGACATATGGGTGGAAGATGTGTTGTAAAAGAACTCATAAAGGATTTCTAACCAGTTGAAAGCTTTTCATAATTAGCAAACATTAGAATAATGAGATCTCATTCTCTCCATCTTTCAGTCAATAATTGGAGGGTAAACGTGTGATCCATTGTTGAATAACACTTGCAAAAGCCTTATTCTTTTATTTTCTATACATAAGGACTAAATAAATATTTGTAGGGGAAGTAGATAGGAAAGTAGGCACACATATTTTCTTAGTTCCTTAAAAAACCAACAACTGAATAAAGCCTGCTGTTTTAGATATCTTGTAAATCAGTTCCTCATTGCTCTCAAGGTTTTATCATTTCCAGCACTGATCTACTTTATGTGTAATTGATTCAATCTGGCTGCATTCTTCATCTTTGTTCTTTTGTGAGATTTCGACTTCTGTTTTAAGCACTTATTGATCTGTGATGCCATTGTTTAAGTCTGGGGGTTCTACTATCATTAATGGAGACAACTATTAATAAATTTTTTTCTACTTTTCTTCTGTTTGTGGTACTTTTTCCTTTTCGTTTTTGAAAGTCTTCAGGATGACTTTCCTTAATTAGTTACCTTGCCAAACTTTTATTCTGATTTTACCCACTACTTCTCTTAGCTTTCTTTGAGATGCTGTTGCTCATTTTCCTCCATAATTTTTCTTGAAACGATTTTACAGAGGAGTTTGTATTCATAAATGGTTTCACCTTACATAGCCATCTCTCTCCATTTGGAAAGGTCAAATGCTTGGTGACTAAGGTTCTTTCTGGGATTTTTTTATCTCTTTGTGGTAGTAATTAATTTATATTGGTTTAATAACTATAAGTACATTAAATGTGAAAATTAAAAGCTTTGTGCAATGACCAATAAATTAAATGCTATTTGAAAAACAAATTACATCAAAATTGATAACATGGAAAAAACAAAACCAGAAGGATAAAAAGAAATTAGCATTAAAAAGGAAGATGATTCATAGTTTTTCTATGGAAAGAAGAGGAAAAGAATGCACGAAAGACAACAGAATTATAAAGATAGATATAGTGGATTTTTTGGTTGGATTTCCCCCCATATAACTTAATTTAAATTTGGATTTATTTTGCAGCTAAAAACCAATCTAGGGAGTAGACTACTTAAAAACCCCATTCTTTAATGGGGATTAACCCTGTCTTTAGCCCATTATGGGGATATAGGAGACCGTTTCCCCTCTAGTTTGCAGGTTGCTTATGGTTGTCCAAAACTAAAGATCAGAAAGTTTGATAAGAGTAAAAAGAACATATAAGCACCCTGAAATATCCTTATGAATGGTACAAACTATAATCCAAATAATATAACAATACACAAAAATTTTAAAATAACATCCTCTAAGTAATCCCAGCAACTGTAAATATATATCAAGAAAAGAATAAGGAACAAATTTTATATAAAAATATTTATCACCACACCAAATTTAATATCAAAAAGCTACAAACTATCTAAAGGAGTAATAGTAGAAGACAGGTCTAGACTTTAGTTCATAATCAAAACAAAACAATAAAATTTAAAAGTACCTGTCAAGTCTCAACTTTATCTGTGTTTCTCCAAGTTCACTCTTTTAACAGAGACATAATTTCCCTCTTGTTCTATCTACAATTTCTATTTTGTTGGAAATTATGGCAGTAAAAACAATGCCATGTGCCTTTGTTTATCCTAATAAATTATAAGAAAAGCAAGATCAGCCCTATCCAAACTTAACAAGGCTCTTAAGAAAGCTTTAAAAACAAAACAATCCTAAACTCTTATACTACAGAAATATATTAAAAGAAAAGTTCCAATCCTACCTGCTATGGAAAGGTTCTGGTGTCCTTTATCCATTTGCCTTTCTCTACTTGGTCTTTTCTTATGGTCAAGACTCCAGTAATTTATTAAATAGAAACACAAATACTTCACTTGCCATATATGTAATGGATAGAAAAGACACTTTAATTGTCTTCTAATATGACATTATGCTTCCTTGCCTTTTGGCTAAGATCAAGTAAGTGTAGTAATAAAACTGAAAGAGAGCTCCAGAAATCATCTGGTCCAACTGCCCACCTCCACATAGGTGAATGATTAAACCATCCAACAGAAATGATTATCTGTGTTCACACAAAAAGAGCAAATACTATTTTCATTGGTCATAAAAAATAGCCAATTCTCAAAGAATTCTCTCATTAAACAGCTCAGTGGCTCTTAGGAATCAGATTAAGAGTTTGGATGGTATAGTACAACCTATTGCTATGCTAAGAAAAGAAAAGAGAGCATTCTATCAATTTTGGAACATACAAACGCCTAAAACAAGTAGACAACACAGACTCCTTTACTGCCAATTTAAAAGGCTGATGTCTGAGTGGTGCTGCTAAGAATTATAAAGTTCAACTTCCTAGGAGGAAAGGATGCAAAAAAGTATTCCAAACAGTGTCCAATAATCTAAATCAAACAAGCCATACAATTCTGATAGAACAAAAACTAGCCACAGAGAAAATGCAACAAACAAAGAGTACTGCAAATAGTGGTTGGCCAAAGGTCATATGTCTTTTGCATTCAATGTGGGAAAGGAAGTCTTAGGGAAACAAACCAAGTGATCACCAACAAGGATGGGATTTTAAGATATCAAGGAAGAATCAATAGTTATCCTCTGAATTTAGCTAAATAGATATGGTGGGTTTTCATAAATGTAAGTAATTTCCATAGCATAGCAAGTAAAGAAAACATGCTGGCCTTAGAGTCAAAAGAAAATCTAAATTTAAATCTTATAATGTCAGATATAACTTTATATCTGACATTATTTGTGTGAATACAGACCACTTGAATCTTTGAGTCTGTTTCCCCATCCATAAAGTGAGGATAATAACAGTTGTCCTCATCCAAGTTGTTGGCAGGATCAACCAAGAAAACACACACAACTTTGCAACCTTAAAGAATTTTTAGATGCTTATTTTTATTATTGTTATACCATCTAGAACAACTTTATATATTAAAATAATATCTTAGGTCCATAAAACAATATATGTGTACACTTTATATATTTTCCAAGTGATTTGCTTTAAACAATGGAATTACTAAATAAAACAAAACAACCTGAATTGGAGTTCATGAATTTTAGTAGATCTGTGTGGAGAAGAGAGATCCTGGGGACACAAGAACTTTTCATTATTTTCTTATAAGTAGGACACAAATACATTTTCTTTCCTGAAGTAGATCTCTTGAGAGCTATAATCTGGTGATATATAGATTTAGGGAGGAGTATTTTCCCAAGAGTTCTTCAAAGAGTATTTGAAATGCCTAATTTGTGCCCCCAAGCCCAAATAAACAAGGTTAGATGCCTCCATTTTTTAAAAAACAGAGTGCATTCAAGGTAAGGAAGAAATGAAGTTGATAAACCAAGTCAGCAATTTAATGTGACCCATAGCTCACATCAAGGTAGAAAAAAGTACCCTTCTTGCCATGATCAAGGACACTGATTTCAGGATGGTAGTGCAAATGGAACCACCCAAGGCCAAAGGTCATGATGCTAGGCAAGAAGTCTTGCAGGTGCCATCTTCTGACACCTGTACAGCAAAGGTTGTTCACTGATGTTTTAAATTTACAACCCTGTGTTAACAACTGTTCATAGTCAGAACACCTGAAGTTTTTCCTATTTCCATGAGGACAGAAGACTTATGAGAAAATCAACCAACAATTTATTAAAGACCTACAATTTTTTCAACACTATCTTAAAACGGAGGAAACCCAATAGTAGGGTTAGGCTCTGATGAAGTTTTAAAGATAAAACAGAGGAAATTTGTTCAATATTATTTTGATTACTGGAGAATAGTTCCTGGGATATTTCCAAGTTATTAGATGACAAAAAAGTCTTTTCACTATCACAGCAAAATACTTGAACTACTTAAATTTACTGATTCATATATATTATTGAAATTTGACTTTCTGCAAAAGGTATTACATAGATTTTCCAATGTCTTTGATATAAATGTCAGGGCTTCAGTGTTATAAGATTTGAAAGCATATTAATCTAGGTATTTTCTTTAGCTGGACAATGGGAAATGGATTTTTAAGAATTTCTCATAACAAAGAGGAGGGTCTTTTACAGCAACACTAATTTTTAGTCATCTTTTTTAATGGGGAGAACATGCAAGTGACTGATCTAATTCAGCATTAGAATTCTCCAAATAAATGGGGCCACAAATCACAAATATTCATAGAATATCTGGATATTATAAAATCTTTTAATCAGGGAAATAGCTGATAAACAAATGAAAAAATAAACTCAGTATGTTTAGCCACACTTTACCAAAAAGTCATTTTAATTTTATGATAAATTTCTTTATTTATAAGTATAGGGTATAAAAACAGATGCTACAGAACTTTCACTGAATCATTAAAAACGAGTTACTCCTCATTCTTACCCTGTAATTCTTTTACAAAGGCCACAATCCTACCTAGATTGGAACTGCAGAGCAGAGATAGATTATCAGATTAATATCTCTAGAAGACAGAGTTATAAAAGTCATTAATATTTAGCTAAATTACTCTGGTTTCTAGAGTTATAAAAACCATTAGATACATAGAGATATGAAGTATAAAAATCATTAATATTTAGCTAAATCCAGATTGTAAAAGTGCAAAACCTAAAAGTCAACACAAATATAAAACATATTCAGTTTGCACTGGCTATCTCCCATTCCTGCAGGGGTCATTTCTCTTTACTAACATCATGGAATCCCTGGTTTTCTTCAAAGTTCAGCTAAAATGTCATTTTCTGCAAGAAGTCTTTTCCTGTCTCTTCACCTACTGCTGCTTTGGCCTCTGAGTTACCTTTCATTTAGTCAAGGGGATTCTTTACCTTGTTTGTGTCATAGGTCTCTTTCACAGTCTAGGGAAGTCAATGGCCCCCTCATCCAGATTCTTCTAAATGCCTAAAATATTTAGGATTACACATTTACATTCTGCATTTATAATTACATTGAATAGTGATTATTGAATCTGTTTTTTAAAGAATTTCAAAGTCCCAGGTTAAGAAGCTTTGAACTATATCTTTCATGCACTTATTTATGGATATGATTGTTTTTCCCATCCCAGCCCCGCCATTAGAAAATATACTTGTTTTTCTTTGTATTCCCAAGATTTAGCTGAATGCCTAGTATATAGTAGGCATTTAAAAAATGATTGCTGATTGACTTTTTAAAATATCTCAACCTTTATGTATTAGTTTAGCAAAAGATGCTAAACACATGCTCATATTTATACACACTTCAAAAGCAGAATTCAAGCAAAAAAGGCAAACTCAGGACTGTTTGGACCCAGAATTAGTTCTGAAGCATTATAGCAGAAAGAGCAGGACCTGACTCTAGTAAGTCATATCTTATAACCTGTATAACTTCAATGACCTACCTTCTGGGGCTTCAATGTCTCATATGGACAGCTTCAGAAACCCCTTCCAGCTCTCTATCTAGGACTTTCTTAGTTTCCCAGCAATCTGGGCATTGACACTTTCCTAACTTGAACATACAAGTCTTTTATTTGCCAAGAAATGGGTTACAAAAGTAGGATTCCAGAAACTGTAAGCTAGCTTAAAGTTTGAATAGTCCTGAGTCTCTCTTTTGATTGATTTGTGATGTTTTTTCTTAAATATTGTTTATTTCAAATCTTCAAAAAGTACCCATGAAATTACTATCAGAGGAAATAAATGCTACATATATATACACATATGTATGTATGTATATATGTATATTCTTAAAATTAAAAAAGCTGGACTTTGCGACCAACAAATATGAATAGAAATACCATATGCTAACTTGTAAGTAACAATTAGAACTAGAAGTCCTGTCATTTATAGTAATCCTTTATAGAGGCAACACAAATATCTAGCTGTAATATGTTATACTCTTTACTAATAGTACCTCTCAAATGGTAATATCCAAAGCCCTTACAAAGTCCCCCTCCTCATCTCAGACCCTTGGCCTCCTTTAAGTCTCAGTTAAAGTTCCACATTCTGCTGGAAACCATTCTCAGTGCTCCTTAATCACAGTGTCTGCCTCTGAGATTATTTCCAATTTATCCTGTATATGTCTTGCTTATGGATAGCAGTTTGCATATTGTCTCCCCCATTAGACTGTGAGATCATTGAAAAAAGAATAGGATTGCAGGGTTGTTTGTTGGTTGGGAGTGGTTAGCCTTTGTTTATATCCCAAGTCCTTAGTAGAGAGCCCCTAGCTACTAAGTGCTAAATTTTTTTTTTTTTGCTTGCTAGCTTATGCTATTTTCTTTCATCCAATATAAAAATATGCATAACTTGCAGAAATTGACAAAATACCAGAATATTTAAATATTCTTATTTAAAAATAGAAACTACCCAAACTTGTACCAAATAAGAGCTTTCATTGTACTATTAGTATATAAAACTTCTCTTTATCTTTATTTGAAAATAAATCAAGTAATCATTATTAAATCAATCACATACTAAATTCTTCAACTGTGCCATGTACCAAACAAGTATTTAATAAAAGAGTTATAATAGACACAGCAACAATAGCTCTAGCAATAATAATTGTATACCTTTGTACAGAATACAGGTTTCATTGAAACAACGCTGAGGAGCTGGCAACCTGCTGAGCACTGGGGAAAAACAAAGACATAACAGGACAGTCTTTGCCCTTAAGTAGCTTACAGCCAATTATGGGGGTGGGGAGAAGTATCTTTTTAAAACGAAGAAAATTAAAAATTACACTAGTCCAAAAACTTGACTATGGGGCAGCGCTTTCTTTTCCCACGATCCTACATTTAATGTAAGATTCATTCTCTTAAAAAAAAAAAAAACACACACATTTTCTTTTGATTATTTCAAAGGAAATTGAAGGGGCTTTCACGTAGAAGAAACATTAGAAAGTCTCTGTGATGACAGCACTGCACAAATAACATACAAGTTTCAAGTATAAGAACCAAGGAAGAAATAAAAAAAAAAAACATGTTTACCCCATTCATGCCAAAACTAAGGGAAGATTATAGATGTCAGTTTAAGATGAAGATAAGGGGAAGAAAAAAGCAGTTAGAAAGGTACCAAAAGTTAGAGGTATTTTCCTTTGCCCCTTTCCTCCACGGCATGTAATCTATACATCCCGCATGTGTTTCCAGCCCTCTTTTCACTTACAACAGTCTTCAAACTGAGTCCAATTTCCACTACTCGGTGCACTTGACACCCTAAAGCACCTAGCTAGGGAAACCCAGGCAATTTGTTTTAGAGAGACCTACGTTTTAAATATAAATTCTGCAAAATTCCTTCACCTCCAAACGTGGGAAGAAAAAGTTTCCTGACAGCTGTAGGAATCAAGAAGAGAAAGGTAAGCGGGCTTTTCAATGGTAGCAGTTGCAGAGAAAAGTTATTATTAAAATAAAGTTTGCCCGTTCTCAATGAATCGTGGATTCTTGGAGAGTATTATTTGCAGCCACTTTTGTGATCTGATCTGGAATCTGGCCGGTGTCTTCCCAGTCCTTCTTTCCTCCAGGAATTCCCGTAACCTGCTTCCCACCGCCCCTCTAATTTCCTCTGCGATTCCCGAAACCTCAGGAAGGGGATTCCGTCGATCCAGACTCGGGCGCTCTCGGGAATAAATGTGTAAAAACTGAATTTAAATGCCCTTGCTGGAGGGATACCTCATAAGCAGCGCCAGGCAGCCAAGAGAATTCCCAGTCTTTAGTTGAGTGGCGTTCAAGATTAATGCACACCACTTTTTAAACTGTAATATATGTCTTAAAAAAAAAAAATTAATAGGTAAGAAACCCGTCCCAAGACGTTGAGTCCCAGGCTCCCTCTCCTTTTCCCTCTGGGGTGGGCAGCAGGATGAAAATGACTAGGTCTCCCTGCGCTCCATTCCCCCGAATGCTCCAGGTGCTGGGGAATTCCCGACGCCACGGGCCCTCCTGGCACCGATTTTCTTCTTCTAGGACCCCAGCCCCAGCAGCTGTCGCCGCCTCTGCCACAGCTTGGTCCCAGTTTCTCCGAAACTACCGGCTCCAGGGGCCTGAGCTTGGGGACAGTAGCGGCTCAAGGGTGAACGAGGTGCGCTTCTAGCCCCAGTGGCTCCTTACCTGTCTGACATTCAGCGCTCAGATCCGACTTTGGCACCCGCCGGGTTTCCCGCTGCCGCTGCTGCCGCCACCGCTCCTCCCGCGTGCTCCGCCGCCGTACCTGGCTGCTCCCCCCACCCGCCCCGGCCCTGCCACCCCACAGCGGGCTCCTTAACACTTCATGGCGCACGGCTCCTGGCCCGGGGCCCCGGGGAACGTGTGTCCGGCTTGGCGGCGGCAACTGCGGCTACTGCCGCTTTTCCTCCTCTCCAATGGCTTCTCGCCTTTCCCCCGCCCCCGTCTCTTCCCCTCCCTTCTCTTGCTTCCCTCCCTCCCTCACTCTCTTTCCTTCCCTCTTCCACGGTCTCCAGAAGACCGGACAAACAGGTTTCGCCGCTCCCTGGAGGTGCCTCTCCTCTCACTACAGCCGAAGCCACCGCAGCCCAGCTAGACTGTGGCAAGGAAGGGAAAGAGAGTGAGACAGGGAGGGGTGTTCCCCTCCTCTTTGCTGGGGGTGTGGAGCGGAACAAGTTGGGATATATCGACCGGGAAGAGGCAGAGAAAAGAAAACCTTCGCAACCTACGCTGCTCCCCTTAACCTTCTGCACATTTGCTGCCCCCACACCCACCCCGCTAGTCCTGGGCATTTAGATCAACCCTCCCTGACCCCCCATCCCGCTTGGCTAGCAGCCCGGAGCGACTGCCACCCCCATCTCTTCCCCTCCCATCTCTTCTCCCTTTCTCTCGCTCTTGCTGGGACCACAGCAGCTGCTGCAGCTCTCGGTTTACATATCGGGTCTGCCTTCAAAAATGGGCAGGCAATCTAGAGTCTGTCCCCGCTTCCTTCATCACCAACCCGCGGGGTGCTCGGGAAGAGCAGCGCCCGCGTTTAGTTTTCCATCCTCTCTCAGGTTTTCTTCAACGAAGCCTGAGATTGGTTTACCAGACACTGAATGCCAAACACGGCGGAATCTCAGCAAGCACAATGAAGAGAAATGGAGCAGCTGCCCCATTGTCTGCCACATAGAACAATTTCAGAACTGCAAAGCATTCCTAGAGCCGATGAGGATGGAATGGTGAAAAGGTAGAAAATAACAAAAACAAACTCAGGAACTTTCCCCTCACATTGATGGCAAAGCGAATATAACTAATGCCAGTTCAACAAACCTGCACAACGCAAAAAGCCCGCAAGTATATACTGTCTTTTATTGAGTTTCATGTGAATTTGTCATGGGGATTTCCTTGAATTTGAACCCACTTCTGTCTTTAGTTACCCGTTGGAAGTTGGGCAAATATCTTCACTTCTCTGGACTTACTAGATGACTAAAATCCCTTTTAGTCCTATCTCTATGATCATGTAATTCTCTCCTCAGGCCTCCCCAAATAAGTTAATAAAGACTACTTGAAAGCAAGGACTTGCTTTGTCATACTAGTTTTATATTCCTATCTACCTCTTCCTAGAGTTGAGCAATAGATGCACAATATTCCTTCATTTATTCATTCATTTCAGAGACATTCATTTAACCACCTAGTATGTGCTTAAGCTATGTAAGGTCTGTGTGTCAATGCCCTTTTGGAGCTTGTATTAGGTAGAAGTGATCTAGTGCTTGTGGTAGTGTGCTGGTAAAAACTTAAGTGGGAGAGAAGAGCAGGTAGGGAAGCCATGACAGGCTTTTAAGTTGAATATGCACTATTAATATTTTTATATTATTTAATCAACAAACAACAAATCTCATAATCAACAAAATAAATCAAGTCCTGATGTGTATACAGCTTTTAATGACTTCTGAGGTATAAGTCCTCACATGAAAAGTAATTGACAACAAGTTAAGTTGGCTCTAGTACATCCTTTCCTGAATATATATCTTTAAAAAAATGCAAACCAAAGTACTATGGGAATTCAGAAGAAAAGACAATCTAGAAGACTGTGTAGGAAGTAGGTATTTGATTTGGGTCTTAAAATAGTGGCAGGATTTCAAAAGGTAAGGATGAAGAAGGGGAAAGAGGGAAACAATTTTCCAGATGGAAAGACCTTAAAGGCAAGGTGTCATGATGTAGGGAATTTTAAGAATATGTGTATTTTAAATTCTAAACTTAACAAATACTAAAGATCTTCAAGCATTTCCACATAACAAAGTAGACTATATAAACATTGTCAATCTCCATTCCAAAAGGATTCTAAAAGTAGATATTAATAGGTTTCATAGATAGATATATAGATACAACCCATTATTTCAAAACTCTTACATAGGTTTTCTTCTGGACATTTAAAAAACTCTATCAAAGATTGTCCTCTTTTTCTTTTCCTTTTTGGAGGCAATACTAAAATAAATAACAACAAACCCTTGTAGCAAATAAGTTTCAGCAATCAAAACAAACACAAACCACTGCCCTATCCAAAAATTAATATCTCCTTTCACATCTTGAGTTCATCACTTCTCCTTTAAGAAATGGATTATAGGATTATACACTTTATCATCAATTCTCAAGAGACATGGCTTGCCTTGTTTTTTATCATGTTCAGTTTAAAAATTTTTTCAAAATGGTGTCTTCTTTATTCTATATTATATAGCTGTTATTATATAAATTATTCTCCTGGTACAGAAAGAAACTTATTTAAGAAACCGGAAATGGCAGGAGTTTAAGAAACTAAGAATATATTAAAGCTAGATTGAGGCCTAGGAATAGGGTGCCTTGAATATTTGAGTATCTGAATGTCAACTTGAAAAAGTTCCTTAGAATCTTGATATCAATTCTCCAGTAATTTGACTTCTCAGATTAGTATATATTCACTTATCTGTGTACATGATACATATACTCAGTCAAAAGTAAGTTCCTTGAGGGCAAATACTATTCTATTTCTTTGTGAGTTGCATCCCTGGTTCCTAGCACAGTGCCTTAGAAATTGCTATGCTTTAAAAAGTTTGTTTTTGTTGAAGTAAGTTCAAAGGTAACAACCCATTTATTTCTGATTTCTGGTGTTTTAAACAGAATATGATTAATCCAAGTTGTATTTTAAGAAGAATAATCTGGAATCGGTCCAAATTCGGATGGTAGAATGGGGGCTATTGCTGTTTTTTTATAGTTGAAATGAGAACTAGAATGGTGCTGAGAGACAATAAGGTATATTGGAACGAGCACTGGATTTGGAATAAATTTTTTTGTTCAATCCTTTTTCAGTCATGTCCCACTCTTTGTCGCATCATTTGGGGTTTTCTTGGCAAAGATACTGGGGTGGTTTGTAATTTCTTTGTTCTGTTTATTTTGTAGATGAGTAAACTGAAGCAAACAGAGATTAGTGACTTGTCCAGAGTCACACATCTGAGGCCATATTTGAATTCAGACCTTCTTGGCTCAAGGGCTGGTATTCCATCCATGGGCCACCTATCTGCCCTTTTAGTCATAAGACTATATAAAATCCCAGCTTTGCAACTTGGGTGAATTTCAAAAAGTTCAGCCTCTTTGGGCTTTTTCTCATCATCAACCGAGGGATTTGCTAGCTTTCTAGCTAGACTATGTAAAATAAAGAGATAATGGAAAGAATAAAATTGACAGGACTTCATAAGTAATTGGATTTCAAGAGAAAAAGTGAAAAGGATTGTAGCTTCTAGTCTGGGTGACCAAAAGGATTGTGAAAGAGAAACTAAGTTGGGGAGTAGAAAGAGAAAATGAGAAAGATGAATATCCTTTGGTTATATACCAAGTGAATTAAGTAAGATTATTGCCATACTTGTCAGGAAGATTATATATGGCCCAAGTTCTTCATCTAATAATCAACCTATCTAGAGGCACAAACTATCTTTCTTCATCTCCCACTGGCCCAACTCTTTCAATGTCTTGCTTACCATGCCAAATTGAGACAGAATCAACTCTAATAGGAAACCTTAGAGACCCCTGCAGGTCCAATTTAGATAGGTGAAGGCAGTAACAGGATAATTAATAAAGGAGAAGCCAGAAATAGTATGTTAATATACTCCCACCACATAACAGCTGAGTCATCTCTCAGGCCTTCTGTATTCTGCAATAATGGATATAATTATTAATCAACTATCCTCTTTACTTTTTCCTAAAGTATTTTGACCCTTTGCAAAGAAAGTATAGTGAGTGAACTAGGAAGATGAGTCTTTCTGATTCCAGGCCTCTCTCCACCTACAGTGACATCAAAAAGGGGAAGAATTGTTATTTAAGTGTTACTAGCCACAGACTTCCAAAATTCAACAATGTCAGGAAGGCAAAAAAAAAAAAAGAGGGGGGTATATAGTCTTATAAGAGAGTTATTGTTGTCTGCCCTTTATTTTTTTTATTATTATAAGTTTTTATTTACAAGTCCCCTTCTTCCCCCTATCCCCTCACCCAGATGACAAGTTGACAATACATGTTAAATATGTTAAAAATTAAATACAATATAAGTATATGTGTCCAAACAGTTATTTTGCTGTACAAAAAGAATTGGACTTTGAAATAGTGTACGATTGCCTATGAAGGAAATCAAAAATGCAGGCGGACAAAAATAGAGGGATTGGGAATTCTATGTGGTGGTTCATAGTCATCTCCCAGAGTTCTTTCCCTGGGTGTAACTGGTTCAGTTCATTACTGTTCTGTTGGAACTGATTTGGTTCATCTCATTGCTGAAGAGGGCCACATCCATTAGAATTGATCATCATATAGTATTGTTGTTGAAGTGTGTAATGATCTCCTGGTCCTGCTCATTTCACTCAGCATCAGTTCATGTAAGTCTCTCCAGACCTTTCTGAAATCCTACTGCTGGTCATTTCTTACAGAAAAATAATATTCCATAATATCCATATACCACAATTTATTCAGCCATTCTCCAATTGATGGCTATCCACTCAGTTTCTAGTTTCTGGCCACTACAAAGAGCTGCCCTTTATTCTTGAAGAGAACTATGGCATCAGGGAAGTGATGCCATGATATGAAAGTGGATTGAATTTAAGTGAGAGAAGGCTGTGCAAAGTCACCAACCTTACTAAATCCTCTATAGCCACTAATGGAGGAAATGAGCTTATATTAGTGGGATGGATTTCAAAGATGGGTGTTTTAGGGAAGAATTACAGAATCAAAGTAACAGGTTTTTGCTTATACAACTCTTGGAGAATGAAAATTTACTGTAATCTCAAAAATAAAGTACAGCAAAAAAAATCAGGGACTATAATTTTCCAGTTTTATAATATTCATTATAAATACAGAAAGGGGTTAAAAAATAAAAACAACTGGGGGGTAAATTTTTTTAAAGTGAGGGGATAGTAAATGACATGAGTTATTAATTTGGCATCTCTCCAATAAAACACAGGTATTGTGGGGAGAAACAGGATAAAAGAACCATTAAATGAAGACATCCCTATCTTTTATCCAGTTCATCGAGCCCTTTTATATAGGAAAAAATACCTATTTTCTACTTACTTCAGGCAGACTCTTGCCTGCTCCTCCTGCTCCTTTTAAAGAATATATCAGAGGAGAATAGGTCAGAGGCATGGAGGAAATTGTTTCAGCAATAGGCAGAAGTGAAATAATTTTCCCTTTGGAGGCAGTTTAATAAGAGTGTTGGCAGGAAATTCAAATTCAATTTAAAGCCCATTTCTGCTCTTTTACTGCCTGTGAGATCTTGGACAAATAACAAACTCTCTGGGCCCAAGTTTCCTTATTTGAAAACAAGAGAATTATATTAGACATCCTCTAAGATCCCTATCCCTATGGTCCTGTAATCCTTCCCTGAAAGATTCTCCTTTGATGTTCATCCTACACATGTCCTCATTTCTTTCATTAGTGGGCTGCTTTCTTACAAGATCACAGTTGCTTCTTTTTTTTTTTTCTTTTCTGGCTCTGTTGAATTTCTGAGAGTTACAGCTAGTGACAAAAAGAACCCATCTTTAAACACTGCTTTTACAATTTGTTGGTATCATAGCTAAGTGGACAGAATGCCAAACTTAGAAAAACTCATTTTCCCAAGTTCAAATCTGGCCTCAGACACTTACTAAAATTGCATGATTCTGTGCAAGTCATTTAATCCTGTTGACCTCAGTTTCCTCATCTGTAAAATGAGCTGGAGAAGGAAATGGCAAACTATTCTAGTATCTTTACTAAGAAAACCACAAGAGGACCCAAAGATTCAGACATGATTAAAAAACAAATAACCCAACCATGATGGACTTTTTTGGCAGTCTGATAAAGTCTGTGGATCCCTAATCTAAATAATGTCTTAACATATACAAAATACAGAGGATTATAAAGAAAACCAAACATTAAAGTACCGCTATTTTCCCCATCACAATTTATTTGCCTCCTGAAATCACCTGGATCCCAGGTGAAGCGCTTCTACTTTACAGTCACCTAATAATTTCAGCAATAGATAGCTCATGATCTTGTGCTTTCTTAATCTATACCTGATGAGTTTCAGTTCACTTACTGAAAGTGTCTCATGATAGCAACATGAATTGATTTGGAAATTTGCTTTACATGACTCATTTTCAAAGTTGACTTATTTGTTCTGGCAACTACTCTGATACCATTGCAGCTTAGGTAATTCTCTCTCAAAGTTCCCAGATGGGTTTGGACACTTTATATAGCTTTATTTAGAAGCCACCCTTATTTAGTAACCACACCTTTTCTATGCAAGCTGCAGGGGAAAGTAATTAAATTTTAATAGAAGCAGTGGTTTCTAAAGGAAGGCACACAATGCTTTCTTTGCTTTCAGTGGCTCATAATTTCCTTCTTTTTTTTTTTTTTTTTTTTTTTCCCCCTTCCCTGGACAACATTTAGTAAATGAACCATTTGGGAGAAAAAAAAATGGTAAAGTAGATAAGAAGTAGCTACTCTTGCTGAGCCTTTATTAGAAAGTAGTTTACTGCTTTGTTTTGTTTTGTTTTGTTTTTCCTGTCTGTAATATTGGCTAAGGGAAGAATAATATGCTTAAGAAAGAGCAGATCCATTTCTGTGTGCTTAAGAGTATAGTCATTTAAGCCAAACCATCTAATGCCAAGGGGAAAGTATTCACACCTCAGCTGCTGCCATTGTTAAATCTTTCATGTCTGTCAAGATTAAGACTGATTGGGAAATTCTTACAAAGTCATTGTTTCAGACTGGTTTTAGAATTCTAGGTAAGAAGTCCCATTGTAAATATCTTTCTGAAATAAAAATCTCTGGAAGCTTCAGATAATCAGCTTTTTAAAAATGATTTCCAGGATTAGTTTATCACTCCAGATGCAATTTATTGATCTACTTTTGGATCCAAATAATTTTCTGAAATCTTTTTATTCTGTAATGCAACCAGCATGAAGTAATGGAAAGAACAGCCACTTGGAAGCTAGGAGACCAAGAGTTTAAATGCCAGCTACATGATCTTAGCTAAATTGTTTATGCCCCTGAACCTTATTTTCCTCCTATGTAAAAGGGGAATTGAATCAGATGATCTGTAAGTTTGCTGCTAGCTCTGGACATTCTATGAATTTATCTCCTATGGATCCGAATGTGAAACCTTTATGGCCTAAGGGATAGACTACTGGGTGTGGAGTTAGCATGACTTAAGTTCAACTCTGACACAGTAGCTGTGTGATCTTGGGCAAGTAATTTAATCTTTATGTGTTAGAGGAAATCTCCAGGATTTCTCTACTAAGTCATCTTGGTGAAAGGTTTTCCCACATGGGCCACATTCCATGTCTTTACATCATAAAACTATAGGATTCAGGTATGACACATAAACAGATAATCTTAAAACAATATTAAACTAAATTCATTAGCAGATTTGGGAAGATCATATGTGATGGAGGGCATCCTGTAGGAGGTACCATTTAAATTGGACTTTAACTATGGGATGTTAGGGATTTTGTAAATAAAGTAAGGTAGAGTAGAGAAAGTATTCTGAGGTATGGGGAACACAAAGAGTAAAGTTAAGAAAGTGTGGGATTTTTTTATTAGTGATGTTCAGCTGTCAACTCTGACAAAAGTTCCAAGTATAGGAGAAGGGCAGATTATGAGATTACAGTAGAAAGGTAGGGTGGTAGTAGGTAGAAAAGTGACTTAAAAGCCAGGATTATTGATCAGAGATATAACAAGACCACATCTACAAATAAGGAAGACTAATCTGTCCACAATGTAAAAGTTTGTTTAGAGGTAACAGAGAGTGGAGCTGGGAAAATCTATTCAGAGGCTTTGAATGGCTGGTGAAACAGAGCTGCCTATTACTAGGATAGTGTGTGATAGTCTTGTAATTCTAAACTCTAGAACATAGAAAGAAATATTGGCATTGGCAAAACTTAAAAAATAACTGGATGTTGATGTAGGAGAATTGAAGGAAGGCTTTGAGGTTTCCAGTCTGTATGACTAAAAGAATATTGAGGGAAAAATAAGGAAAAGCTAATAAGATTTGGTTACCAATATGATGGCAGAAGTGAAATTTTAAAAGGTAGTTAATCTTAACTGAGATTTCTGATATGGGAAACTGAGTGGAGTGTCATTGACAAATTATGAAAACAAAAGGGAAAAAAATTGGGAGGCAGGTAAAAGGCAAGTGTATTCACACCTTTTAACACTGTATTTTTTCTTCCTATATATTGAGATTCTATATATATTGAGATAATCTATATGGTTCTCATTTTTTAATATTCATGTAATATTTCAACATATTAATATTCCATGATTTATTCAGCATTCTCTCAGGGAGAGGGATGGGATTTGGGTCAATTCCATTTTTTAAACTATCATAAATTGGGTTAAGAATATTTTTATACAAATAACTTTACTTTTCCTTTTTGTGTTAAATCCTTGGAATAAATATATAATCAGACATGAAATCACTGAATCATAGGACACGTACAGTTTTGTAACTTTTATGTGTGTAGCTCTATATTGCAGCAAGATGATAAAGTAGATAGAGCCCTGGGCCTGGAGTCAGGAAACCAGGAATGAAAGTCTGCCTTCAGATTTACCTTCTAGTTTTGAGATTTTAGGCAAGTCGCTTATAACCTGTATTACTCATTTTTCAAATAAGATAATGACAACATTTACATCCTAGTGCTTGGCACATAAAGTTTTGTATAAATGTTGTTGCTGTTATTATGATTCCTCTTCAGCAAGATAAAATCAGTTTTGACATGTGTCCCTTTTTCCCTCTAGCCCTACAAAGATGAGGTTGTTACTATATTTTTAAAAAGCACTTTGAAAATATTTTAAAAGTCTTTCTTACATCTATTTTTGCTCTTTTCAATTGCCATTTGCTTTTTAAATCCTCATTCTAGAACTAGCAATGCCCTAATGCAAGGAAATTTTAACGAGAAAATTAGGGAAAAACTTTCACAGATAATCTCTTATTAGGATGTAATTAGGTGGACATATTGCTGTGGTGCAGGAAATGATGAGCTGATTGATTTAGAAAACCATGGAAAGACTTGGACTAATGAAGGAAAATGCTGTCTACCTTCAGAAAAACAGATGATAGGAAACAAGCATAGTATGATCTTATATATGAAACACATATATATGTCATATGTGTGTATGTATGTTTATAGATATCTATATATATGCATCTATATCCACACTTCATTATAGTTTTCTTTAGGGGAGGGGAGGGAAAAAGTAAAGTTAAAAGGACATAGCAGAGAACAAAAGAAAACCAACAAGGAAGAAAAAAAGACTGGCAGCTTGAAAATAATGTATAGTACTTGTATAGGTTCTCTCTCTCTTTTTTTAAATTTATTTAATAACTTTTTATTGACAGAACCCATGCCAGGATAATTTTTTACAACATTATCCCTTGCACTCACTTCTGTTCCAATTTTTCCCTTCCCTCCCTCTACCCCCTCCCCCAGATGGCAAGCAGTCCTTTACATGTTAAATAGATTACAGTATATCCTAGATACAGTATATGTGTGCAGAACCGAACAGTTCTCTTGTTGCACAGGAAGAATTGGATTCAGAAGGTATAAGTAACCCGAGGAGAAAAACAAAAATGCAAGCAGTTTACATTCATTTCCCAGTGTTCTTTCTTTGGGTATAGCTGCTTTTGTCCATCCTTGATCAATTGAAACTGAGTTAGATCTCTTTATTGAAGAGATCCACTTCCATCAGAATACATCCTCAAACAGTATCGTTGTTGAAGTGTATAATGATCTCCTGGTTCTGCTCATTTCACTTAGCATCAGTTCATGTAAGTCTCACCAATATAGGTTCTCTTGAAATGAAAATTTATTGTTTTATGTTGAATCCTCTTTTATGATCAGTTATATACATGGATTTTTTTTGTCTTTTCTCATTTTGTACTTAAATTTAAAATTTTTTAAACTACCCTAAAAAGATAAATAAAGAATTAAAAAGAAAGAAATACATTGATTAGATCACAGATCCATCATAGTTTTGAAATATTTCTCTATCATTCAAAAAGAAGTCAAAGGTCAAAGTTATTACTCTTAAAAGGAAAAGAAAGTTGTAAGTGACAGAGACATGGAGTTTCATTTTCTGTTCTAATTAGTATCTAGAAATTCTCATTTTTCTTTGGTGTGTGTTAACTTCAGAGTTTTTCTTTTTTCTTTTTTTAAACTTGTATCATTTTATATAGATGCCTTTTTCTTTGGGCTTTACATTTCAACACATTTTGACTGTCTCTATTTCCAGATTTATCTCACACTACTCCCCCTCACATAATCTGTGCTCCAGCCAAACTGAAGGATTGCTATCCTCCAGCTGGATCCTAGAAGTGTTTTAGTTCCTATTCATTCCCTCTGACTGGAGTTCCCTCCTTCAATCCTACATGATGACATACTATGTAGGATAGGCCAGTTTCAACATGTTTAATTAATTAGTCAATCAACAGATACTTATCAAGCACCTACTATGTGCTACACACTATACTAGGTATGGGGAATACAAAGAAAAAAGTCTCTGCCCTCAAGGAGAGGAGGTATCATTCTTTCAGGAGAGATGGATTATACCCATATGAGTTTACATAGAATATATGCAAAATCAAGACAATTTAGTTGGGGAAGTACTAACTCCTCAGGAAGAAGCATTTGAGGTGATTTTAAAGGAAACTGGGAATATTTAGAAGCAGAGGTAGAGATGAGAAAATTATGCGTTCCAGGCGCTGGTTACAGCTTGTGCAAAAGCACAGGACTGTTGTACGTGAGGAATAGCAAGAAGTCTAGTTGGCTGGACCATAGGGAACTTGAAAAGAGTAATAATGTATTATAAAACTGGAAAATTGGAAGCAGAAAGATGGGTTGGTGTATAGAGATCCAGGACAAGAGTCAGGAAGACTTGATTTTAAATTCAGTGTCAGACACTAGTTGCATGAACCAAGGCAAGTCATTTAATCTGAGCAAATGCTTTCATCCGTCGAAGAAGGAAATAGCAAACTACTTCAGCATCTTTGCCAAGAAAACCCCA
This sequence comes from Antechinus flavipes, assembly GCF_016432865.1. Lineage (NCBI taxonomy): Eukaryota > Metazoa > Chordata > Mammalia > Dasyuromorphia > Dasyuridae > Antechinus > Antechinus flavipes. Next base: position 348,795,615 of record NC_067398.1, on the reverse strand, counting down.
CGCAGAGTAATGTGGTCTAAGATATTGCAAAGAGTCGCACATGACTAAACAAGGCTGGAAAAATAGCTTGGAAGAAGGCTATTATTTGTGCCACATCCATAGTGATTTTGTATTCTATGAAGAGAACAAAAGGCTTTAAAATTTGAAAGAAGAAATTGTATTTGATATTAGAGCAGAATTTCTTAACTTAGGGCCTAAGGACTTTTTTTTAATTTTTGTTAGCTATTGTATTATAAATGCTTTCCTTTGTAGTTTCATGAATTTTATTTTATGTATCTAAAAACATTATTCTGAAACCTGGAAAGACTTATATGATGCTGACAGGAGTGAGCAGACCAAGAGACCATTGTATACATTAAGAACAATATTGTACAATGATCAAGTATGATAGACTTAACTCTTCTCAGCAGTGCAGTGATTCAAAACTCATGATGGAAGATACCATCTACATCCAGAGAAAGAACTGTTTTTCACTTTCTTTGTTTTGGGTGTTTTTTTTTGGGGGGGGGATTGCTTTTTTCCTTTTTCTCCTCTCACCATGTGACTAATGTGGGAATGTGTTTTACATGATTATCCATGAATAACATATCAAAATTGCTTGCCATCTTGGGGTTGAGAGAGGTAAGGAAGATAAGGAGAAAAATTTGGAACTCAAAATCTTATAAAAATGAATATTGAAAATTGTCTTTACATGTAATTGGGGGAAAAAATAGAAACAAAAAAAAATAAAAACATTCTACAGGGGCTTCACCAAACTCTTATCTCACACAAATTAAGAACTCCTGTCCTACAGCTAAAAAGGAGTTATTGGAGTTTGTTTAACAGGAGGGTGACTAGGTTTCTGTGCTTTAGGAAAATCCCTTTGTCAATTGTGGGGAGATAAAAGACAATTGAAGCAAGGAGACAAATTAGGAGGTGGCCATGATCCATGAATTCCTTTCTGATCCCTATAGTTATAACTAGATTCTTCCTCATGTGATAGTATTTTACACTCTTCTGTATTTATATTCTAATTTGTATTTTATCTATGCATAGCAGGTGTCAAATTCAGATAGAATGGGGCCACTTAAATGTACCCAAAGGTCTCTGAGTATTGCAGGTAAGAAAACTTAGAAAACTGCACATTTATATATTTTCTTTTAAAAAATTAACATCAGAATTAATCAGAAAGGAACTACATTTTAATCTCATTTAGGATACTCTCAGGAGTGTTATGAGTCACATTTTTGACATCTCTACTTTATAGAGTACTAGACCTGGTGTCAGAAAAACCTGAGTTCAGAACCTGCTTCTGACATTTAATTGGTATGTGTTCCTGGGCAAGTCTCTGCTGTTTCCTCATTTTAAAATGAAAGAATTGGATTAGATGGTGTCTGGGTCATTTTCAGGTTCTAAATCTATGTTCTTATGATATTCAATATTATTTCTTGCTTATCTTTGTATTTGTACCAGGAAATTACTATGACCAAATGGACTTTATAACCAGAAATGCAAGGCTGGTTCAGTATCAGGAAAACTATTAACATAATAGACTATATCAATAACCAAACTAACAGAAATGATATGATTATATTAATATTTGCAGAAAAAACCTTTGACAAAATTCAACACCCATTCCTATTAAAAAAAAAAAACTAGAGAGAATAGGAATAAATGGAGTTTTCCTTAAAATGATAAGTATTTTCTATTTAAACCATCATCAAGCATCATGTGTAATGGGAATAAACTAGAAGCATTCCCCAAAAAATCAGGACCAAAACAAGGTTGCCTACTATCACTATTACTATTCAATATTGTATCTTTGTATTTGTCAGTACCATGCCTAATACATTGCATATTTGTTGTTATAGTCATTTTAATCATGTCTGACTCTTCTTGACCTTGTGGACCTCTGGTCATAGGTTTTTCTTGGCAAAGATAGTGGAATGCTTTGCCTTTCTTCGATAGCAAAGATTACGTGACTTGTCAAAGGTTGGGAAATTTCTAAGACTGGATTTGAACTCAGTTCTTCTTGACACCAAATCCAGTGCTCTTTGCACCATGTCACCTAACTGCCCCAACATTACACATAATAGTTGTTTATTTAGTTTTAGTTGAGTGAATAAATGATTAAATCACTAGCATTGAACCAAATGCTCTTCTTTCCTCTAATAATTTATAATGCTATTTACTTTTTAAGCCTAAGAGTTCTAGACCTTCCCTGCCACAATACAAAGGATTAACTAAGAAAAGAAAATTCACAGCCAGCTGCAGAAGTGATTCTCACAGATTGGATGAGAAACAGGCAAAAATAGAAGATTAAAAATTCAGAGAGGGATGTATTTCTTTTTCTTTTTTAAATTTATTGAACTAAACACAAATAAGAAAAAAACAGGATAGAAAAAAGGAAGGCAGGAAAGGAAACAAACAAAACAAAACATTGTCATGTACACAGCAGAATATCAGGGAGGATTCAAGTATAAAACAATAAATTTCCATTTCAAGAAAGCATATATAAAATAGAAGAAATTATATTCATGACTGTACATCTTTTCTTTGCTTGTAGTGTTATTCTTTTGTTCTCTGCTGAGTAGTTTGCACTTTATTCTTTTTTCCCCTTTCATCTCTCCCATCTCTCTCAAACAGGCTACAATTGTTCAATCACTTCTATCCTTGGAATCTAGCATCTCATAGGCGGTATAGTTAGCTGTGCTTCTGTTACACACCTTTCACATGTTCCTTTCTGTCAAGATCTGACTCATCATAGTATCATAATTGCAGTGACAATCATACTAGTAGCAGAAAAATTTACCTTTTCAATGTAAATTTCAGTATTTGAAAACACACACACACACAAACACATACATACCGACATTGATCATGGCTTTGATTTTTCTCATATTAATTTCAAGTTATAATTTTTAAAAATTAGATTTAGAATCTCTGGCATCTGACTTAGATCGTGGCTTCCTGGTCAACGACTATACTAATTCCATAGAGTGAGTCAAAGATCACCTTAAACCTACCCCAGATGAGGAATTTTATGAGAGCACCAGAACATAAGTACTCGACAAACTCTTTTCCCTATGACTCACTTAAAAGAACTTAAGTTCTCCAAATTGTTTGATAATAAATGTGCCATCATACTATTCTATTCCTTATTCCACAGAAGGCATGGTGACCTTAGCTAAAGTTCAAAATCCTTGAAAATAAAACGTTGGTGTAATAATAATAATTGATAATAATAACAATTGCCCCTAATATTTATATATTGCTTACTTTAAACTATGTACTGTGCTAAGTGTTTTACAATTATTACCTCATTTGATCCTCACAAAAATCCTAGGAGATATTATTATTATTATCCTCATGTTACAGATGAGGAAACTGAGGCAAGCAGAGGTTAAGTGATTTACCCAGCATCATACAGCTAGTAAAGTCTGAAACTGGATTTGAACTCAGGTCATCATAATTCTAGGCCCAGTGCTCTATCCACTACTAACCAGACAGTGTTTTCTACTTTTCTCTCTGTTCCTTGGGTGGGTTTGGCAAGTCACTTTACTATTATGGATCTCCATTTCCTCACTTTTTAAATGGGGAAGGGAATAGGATTTGGGGTTAGAAGTGACTTTCTATCAGAATATCATTTATTCTGGTCCCTTCATTTGACAGATGAGGGATTTCCAAGAAGTTGAATGACATTCAAAATCACACTCAAGTAATAAGTAACTAAAGATTCGAACCCAGGCTCTCAGATACAGTTTTCCACTCCATCATACTTGTACAGTAAGAGATTTCTGAGGCTCATTTCAGCACTTTGACGAATCCCTTTGGTATGTTTATAATCTTGGTTAAGGATTGCAGGTTGAATTGAGGGACAGAGGAGCAGAGGGAAGCACAAGTTATTTAAATCTTTTGAATTACACATTTCTCTGAGCATATAATTCTATCCTTTTATTTCAGCTCCTACAGAGCCTAAATGTAATATTTAAATCCAGATTCTGCCCCTTGTTACCTGGGTAACCTTAGACAATTCATTTAGGTTAAATGAAGGAATGGGATAGAGATGATGTCTAAGATCCTTTTTAGCTCTGACATTTTGTGAGTCTCAAATGTTCTTCCCTTCTCTTTCATCCCTTTTGTTTGCATCCCCTCTTTTTGACTTCCAGGTGCCTAGGGACCTCATATTGTTCCTCTGACTACCCAGGCCCTAGCAATCAGTTACTAGGTGTTCCTAAGCCTATCTTGTTCAAGCAATATCCCAAGAGAAAGATTAATCTTATGAAAGCTTGTTCTCAAGTTGCTGTCAGTTGGATAAAGTCTAATACAATATGTTCACCCTAAGCATTAGTAACTGGTATTGCTTATGTATTATTGTCCCAGGTGTTTAGTTGAATAGTATTTGAACCTTTTCAACAGAGAACAGTACATTAATCCAAAGGCATGAATCCAGGCATCCAAAGTAGAAAGTTTAAGTCAGATTTTTTGGAGGGGACTTTCAAGAGGAATTTCTTTTCTCTTTTCAAGCTCACCACATAAGTTTCTTTCACTAATATATCAGAGCAGCCCTCATCAAGAGTCACATCAATCCTCTATCTATAAGGGCTTTTGGGTTCATTCTGATCATTGCTGCTAATACTTAGGTAGTGTTTAGCACATTGCAAATGTTGAATAATAATAACACTAATATATAATAATAATAACTTATTTTATGTTTTAAAGAAGAGAAGAAATATCTGCAAGTAAAGGCCTAAAATATGGCAAAGCAATTGGTAATTAGTTGCACAAACTGTCAATAATCATATGTAGGTAATATTCATTTATGGTTAGAATTCCTAGAGATCTATCAATTTTTGGACGAAGGGTTGGTTATTTGAGACTTTGTATTTAAAGAAGAAAAAAAGAACTTTTTTGATTTAAATAATTATTTTGGTGGTTTTTTTCATTTCTTTTCTAAGTGTATTAAAGAAGGAATTAGTTGGACATTTAACAAGTACCATGAAATTGGATTTATGTATGAGTATGCATCCATTTCATTTATGTTTTGGAAGGAAGAGATTCTCATGCTATGAGCAACACAACTGTGATTCCTGCTGAGGACAAGTGTGATGTCACCTTTCTACGTGCAGCTGATGGGGTCCTGTAAAGTTGACTCAAGTTTTTCATTACTCTGATGTACATAGATCTTGCCTTTAGGCTCTAATCCTGTCTTTGTGCTCTAATTGTTCTTCCTGGTGCATACTTTCATAAGTAATACACAGAATGCTGGGTCTTAGTCTTTATTCAGTGTTTCTCTCATATCCAATAGACAGTTTGAAATGTAAGACTGAAAGTTAGGACAGATGTTAGGACTGGACCCTAACCACCTAAAAGAAGCATCCAATAGAGATGATAATTTAATCTAGCTCTCTTAATATGTGGGCTCTAATTCTTTTCTTGGATCTCTGAATATTTAAAGATTTTCCCCAGTGGAAAAGGTAGAAATAAACAATTTATTCCAATGGTCCATGAAGGTCACTGTGGAGTGCTTAGAATTTGGTCAAACACTGAAGACACCAAAATCATCTACTGCATCCCAAGCCATTGCTGGTCAGCTTGACTATTGTCTTGACATTGGATTTCAGTGACTCTGGAAGAGAGACAGTAAGACTGAAATCTTTGCTTAACTCTTTTTCAATTAAATCTAATTTATGAGCAAGTCAAGACATCACCGGTGATGTCATTGGTCCTTTATGAAAATGAAGGACCGCCACCACCATCAACAACAACAATAATTCAGAACTTCTCTAAAATCCTTTACTGTAGCTTCCCATGTTTGTATCTGTAGTATATTAACTCTAAAGTATTGGAGGGATAGGATGTGATTGCCAAGTATCATCTCACTTTTGTTTTTATCCTTAGAACCTAGGAATAGGGGATTTAGCTGCATGACCCAGGGTCATTCACTTAAGCTTTCTGAACTTCAGTTTGCTCATCTATAAAACAAGAGGTTGAACTCAATGATCACTTTCAGCTATAAATTTATGAGTCTGTGATTTCCCACTGCTTTTGAATGTGCCTCATGCTAAGCATTGGATCATATTTAGAGTTAGAAGTGACCTTAGAGTTCATTGAGTCCAACCTCTTCAGTTCCAAATAAAGAAACTGAGACCAAAGAAATTAAAAACTTGCCTAAGATCACACAGATGGTGAGTAGGAGAGCCAAAATTTGAACCCAGATCATCTGCCTCCATTTCCATCATGCCTTCCATCTCCATGTCCCATAAGTAAACGTCATTTTCAGTATATTCTATGTGGCCAACTGTTTTGACTCAGTGCTCTGGTTAGCAACAAAGATTACAGAATATCCTAGGCAGAAGGATTCTTATTGTTCATTCATGTTCAATCATGTCTGATTCTTTGTAACTCCTTTTGGGGTTTTCTTAGCAAAGATACTATAGGGGTTTGCTTTTCCTTCTCCAGGTCATTTTACAGATGAGGAAACTGAGGCAAACAGATTTAATTGACTTGCTTACAGTTACACATCTAGTTAGTGTCTGAGGCCAGATTTGAATTCAGGAAGACTCATCTTCCTGACTCTAGGCCTGTGCTTATGGCATCACCTGCCTGCTCCTTAGGGATTTTTAGAGATTAACCTCCTTCCTTTCTTTTATAGATGCAGAAGACCAAGACTGGTGAAATGAATCTTTGAGAATCATGTTAGCAGTGCATAGAATCAATAATTTACTTTGTGGTCCTTACATAGAGTTTGACTCCCTCATTATACAGCTGAACCATGGCACCACAAAATATGTTGGGAGTCATGACTTCCTAAGATTGAGTTTTCAAGAGAAGTTTTGAGCTATCAAGGAAGCGTGGCTACCCAGGTGAGCCTCTATACTTCCAATTCCTATATACCTGCTTCAGGTTACAGTGGAGGGGACTTTCCCCTCCACCTTTCTGTACCTACTCTATTTACAATCTATCACTAGTGTAACTAAGCCAAAGAAGAAAATATCAGATGGTTTATAGGCTGACTGTCTATCTCTCTTTTGTAGTCTGAATTTATTCTTGCTTTTCCAAAAATGAAATTGGAATTGCTTTATTAAATGAATGAATGTGTATATATAATTTTTTTTTATTTGTCAGTCTTTAGCTTCTTATTTTAGCCTGGAAATTTGCTGTCATTTCCTTTGATTTTTATTGTAGTTCCATATAGGGGAAAAAATTTGTTTGCCAAAAGCAATTACTGGAGGTTTGCCTGGTGTTACATTGTTACGTGCTCAATTTGTCATCTAGACACATCCGGCTGAATTCTTCTAGCTACATTTAAAAAAATATATACTGAGTCGAGATATACTTCAGAATGATGTCACCACAGAAGACTTTGTGCAACCTGCTATTAGGTTTGTCATCTCTTACCGTGGGTTCCTAACTACTTGCTAACTTCAAGTTGCTAATTATTCTTTTGTTGTCTAGAAATTTTCCAATTAATCTTAAATGTTTTAAAAGATCATCAGGTATCAAAGTCCTGTGACATACTCCTGAACAAAAAACAGTATGTACGTTTTTAAAAAAAAATAATTGAATTCTTTTTTATTATAGCTTTTTATTTACAAGTTATATGCATGGGCAATTTTTCAGCATTGACAATTGTCAAACCTTTTGTTACAATTTTCCCTCTCCTTCCTCCTATCTCTTCCCCCAGGTGGCAGGTTGACCAATACATGTTATATATGTTAAAGTATATGTTAAATACAATATGTATACATAAAAGACAGTATGTTCTTATGGCTTCCTTCTGCTTAAAAGCTCCCCAAAGTATGGTTAGATTGACTTTTACTTTTTTGTTATAAAATAAAAATGTATTTTTACATAAATTTATATTTACTTATATAAATTTATGTCTACTACAAATAGTGCCAACACTGAGCATCATATTTTACACACAAATAAGTGTACTAAAATGACTAAAGCTTATTTCTTCAAACATTATTAACCTGACCAAGTGCTCAGCTCTGAGGGCTCTGGCTCCTTAAAAGGACCAACAAACACATTCCTGAAGGCTGGTAGGAATCATGATTTAGATCTAGAATCAAGTATTTTTAGGTCTATGTCTAAAATGAAAGTAAGAAGATTTTTTTAAGGAGGATATTCCTTTTGGGTAAGGTATATGAACATTAGTACTCCAGTTAGGTGATAACTGTTGCTCTTATTAGTTTATGTTTCTTTTCTTCACTATGTCCTGGAGAGTTGGAATTACCTTAATTAAAACAAAATAAGCCACATTTTAAAAAATACCTACAATGGATAAACACTAATTAATTAAGCTTTTCCCCATCAACTTACATTAAAAAGAAGCAAATGATTTTAAAAAGTGATAATAGATAAATCACAAGTGATACATCTTTCCATATATAGATTGAACTATTATAGCACAACATTCATTTCCTTTCTTTCTTTTTCAGTATGTAGTCAGTGAATTGTTGAAAGGCTTCATAGATAAGCAATGACTAATTCTCTGAAAATATCAATTGACAATGTCCTAAAAATACCAAAAGATTTTTAAAGTGAAAGTGAATAACATGATGTAATACTGAGATTTATGGAATAACCAAGGACCACTTAGATGGATCAAACGTTCCATTTTACTTTTGGTAAGGCAGGATATTTAGATATTGATATAAACACGGCTGATGTATTTGTCCTTTTCACATCACACCCTAATTGTTGTGTGCCTCATTTTTCTTATTTTATTTCAGCCCCAACATATTCTACAAATACTTAACCAAAATGCAGATCTCTAGAACAGGACTTCTTAACCTTTTCCCCTTATGATTCCTTTTGGCCTGAGAAAATATTTATGTAACCCTAGGTATATAGGTATATAAAAATGTCATACACACCAAACATTTACTGATAATAAATTTACTGACTCCCTTTTGAGGTCATGACCTACAGTTAAGAAGCTGAGCTTGAGAACATACATCTAGCAAATAGCTCCAAAATAGTATGATCAGATGGATAGAAAGTAATTTCATCCATTGTTACTCTCAATGTGTAAACTTCCTCCACAGATGCAGAATAATTATCTATCACAGAGAGATTAAATGTCTTCTGGAAGGCCACTCACCCAATCTTGTTAAAGGGAGGACTTGACTCCATCACTGGCTCTGAATCTACAATACTACCATGTCTCTCTTGGGCTATTCATGATACTATTTGGACTTTCTGTATCACATAAGAAAATAGTTTCACAGAACCATGGAAGTGCTGCCAAATTTCCTACATACTCTAATTGTAGATATTTTATGCCCAGAAAAAAAGATTTTTTTCTTAAATATGATGGGAAAAGTAAATTACATATTATAATTTACCCATTTGATTCATATTTCTGAATATTTCAGAGGGAATACTTTTTTTCAAATGCAATGGTGTTGGAGAGATTTCTTTTCCCTTTTGGAATTATTTCTTTAGCCTAGATGAATAACTTTTTCCTTGTTACAAGGTCTGTCGCCCAAAATCCCTTGGGACAGAGACTTAGACTGATATACCATGAATAAACCAGCTTGGAAAGGAGCTGAGATGTTTTGATACTTGGCCCCCCAGAAGACCACCATCAGAGAGGAGTGAGTCAGAGAATCAGAAATCGAATAATGTGAGGGGGAAAGAAGAGGGTGCAGACAATAAAATTATTCAAAATATTGGGAAGAAGAACGATCAAAGATCCTGAACCTAAGCAGATATATCAACAGAGAAAACATTAAAAGCAGAAGGAAGTATGACCTTCAGATCTAGTTAATAATTTCAGACAACTATAAATAAATAAATGTAAAACAAAGGAAAATAACCCTATATATGATGAGAAAAAAACACTGGAATTTAAGAACATAGAATCACAACACACTGTTCCTGAGTCATTCAAAAGAGAAATAAGAATTGTGAGAATAGAATTTATGGTTTCTATAACAAAAATAATGAACAGAATAGAAAAACTGGGATCTGCAGGAGTTAGGGAAACAAAAGAGAAAAGAATGGATTAGAAATGTAAATATATAGAAGTGAAAGACAATCTAGAAAAAAAGATGTAAAAAAAAAACCCTATTAAGATTAGAAAGTATATGAAGAAAAGGGCTGCTTTGGAGAAGATAGATTAGATTTATTCTGTTACACTTTGGAGGACAGATCTATGAACCTTAAGTGAACATTATAAAGAGACAGATTATAATTTCATTAGGAAAAGCTGTCTAACAATCAGAACAATGCAAGGGTGGAATGGACAGCAGTGGACAGCAGTGGGTTTCCCTTGACTGGAGAGGTTTTCAGACAATGTTTATATAATCTTTTGCTGAGTATGTTGCAGAAGAGATTTTTGTTCATGTGTGGTTTGCACTGGATGGCCTCAAAGGTCACTTCCAAGTCTGAGATTCAGTGATTCACCACTGTATATAGTTCAATATTTGTTTGTTGTTTAAGATAGAATTGAATCCTGATCTTCACACACTTCCCTAATGTTATCAATTACAACATAGGTACAATTCAGTGTTATAATGTGACACAGAATAAATATTCTATAATCCTTATCTAGTCTAAGAAAAGGTTGAGAGCCTCAATGGGTTTGTGCTATCTATCTTTCCACCAAGCTTAGCTGGAAACACTATATTTTCCATTTAAAGTTTCCAAAAAGAACAAAAAGAGCTCAACTGTTACACCAGGATGGTTTATATTTGGGTGATACGTTTACCTGAGAAAGACAAAAGTGACAGCTGGCAAGGCTTTTTCTTTTGCCCTATTACTTCTTCTCCTTTGCTTTTTGTCTTTTCCCTACTTAGACCAGAATGAATATAATCCTTAACATTGTAAGTAACTGATCTTTAGCAAGTAGGTAACTAAATCCTTCAAGAGGAGAGCTTTCAACAGAAGTGAGAGTGATGTGTAAATACAGTGTTCTATAGTGACTCAGAGGTATCTGTGAATGTAGAAACTCTGTGATAAATTAGTATGATTTTAAAGTAGTAAGGAGTTGGGATGGTAATTAGAGTTCCACAACTTGGACTTGGAGCAAGATTCCTGTGGCTTCTTTAGTTGGATCACAGAATATCTTTTAGTCGTTGCATTTTACTGTGAAATATATGAGACTTTCTGGTCCAGTCTCCTTATTTTACATAGAGGCAAACTGAGTTACATAAAAGTTAAAATGACTTGCCCCCGGCTATCCAGATCTTTAATGGCAGAGCTATAATTTGAAGCTCTGTTTCCTGAATTCAGCAGCCTCTTTTTTGTTTCCTATAAAAATCTTATTTAACAATAGGCCATAAAATATGCATTTGTCTAGAAATTTTGGCATCTTATCAAGAAAGATCTAAATTAAAAATGAACTGATTTGAAGACAATTCACCATATAAAAACACTAAGCTGAATAATTACAAAAAGTAATAGGTATGACATGAAATGAAGAATAACAATGAAGAGGTATGATAATTCCAGGAGACAATATTCCAGAAAGATCCAGATAATCCCTAACTTCAGATGACAGATCCATATACATGAACTATATAGAAATAAGAAACAAAGAGAGGCAGCTGGGTAATATAGTGCTAGGCTTGGAATGTGTAAGACTCATTTTCCTGAGTTCAAATCTGGTCTCATACATGTTATTAGTGGTGTGACTCTGGGCAAGTCACCTTCCCTTTTTGCCTAAGTTTCATTATTTGTAAAATGTGCCAAAGAAGGAAATGGCAAACCACTCTAGTACTTTTGCCAAAAAAACCCCAAAAGAGGTTACAAAGAATCGAACATAACTGAAACAACTGAACCATAACAACAACAACAATAACAAAAACCCAGGATAACAAAGATGTTAATGAAAGGGGTATATTTGAATTTAGAAATATCACCGAGGCAATAGCAAGGGATTTACTACTAACATGTGGAAACTGAAGAGGAACAGACTAAATAAAGCAAGTAATCAAATAACATTGCTCATCAAAAAGATATACTAATGTTAGGAATTGCAAAAAAAAAAAAAGAGAGAGAGTGGAGGAAGCATGGTGATAAGCAAATTTGGATGTGAATAAATGGAGGGGGAAAAGACAAGTGAAATCTTAATAAGTACATGCTATAGACCAGCCATAATAGTGGAAGGACATATATAGCAAGTTTAGGAAACAGCTCATATCTACAGTATCAGTGAAGAATGATACTGTAGTGATGAGCAACTTCAACACCATGGAGTTCACTCATTGTAAAAATAACAATAGCAAAAACCACAAGAACATGATTCAGATATCAACCAGACCTGGGGAAAGCTTCTTAAACTGTGGGTCACATAACTAACTGAATGTGTATATAGGAAGGGAATGAAACTATAATTTATTATCAATAAATGTTTGATTTGTATACCTATTTTATGGGTACTCCAAGTACTCATTTTTCAGGCAAAATGAGATCATGAGTAGAATGAGTTTAAGAAGAAGAAACTCCCTCAACCAGTGCAAGTCAGCACCTTCTCTGCAATTTATAGTCTCAGCAAGTTGCCTATATATCACTGATAGATTAAGTGATTTTCCTTAGGTCACACAGGCAATATATTCATGGAGAAAATTGGCATAGAGTTGGTAGGGACATCAATAATCTCCTACTCTAAATCTTTCATTTTACAAATCAATAAATTCAGACCTGAGAAAGTTGAATGATTTTTCAAAGGTCATACAGATAACAAGAATCAGACAAGGGAATTGAACTCAGGTCTTCCTATCTCCAAGGCAAGCTTTCCATATATTATTCCATGCTGTTTATCATAAAAATAAAGTTAACATTTGATAGAAATTCTTACTTTGTTACTTATATCATTCTTCAGAAAGTGAAGGAAACAACAAGGGGAATTAATATCCTCATTCTACCCAATAAGAATAAATAGTGGAGAATAAATACTTGGGAAGAAGTAAATAATACACTGGGAAAGCCAGAAGTAGTATGAGGGAATATTTGGAGGGAATGGTGTTAAGAACTCAGAGAGGAAATAAGTAATATTGTGTGGTCTCAAATTCTGTAAAGATCATTGCTTTTAAAAAGAATGTACAGAAAATGGCAGCAAGATCAGGAAATAGAAGATTGATATAAGAGCATACCATAGTCCTGTAAAAATAAGAATGCAAGGGTAGCTAGGTGGCACAGTGGATAGGATACCAGCCCTTAAGTCAGGAAGACTTGAGTTCAAATCTAATCTCAGACACTTAACACTTCCTAGCTGTATAACCCTGAGCAAGTCACTTAACTCCAGTTGCCTCAGTGAAAAAAAAAATGCTGTCATTAAAGTGATACTTAGCAAACAACTAGAAAGATAAGTGATGAATATTAAGAATCAGCATGGCTTTATCAAGAGCAAGTGACACCAAACAGAACCAACTCACTTCTTTTTTGTTATTGTTATGGATAGTATTAACAAATCAGTTAATGAAAAGAATCCTGTGAATATAATTTAACTAGATTTTAGCCAAGATTTTGATTGTCTCAAATTGAAGAGATATAGAGTAGCCACTAATAAGATTAATGATATTTGGAATTCAGTGGTTAGCTATATTCAAAAATAGATTTTAAAAGTTCAATATCAATGTTTCCAGGGGAAACAGAACCCCCATGAATTGATATTTGTCCTATGCTGCTTTATAATTTTATCAATAAATCAGATAAAGGCATAAGTGATATACTTATCAAATTTTCAGATGACACACAGCTAGGAGGAATAGCTAAGAGTGGACAGCAATCAGAATTCAAAAGCATATTGGCAATCACAGAATTGAACTGAGTCTATAACAGGGATAAATGTAAAGTCATACTTGAGGGTACAAAAAAAATTCAACTTTACAAATATATAATAGGAAAGGCATGGATAGGGAATTTAAAAAAACAACTTGGAAGTGGTAGCTAGATGGGATAGTGGACAGCATACTGGTCCTGGACTCAGAAGGATCTGAGTTCAAATCCAGCCTCAGACACTTAATACTTCTTAGCTGTGTGACCCTGGCTAAGTCATTTAACCCCAATTATGTCTCAAAAAAACATGGGTTTTTGTGGACTGCAAACTCAATATAATTCAACAATGCAAGCTAAATGTAATCTTGGCCTTCATGTGAGGCAGCTAGGTGATCCTTTGTATAGAGAACTAAACAAAAAAAAAAGGGCTATGGGCTCTTAAAGAGTGATACTATATTAAGTAAATATAAATTGTAGTCTTTTTTTCAGGTTCATTACAAGTTAATTCTGTGATTCTCCCCATAATCAAGCAAAACAAATTTCTACATTGGCCATACTCAAAATATGTCTTATTCTTCATCTGTCAGGAGTGAGATCTATTGCTTCACTGCCACTATTCTAAAATCATGGTTGATTCAAGCCTTTCAAAATTGCTTTATAAGAGTGCTATTCTTATTATATAAACTGTTCTCCAAGCTTTGCTCACTTAATTTTGCATCAATTTGTTCAACTCTTCCAGATTTTCTGAAACTACTCTTTTTATCATCTTATAGCACAATAGTGTTACATTATGTTCCTAAGTCAGGAAAATCTGATTTCAAATTTTGCCTCATATGTCTACTCTGTGACCTTGAGCAAGTCACTTACCCACATTTGTCTCAGTTTCCTTAAGTGTAAAATTGGGATAACAAGGTAGGATAACACCTATATTATAGGGTAGTTATGAGAATCAAATGAAATAATCTTTATAAAGCACTTAGCAGAGTTCCAGGCACATAGTAGATGCTAGATAAATGCTTATTCCCTTCCTTTATGAAAATTCATAGCTCCCAAGAACAGGGAGATAATAGTCTCATTATACTCTGCCACTGTCAGATCCCATCTGGAGTATCATGTCCAGTTGTGGTACCATAGATTAAGAAAAACATTGCTAAGTTCGATAGTGTCTAAACAGGATGGGGAAGCATCTTGAGTCCAAGTCATACGGGGCATATTTAAGCTGGAGAAGAAAAGACTGAGGATACAACAAGTATCATCCAGTATCTAATGGGCTGTCCTGTGAAAGAGGAATTAGACTTGATTCATTTGATCCCAGAGGGCAGAACCAGGAATGGTGGGTGTGAGTTGCAAAGAGATAAATTAGGTCCAATATCAGGAAAGATTTCCTAACTAGAGGAATTTGTTTATTGGCAAGGCAATTGGGTTTAAGTGACTTGCCCAGGGTCACACAGCTAGGAAGTGTTAAATGTCTGAGACTGGAATTGACTTCAAGGCTGATACTCTGTCAACTGCACCATTTGGCTATTCCTAACTAGAAGAATTAAAATGTAGAAGGAGTTCCCCAGAGAGAAGGTCTTCAGGCAGAGTTTGCATGACCACTTGACTGATATATTACAGTTGATATACCTTTCATGTATGAATTGGATTAGATGGTTGATAAAGTCCCTTTCAACTCTCAAATTCCGTGATTGGCCTGAGTTCAAATTTAGCCTTAGGCATTTGCTAGTTGTGTGAACCTGGGCAAATCATTTAATTTCTGTTTGCCTTAATCTGCTGGAGAAGAAAATAGAAAACTAATATCTTTGCCAAGAAAACCCCATGGATAGTATTGATGTGCTATAGTCAGACATAGCTAAATAACACTAACAACACTAGGTTTGTAAACCAAAGGAATGTTGTTGTCATACTATACCTACATTTTATCAAGGCATTTGGACAAGATGAAGAATTGTTCGCAGGATGATAGTACTGTTGGCTGGATTGAGAACTAGTATAATGAGTAATTGCAAAGAGTTGCAATTAATGAATACAATGATAATCAGAAAGTAAGTCTCTGTTGAAAAGGGATCTTTCTTTGGTTCTGTTTTATTCAACATTTTTACCAGTGCCTTCAGAGAAAGGTTAAGCTTATCAGATTTGCAAATGACTTGAAATTTATTTACCCATGGGATGAGAAAATTAAAATCCCTAAAGGATCTTTATAGTGTAGAATGATGAGTCAAGAGAAATAAAGAAGATGCAGAAGCTGTCAATATGGCAGAAGGAATTATTCATGATATTGAAAGATGGAAGAATTCAAAGAACAGCTTATAGCAGATGAGTACATTAAACCAAAAGAAGAAATCTCTAAAATAAGAGAGCTCATGATTTGCCAAGATAGTGAAAGAGGAGAAAACATCAGGCAATCTGTAGCTGCTCTCCAAGTAGCATCATTAAAGCTTTTAGAGGGGGCAGCTAGGTGGCACAGTGGATAGATCACTAGCCCTGAAGCCAGGAGGACCTGAGTTCAAAGCTGATCTCAGATACTTAACACTTCCTAGCTGTCTGACCTTGGGCAAGTCACTTAACCCCAATTGCCTCAGCAATAAATAAATAAATAAAATAAAGCTTTAGAAATATCATATTAAAAAATGATCTCCGAGTAAGAAGTCTCTGGAAGTTCTGCTTCTGGGGAATAGAAGGAAGATCAGAAGGAAGGCAAATAATAATGTCACTAATTTCTCTTGAATAGAGCAGAAATTGGGGAAACATTTGTGAAATTTGAGAACTAAATGGTACAAGAACCTTTCTGAGAAGAAATGGACAAATATAATGGTCTGAGGCTTGAGTTGATACACTGAGGTCCCAAGCACATGAGGCTAAATAGTAATTGGACCATACTCTATTAATATATATGCTTGGAGAAAGAACGGCCCCTCCCCACTCTTTGTGCAAGTCCTGATGTGTTGTATAGGAAATGATGATTTTGGTGGGTGGAGGGAGGGGAGTGGAAAGGGAAGCAGAAAAAGAGACTACTGGCTGGCATCTTGTCAGAGCTGCACGCATTGCTATCATAACGGCCCTTCACCTCCAATCTCCTTTTCTCCTGCAATCCTCCTTCACCTCTGCTGGCTGGCTTCCTGTCACAGCTGCCCATATTGCTATCGCAATCCTTCTTCACCTCTACTGGGAATAAAGATTGAAGATTTTCCCCTTAACCTGAATTCCTGACTCCGGCTGATTTTAAATACGCAGTCATCACAGACAAACTTCAGTCTTACTATGTTTTTGCAGTATTCTATACATAATTTAAAGTATAAATTTAGTAAGTGCCATTTCTGATGTCAGAAAATCTGACCTTAGACTCTTCCTAGCTGTGTGGCCCTGGGTAAGTCACTTAACCTTGTTTGCTTCACTTGTTTCATCTGGAAAATGAATTGGAGAAGAAAGTGACCAATCACTCTAGTATCTTTGCTAAGAAAACCCCAAGGGGGTCAGAAAGAATAAATCATTACTGAAACAACTGAACAACAAAAATTAGTGTATTTGCTAATTATCATGTGACAGATTATTCAGACTCTATAAAGTTATAAATGTTCATCTCTAGCCTATCTTTAGTTTCCAGTTTCATGTAAAGGGTGGAAATTATTTGATCATCATAAAATAAAGGCTTGTTATAGTTGTAGGCATCAGTGATTGTGTTTCCAAAGAGTAAAACAAAACTATGTTGTTAATTTGAGGGTAAGGGAACATAATTCTTTTTTTAATATCTTTTTTTAATTATATCTTTTTATTTACAAGGTATATGTATGGGTAATTTTTCAGCATTGACAGTTGCAAATCCTTTTGTTCCAACTTTTTCCCTCCTTCCCCCCACCCCTTCCCCAAGATGGCAGATTGCCCAATACATGTTAAATATGTTAAAGTATAAGTTAAATACAATATATGTATACATGTCCAAACAATTATTTTGCCGTGAAAAAGAGTCGGACTTTGAAATAGTGTACAATTAACCTGTGAAGGAAATAAAAAATGCAGGTGGACAAAAATAGAGGGATTGGGAATTCTATGTAATGGTTCATAGCCATCTCCCAGAGTTCTTTCACTGGGTGTAGCTGGTTCAGTTCATTACTGCTCTATTGGAACTGATTTGGTTCATCTCATTGTTGAAGATGGCCAGGTCCATCAGAAATGATCATCATATAGTATTGTTGTTGAGGTATATAATGATCTCCTGATCCTGCTCATTTCACTCAGTATCAGTTCATGTAAGTCTCTCCAGGTCTTTCTGAAATCATCCTGCTGATCATTTCTTATAGAGCAATAATATTCCATAATATTCATAAACCACAATTTATTCAGCCATTCTCCAATTGATGGGCATCCACTCATTTTCCAGTTTCTGGCCAATACAAACAGGGCTGCCACAAATATTCTTGTACAAACAGGACCCTTTCCCTTCTTTAAGATCTTTTTGGGATATAAGCCCAGTAGTAACACTATAGGATCAAAGGATATGAACAGTTTGATAGCTTTTTGAGCATAGTTCTCGATTGCAATCGAGAATCTCGATTGAGATTGCTCTCGAGAATGGTTGGATGTATTCACAATTCCACCAACAATGTATCAGTGAAGGACCAAAATTCTTAAAAATAAAAAAAAACCTCAACATCAACAGGTCCTTATAGTTAGCTAACTACTGATCATTTGTGACCGGTGGAGTCTTTTATGCATAATCCTTGTGGGATTAGCTGCACTTTCAGAGAAGGAGAACCTAGCTTGAAAGCAATGGGTCTTTTTTTTTTTTAATCTAGAACTATTCTTGAAACAAAATGTTTAATGAAGCTCTTCAAATAACCTAAATTATCAAAACCCTTAAATTTTCTGTACCTTTGCTTTGGGTATGAATATCACTGATAATTGTTTTTGAGACATTCTAGAGAGAAGGTCTTCATGCAGAATTTGCATAACCTGTGTCATGCAAAATACAAATATGAAAAGAAAAAATGAGGATGAATGTAAATTAATTGTATAAATATGGGACAGGACAACAGAGGTGGGGTTTGAAAATTATCCAAATGAAAGACCTATGAAAGTTAACTCTTTTAGCAATAAGTCTGCTATATTTTGCCTTGATTATGCCATACCTAAAAGACTGTATTTGTTTAGTTCTGTGTGCCATATTTCAGGAAGGACCTTGACAATTGGAGCATACCAAGAAGCTGGTAGTCAGGATAGTGAGGGGAATGAAAACTGCCACAATGGGATTGGTTGAAGAAACTGGAGGCATTTAGCCTAAAGAAGAAAAGTTTTATTGTGGACAAAAGAGCTTTGTTTTGAAAAAATATATATCTATATCTATGTGTATATGTGTGAACTTTCTTATTATAAAGTAAATCATCAACAAATACAAATATTTTAGTAAACAAAGAAGTACAAAAAGAGAAATGTACATAATCTAGTGAACTTCTGTTATATGAAATTTTCTTTTTTTAATATAAAATATTACATTTACAGGGCAGTAATTAAAAGACTTTTGAGAGTTCCTTCGTCAGCAAGAAGTTCAAATCAATTTAATTTAATTTAAGAAATTAACACTGACTATTCATTGCAAGAGCAAATACTGAAGTTGAAGCTTAAATGCATTGGTCACATAATGAAAAGAAGGGACTCACTGCTGGAAAAGATCGACAGCAAAAGGAAAAGGCTGAGGCTGAGATGGACAGATAGTGTCATGGAAGCAATGAGCATGAGTTTAGACAGATTTGGGGAGATAGTGGAGTTCAGAAGGGCCTGTTGTGTTGATTCACATGTGACTAAATTGCACAACAATAACAACAATAAAATAGACATGTGTCCCCTTCTACACATCTTTTTGTCTTTTACATGTTTATTTTTGCTAATTTTTTATTGATTTAAAAATTATTTTAAAAAAATTTAAAAATATCTCACCATCACAATAGAAGCTTTTTTGTGCAATAGTAAATTTTTATTGTTCAGTCATTTTTCAATTGTATCTAACTCTGTGTTCCCATTTAGGGTTTTCTTGGCAAAGATACTGACATGGTTTACCATTTTCTTCTCCAACTCATCAGATGAGGAAACTGAGGTAAATAACCATGAGACTTGCCTAGAGTCACACAGTTAATAGGTATCTAGTAAGAACCTGTATTTGAACTCAGGAAAATGAGTTTTCCTTATTCTATGCCCTGAGGAGAAAAGACTGGAGAAACACCTGTTGAGTATCTACTGCATCTCCTAACTGCCTTAACAATAAATATAGTTAAGCAAAATGCATAAACACATTGACAACATGACAATGAATATTAAATACTAAATTTAATATAAATATTAAGTAGCATGTGCTCCCTTGAGAGGCAGTGAATTCTCTGTCAGTGGGGGTTTTCAAAGAGTTTGGAGAAGAACTTGTTGAATATATTTTAAAGAAAATTTTCATTCTACACTTTTAGTCAATCACTTCTCTGTCAAGAAATGGGAAGCATATTTCATCATCAGTATTCTAAAGATCTAGATGGTCATTGTATTGATTAGATTTCTGAAGTTTTAAAAAAAAATGTTTTCTTTTGCATTACACATTGTGACCATCATTGAAATTCCCCTCTTCTCCCTTAGTTTGTGTATTTCATATTCTACATTTGTTCATACTCATTTTTCCATAGTTCTCTGAATCCTTTGTATTTCTTTTTATTATACTGCAAATATATATATTTTTAAATTCATATATTTGTTCAGTGGTTCCTCAAATGTTGTATACAGTTCTTTGCTACAATAAAAGATGCTATTGTAAATATTTTTGTGCATATAGATTCTTTCCCTATGTCTTTGATTTCTTTGGGAAGTAATGCCTAGTAGTAATATCTCAGGATCAAAGGATATGCATCACTTACTGACTTTTAGGTTCTAAATAATTCTAAATAGTTCTAAATTATTTTCCAATAGGCTCGGAACAATATGCCTGTCCTCCTACAATGCCTACAACAATTGTAATTTTCTTCTTTTTTCATCTTTGCCAGAACTAGGAGCAGTGGATGAAAATTGCTTAAATGCACCTTTAGGTTGGTGGGAAGGGTGGTGGAAGGAAAAAAAAATTCTTGGAAATTAGAACTGTCTCAAAGTAAAGTATGCTTTCTAAGGAAGTTGTGAATTCTCCATCAGAGTAAATTTCCAAAGAAGAGGCTAGAGAATCACCTGTTGAATATTTTTTTGATTAAAAAAATTTCAATATTTGTAATGTTGTATAAGAAAATTCAGACTAAAAGGAAAAAAAAGACGATAAAAAAACCCCAAAACCCCAAAAGGTGAAAATACTGTGCTTTGATCTACATTTAGTCTTGATAGTTCTCTTGCTCTCTCTCTCTCTAAATGTGGATGGCATTTTCCATCTATTCTAATCTTCTATTGGAATTATCTTGAATCACTGCATTGTTGAGAAGAGCTAAATCCATCATGGCTGATCATCACATAATCTTGTTATTGTGTACAAGGTTTTCTTGGTTCTGACCACTTTATTGTTGAGTATGTTTTTTAAAGAAAATTTTATTATGATATGAATTAAATTGGGTGACCTCTGAAATCCCTTCCAACCCTATGGTTCCAGTCATGTTGCAAGAAAATACATCCAATAAAAAAGGTTCTATGTCTCCATTTATTGATCCTCTTTGAACAGATGAAATATTTAACTGCCTTGTTGGTATGACTTGAAAAGGTACAAAGAGCCCCCTGTTCCAGAGGGTAAAACACATTACTTGTCCTTTCATCATTTCTTTGAATTACTAAAACTTTTTGGCCTTCAATATATTTTCCTTTTAAAATGCAAATGCATCAGAGAGTGTTAACATCTTATACTATAGGAAAGTAAAGGAAAAAGAGTCCCGAGACAGGTAAGCCTGAAGTCAGGCAGATAAGGCACAAAACATTATCTAGAGCAGCAGTAAGAGGACTGGATCTCGAGAGAAGATAGTTTGAGTTTTAAAATTGCCTTCCTGGCCATGTGACTGTGAGAAAATGATTTAGCTTCTTTTACCTTGTTTCTTTATCTGTAAAATTAGGATAATGATATCTATAATACTTTCTTCACAGGGTTTTGAGGATAAGATACAATTATATGGAGTTAGTGCTCTGCAAAACTTAAAAGCACTTTAGAAATGTCAGTTATTATTCTAGAGTAGGTGGGAGGGGTTGAAATCAAATTTTAACTCCACAATTTTGTCTGAGGTTGACCCTGATTGTATGGAAAAATTTGGTTGAAAGAACTTAGATAATATTTGGTATGGAAAAGAAATTGTTCACCTTGATAATCAGTTTTTCTTTAATTTGTTCTGTAATAAAAATAATAATTCATGTTTGTGGTATTTTATAATTATAAAACACTTGAATACATGATCTTATTTGCGTTTCCCAACAACTATGTGAGATAATAGAGCCAGTGTTAGTCCTCAGATTTTAGAAATGAGAAATCTGAGGCTTACAGGAAATCAGTAGTTTGGCCATGTTCATTCAACAAATAGTCATATCCTGTAACTCTCTAACCCAGATCTTCTGTTTCCAAATGTATTAATTTTCCTCCTGTATCAATGTAGTTTCCTATATGGCATCATATAGGAAAGAGTCACATAGAACCTGTAAGGTTCTGTATTTGGATCTTTTTTTTTCAGGAATGAATTAACATGAGTGACAAGTTTGGATCTTGGAAGATTTACCCTTTGGCCTAGAGTTGAAGCTATTATGGCCAGTTCAAGTCACAAACCTGACAGACAGCATTATTACCACCATAGCTTAGCAAGTATTCTCCATACCAATGGTATTTAATCATCTTTGAACATTATTATCCTGTTCCACAAGATTAAGTCTTTGGTTGAAATATAATTGTTTCCTTACCTGTTAGCAAGTGATTCCTCAAATCTCATATAAGTCATAGTACTGCTGGTGAATGAACTCAGTAGCTAGAAAATGTTCTTGAATTTTGTTCTTTATGAGGGTAATAGAGTAACAATTCAAACTAGGTATGAATTTTGACATACTTACTTAATTATCTACCTGAATCACATCTCATCAAAGAATATCAATTTAACCTCCATTCAACTTGCTTTTGGGAATGAAGCAATAATGTGACTCTTGGTTCAAATCGATCCCTTTTCTGGGTATCTGATGGGACTAAGTATATTACCTTTTATAGGTTTAGGTAAAATACAGGTTTAGCATTATTTTGGTCTCCGCTCAATGTAAAACTGCCTCTTTGGAGGCAATGTTTTCTTTTTCTTTCTTACTTTTTTTTTTTTTTTTGGCTGAGGAAGTTGAGCTTAAGTGACTTGCCCAGGGTCACACAGGTGTTACGTGTTAACTGTCTGAGGCCAGATCTAAACTCAGATCCTCCTGACTTCAGAGCTGGTGCTCTATCCACTGCACCACCTAGCTGCAGGCTATGATTTTCTGAGGCAATGTTTTCTTAACTCACTTGTCTCAATTAATGAACTTTGCAAATAATTGCCAAGATATAATCAATCTACACCTTAGAGCATTTTCTTTAGTATTACTTCTTTTTTTTTAAATAATGAGACAAAATAATAATAAAAAAATAACTCTCTCCATCCACTAAAGCAGAGGAAGTGTTCCCTTATTTGTCAACTTTAATCTACCACCTAAAGATGGTGCAACAGTACACTTAAGAAATATATTGTCCTTGAATTCTCCCCTCCAATTTGGCATATTCCTGCTAGTTCTGCAGATGTCAACTTCTTCAGGCCATAAGTAGGAAGCTTTTCTTTGGGGTACCAGGTGGTTGTGGTTTTAGAACCAGAGAATGCCCAACTAATCATGAAAGAACACAGTTGTGTTTTCACTCCTGGTTATAGTAGCTATATAATGGCGTAAGCCCAGATATTAGGAGATGTCTTGCTCTCACTTTCCCCTCTAAAGCCACAGAAGGCTTTCTTGTGTGGTGAGAGTATAGAATTTATTCCTTTCGTTCTGATGAACATTTCTTCTCTGTTTTTTAAGCACCTGAGCCTTCAAGGAAGGGAAATAAGCTTTTGGGCTATGTCGTGTTATTTTTTTTTTAAGAGGCAAATGGGGCCCTGGAATCTGCAGTGGTTTGGTTGAGGTACTATAACTGAAATTTTTCAGCACCAGAAAAAAGATGTGGCAAAATACACGTGTGTTCTGCATCATAACAGCCTGTTATATACGAAAGTTCACAACTAGGAAACAGGTAGATAAAGGGATAATTATTGGCATAAAATAATAATTTTGGTTTTTGACTAAAATACATATTTTATACATTACCCAAATGTCACATTCTTTGGGCCCAAGAGTAGATGATTAAACTTAACATAGCATAGCCCAGTTTAAAGAATGTGAATATGAAAACATAATTTAGTGCAAATATAGATCTGCTTTAACAAGCTTTCTCTGTTTTTGTTCAAAAAGTTTCAATCTGCAGTTCCTTTAAAGGACACTGTTTCCTTGGCCATTTATAATATGATTCGAATTGTAAACATTTGATTGAACAAACCACAATACAAAGGCACATTTATTATGAAAAGGAACATGTATTTATGCATAAGCTGCCTGGCTTGAGGTGGCCTCTCAAGTCAACTTCTCTTCCTAGGATCCAGAGATAAGGGAAACCTGCCCAGTTGTGTTTTTATCTCTAAAAGTCCAAAGTCTAACACTGTTTTGTTTTGTTTTTTACTCATGATGAAAGGCAAGCAATACCCGTAAAGGGACTGGATTTGAAGTACATGACAAAAAGTCAGTATGAGAGGAAATTCATGTAGATTTGTGGGTTGCTTTTCCTTTTATGGGTGTGTGTTTTAAAGGAAAGATGTGATTCATTGAGATAGGCCATCTACTTAGGATGGTCTTTGGTCTTTGCGTTGGTTGGTAGCGCCTTGCCTCCATGTGACCTTGAGCAGACAATACTATTTTGGGTACCTTTTTTCCTCCTCAGAAAATTTAAGGTAAATCAAATCATAAATCTGACTGATAATAAAATAATTCTGCCTGCTGTAGAAATTATGAATAAAAATAATTTGCTAATTATGGTAATATATTAATGAATTAGCTAAGCAGTGTGATATAACAGATAATAGGGCAAAGTTGGTATCAGGAAGTTGTAGGTTTTTAATTTCTGCCTCAGACACTTATTAACTCTGAAATTATGACCAACTCACTTAACCTCTCTGAGCTCAATTTCCTCCTCTGAAAAAAAAGAGAAGAGTATGGACTAGCAGGGCTTCTTAAACTTTTTCCACTCGTGGCCTCTTCTTGCAAGAGAAATTTTTATGTGACCCTGGGTATGTAGGCATATAAAATACACATACAAATCAATTACTGATAATTAATCATAATTTTGCAACCCCTACTCCAGTTAAGAAATCCCATATGGGATCACAAATCACAGTTTAAGAAGCTGGAGACTAGAGGATCACTAAGGTCCCTTCCACCAACAAATCCATGATCTGATGATATCTGTTGTTATGATGCTAGTCATGTGATCTTGTACAATAAGCAATATCACAGAAAGGAGTCTTGCACAGAGGGCAATTCAATTCAGCAAACAATTGTAGAACCACAGATTCTCAAAAGCCATTCAGAGTAACCTTTAGCTGAACAGGAATCCTACTTATAATACCTACAACAAATATCCATTAGTTTCTGAGGTCAAGTATCACAAGATCACAGAATTTAAGAGAAGGAAAGTAATTAATCAGTCATTAGTTCTACTCATGCACCAAAGGAATCACCAGGATAACAAACTACACAAATAGTCACAGTCTCTAATTGAAGACCTTTAAAGAGAAAGAACTGACTACTTCCTGAGACAATCTACTATACATTGGGATAATTCTAATTTACCAGAATTTCTTTGTCCTAACAACAATCTTCAATTTACCTCATTGCAATTTCCCCCTGTTGCTTCTGGTGCCAAAGAGAAAAAGTCAAATCTTTCATCCATATGCTAGCACTTCAGATGCTTAAAAAATGGTCCTTTTTGCCCTTCCTGAATGTTCTCCGTTGGTTTTTTGGAAGTCTTGGGGTAGCTTTCCTTTCAGCCGATTAATCACCACAAGAATAACCAGGTGTTAAAGTCCAAATTCTTTATGTCTTCTTCTTAGAGGCCTTTTGGAGTCTTGGTTTCAGTGGAGAAAATGCAGGAAGACAGACCAGTCACCACAAGGCTGATGAAGATGGAAATGAATCTCTCTTCTTGGCTCTGAGAGCCTGAGCTCCCGTCTTCAGTCCTCTTGTCTTCCCTGGCCCCATCTCCAAACTCTCTTGATCCCTGAGGAGAGCCACCAAGAGCCTGACCGAAGATGGAATGAATCTTGTCCAGTCCTTGCTGGCTGTTATATATTCCATTATCATAGTTGTAAATCATTTTTACATTTTTACATTTTACATTTTACATTTTTACACCCATTATCATAGGTGTAAATCTTGTGGAACTATATTAAACACTAAGTACATGTACTGAACTAAAGAACTATTAAGTACCATGCTAAACTAGATAACCATTTTCTTTATCAATTCCACTGACTTAACATCTTATAAAAATCCTTGTTTCAGAGTTCTGGCCCATAACACCTGAGTTGTCTCCAGACTAAACAATTTCTAATTTTTCTTTCTTTTTTTCTTTGTTTTTTTTTTCTTCCTCTCTCCCTCTCTCTTTCCCTTCCTTCCTTCCTTCCTTCCTTCCTTCCTTCCTTTCTTCCTTCCTTCCTTCTTTCCTTCCTTCTTTTCTTCCTTCCTTCCTTCCCCCTCTTTCTCTTTCTCTGTCTCTCTCTCTGCTTGCTCTTCCATTCTTTCTTCTTACTTTTTTCCAATTTCTTTCAAAATGCTCTCTTGTGACTTGGACTCAAAGTCCTTCACCATCCCACTTATTTCCTCTGGATACTTTCCAGCTTATCAGTGTTCTTAAACTGTGGCACCCAAAAGAAATCTAATGCAGGAAGTTAAGTTCGTTTTTTCCTCCCATTGCTAGTCATTGGTTTTGGTTTTCATTCAAAGGCAAGTTGAACAAGCCTAATCCTCACATGAGAGCTGGGTGTGTGTGTGTGTGTGTGTGTGTGTGTGTGTGTGTGTGTGTTTTAAGTATTTGAAGATAGTTCTCATGTTCCATTTTGGATCTTTACCACCAAGCATCTCCCGTCCAGTATAAAGAATCCCCACTGAATCCTTACATGACAGGATTTAGCTGCCCCTAATCCTGTTTTTTTTTTTTTTTTTCCCGCAGATACAAAAATAAAAGTGATAATTTTTCCTTCAAGTTTACTAAAGGGGATATGGTATATACACAAGTAAGTATGATACAAATTAAAATATGATAAGAACATAGATCTATAATATATAATAGAATTTGAGGGAAGAGCTAGGAGAAATTAAGGAAGGCTTCATGAGGGATGAGATATCTGTTTTAGTCTTAAAATACAAAATAATTTCACTGAATAGAAATGTGGATTGAATTTTTTTTGCAGGTACAAGGCAAAGTCTTTTCAAATAAACAGAATAAGAGAGGTTAGGAGCGTATAGAACAAGATCAAGCAATAAATATTGGCATATTTTCATTTGTTATCTAGGTGGAAACATTTAACAGTATTAGGAAGGAGCTCCAGGAGAAATGTGACCAGTGACATATGAATGCACATGCATATAAGTGATAATGGTTTAAATCACAATATAAGAAAGTAGCAAAGAAGGCATAAAGAAGGGGAAAAAAAAGAAGGTCCCTTTCTAGTTTTAAACCTATGATCCTATGAAATATAAAGCATCCAGGACAGATACTTGGTGGATATACACTTGGTAGGAAGAGGAAGAAGAACTAGTTCAGGAGTCTGAGAAGGAGCAGCTAGAGAACTTAAAAAAAAAAAAAGAGAGAGAGAGAGAGAGAGAGAAACCACTGTCTTGGAAACCAAGCAAAGAGAGAATATGAAGAGATAAGAGTTACCCCTTATCAAAGAAAAAAAAAGAAAAATCAAAATCAAAGAAAGAAGAAAAAAGTACCTCTTTCTACAAAAATATTCATAATAGCTTTTTCATGATGGCAAAGAATTGTAAAGTAAAGGGATGTCCATATTTGGAAGAGTTACAAAACAAATTATGGTGTTTGAATGTATTATGGCACAAGAAATGATGAGAGAAACAGATTCAGAGAAACTTAGAAACTTGTAATAACTGTTGCAGAATGAAAGGAGAATAGACAGGAGAATAATTTATACAATAACAATATTGTAAAAACAAACAATTTTGAAAGACTTAAGAATTCTGTTCAGCACAATGACCAACCATAATTCCAGTGGACTGATCATTAGGAATACTAACTACTATTTGCTAGATGTAATAGCCTAAATATTCAAAAGGAGGAAGATCTTTTAGGTAATGGTAAATGTGGGAATTCATTTGACTTAACAATGCATATTTGTTACCAGGTTTTTCTTTTTTTTCTTTTGGGGAAATGTGAGAGGAGAGAAAATAAATGCTAGAAAATTTAATTTAAAAAGGAGGTGCAAATTGTGTTAGATTCTTCAGAAAAATTAGGGAAGATGTGGACTGAGAAATTCCTATTGTATATAAATGAAGCTGTTGGAAAAGGTTTTCTTTAAGCTGACTTCCATTCTATGATTTAAATATGTGTTTTGGCAGTTAAAAGGTCAGTAGAGATGGTTTAAGAAAAAGTTTCAGGAGAATGAAGAGATAGAACCAATCTATAATGCATAAAGAATAGTCACCCTCTCTTGGGCATTTACCCTAAAAAAGTTGAACATTGAGAGAAATTTCCCTTGCACATATGAATAAAAATACATATAGCATCACACATTATGGTAGTAAAAAAATAAACACCACAAAGTGGTAAATGGTTATAATGTGGCATATAACGAAATATTACTGAACTATAAGAAATAATATGAGGATTTCAGAGACTCTTATGAACCATAAATCTAGATGATCTCAACGGTCAACTATCTAATCCCATTTTACAGATAAGGAAATAGAGACCCAAAAAACGTAAGTGACTAGCCCAAGCTCAAACAGGTCATAAGCCTCGGAGGTAAGGATTGTTGATTCTATATCAAGGGCCCTTTCTTTGGCCCCATCCAAACTTGAATGAACTGATATGAAGCAAAATAAACAGAACTAGGAAAACAACATACACAATGACCACTGTGATGGAAAAGAAAGCAACTTGAAAGCTATCAAAACTCAACTCTGTGTGCCTTTGATAAACCAATCAACAGATATTTATTGCCTAAAATATTTGAGGTGCTGTGCTAGTTGGGGAAGCTAGGTGATGCTATAGTGTACAGAATGTTGGGATTTCTCATCTACCTGAGTTCAAATCTGACTTCAGACACTAGCTATGTCACCCTTGCAAGTCACTTCACCCTATTTGCTTCAGTTCCTCTTCTAGAAAATGATCTGTAAAAAGATATGGCAAACCATTTCAGTGTCTTTGACAATAAAATCCCAAATAGACACTTGAAGAATAGGACATGACTGAAAAACAACTAAAACTGTGCTAGTTGCTGGGGGTTAATATACAAAGAATAAAATAATCCTAACTCTCAAACAGCTTAAATTCTAATGAATGATAGAAGACATACATGTACTTACCTATAGAATAAGTGTCACATTAATAAATACAAAATTGTTAAATGTAGATGGAGCAAGAACATTAGCAATTGCATTTTTTTTGAAATTTATTTTATTTTATTTTAGGTTATACATGTACATTCATTTTTTACATATTTCCATATGAGGTTGAGAGAAAAAAATCAGAACAAAAAGGAAAAAAACATGAGAAAGAGGAAAAAAGGAAAAAAAGATAAAAATAGTGTTCATTGATCCACATTCAGGCTCCATAGGTCTTTCTCTGGATATGTTTAGTATTTTTCATTCAAAACTCATTGGGATTGCCTTGGATCACCGCGTTGCTGAGAACCAATTCTATCATAGTCGATCATTACACAACTTTGTTATTGCTGTGTACAATGTTTTCTTGGTTCTGCTTGATTCACTCAACATCAGTTCATGCAAATCTTTCCAAGCTTTTCTAAAATCAGTATGTTCATCATTTGTTATAAAACAGTAATATATTTCATATACCATAACTTATTCAGCCATTTCCCAACTGATGGGCTTCTACTCATTTTCTAATTCTTTGTTACCACAAAAGAGCTGCTACAAACATTTTTGCACAAGTGAGTCCTTTCCCCTATTTTATGATTTCTTTGGGATACAAACCCAGGGATATGTACAGTTTGATAGCCCTTTTGGGCATAATTGCTCTCCAGAATAATTGGATCAGTTCACAACTTCATCAATAATATATTAGTGTCCCAGTTTTCTCACATGTCTTTCAACATTTATCATTAACTTTTTCAGTTCTTAGTCAATCTGATAGGTGTGAATGGTATCTCAAAGTTGTTTTAATTTGCATTTCCCTATCAACAGTGATTTAGAGCATTTCTTCTTCCAACCTAGATGGCTTTAAAATCTTAACTTGAAAATTGTCTAGCAACTATATTTTGAAGGAAGAAAGAATTTTTATGATGTGGGGAAGGGAGTACTTTCTTAATGAGGAATCATGTTTCCAGCCACTTGTTATAAAGGTAGTGGACTCCAGTTGTCGAATGAGCATAAATAAACAGACATCCTTACTTTGTGTTGCTTAACTCTATATGCATAGGCACACCTCTCTCTATATAGACATATATATTTATATATCTATACACACATATATGTATATTTACGAGGGAGGATTGTATCTAGAGTGTTGTTCTGGGAAAAAGGCAGTGATACTTAAAATGTTAATAAAATGCTTTTTAAAAAAATAGTTAATTGGTGAGAAAGAAAAAACAAAGATAGAATACTATTTCTAGAAATTTAGCAGTGAGGGGGAGAACTCTAAGGATTCTCCAAAAGGACTCCCAGATGGAAGATTTTATAATCCTATGAGTCTATGGGGTATAAAACTTAATTTTTCATTGGATCATTTAAGTCAATCACCAAGTACTTATTTGATAGTAAGTAAGAATTTGTTAAGCGCTTACTATGTCAGTCATCAAGCTAAGCGTTTATAAAAGAAAGATAAAACAATCCCTGCCCTCAAGGCTGTCATAAATGAATGCCAAAGAAACATGTAAATTATTGGTACATACAAGAAATATACAGGGTATATGGAAGGTAATTCCAGAAGGAAAGGCACTAGAAGCTGGGAGACTAGGAATGAACTATTTTGGAAGATAGAATTTGATCTTGGTCTTGAAGGAAGATGGGGAAACCAGAAGAGAACAGCAGAAGGCATTCCAGGGACAACTAAGGCACAAATATAGGAAATAGAGTGTTGTCTTCAGGGAATAGCATATAGATCAGTGTAGCTGGATTTATTAAACATCTATTACACACTGGGCGCTGTGCTGGAGAAACACACACATACAACCCCCCCCCCAAAAAAAAAAAAAAACCTTTTAAGGAGCCTATATTCTAACAGATTAATTACCATTAGTTTTCTGGCTTAACATGAAAAACATAAAGATAAATTCATATTAGGATAGCACATGAAGAATCTAGATGTGACTATTAAGAGGAAATAAGATAAAGTGGGAGAATAGCTTAAAATATAACAATGTAACCCTCCTTATATCATCACAGAGAAGGTACAAAGTAAATGGAGATCTTAGAAAAAAAAGAAGTTTCAGCAGAGCAAAGTAATAGAAGCCAGATTATCGTTCATCTCTTGTGAATTGAGGAAAATGTCAATCCTGCAGATGAATGAAAATATAAAATATCACTCTTTGTGGTAGTAAAAATAAACCCCCCAAACCAAAAAAAAAATGAATTGATCTTCATATCTTGCACAGATTACTTAAATGTGATTTAGACTAATTCATAAAGAGAAATAGTGAAAAGAGCTAAAGATTGATAGTTAAAGACACCTTCCAACCACAATTATGGTGCTTGATGGGGGATAGCAGAAAACTCAGATCATTTCTCTGAGCCCTGTCTTCATCTATACAATGAAGCTATGATACTTGCTATTATTAACATAATAATACTTAGGGTAATAATAACAAGTTGAGTTGCTATGAAGAAAGAGTTTTGTAAATCACAAACCTCTATATGAATATGAGCAATTATTTCTTTGTAACTGTATCCTTCTATTTTCATTATTTCTTGTTAAATAATCACAGAGTTATTTTGAATATGTATAATTGTAGATTGTTCTCTGATGTTTCTGTGACTTTTGTTTTTAATTTTTATTTGCTGATGGTACCAGATTGATATGTGGTTAATAACTGGATTTACCAGTTGAATTGGGTGGTGATTGTTTGCTTTTTACACATTATGGTAATTCTTGTTGGAACACATATTCCATGATGAAGCATGAACCCACCTAATAGCTGAAACTAGTTGACTACTTTGGGGCAACAAATGTTAACTGAACTTTTCTTTACATTTACTTACATGCCGTATTTGTGGATTCCCCAGACACATTTGTTTGTGAATTGTGTTCAAAAGATCATAAGGTCAGAGATTTAGAACTGAAGGAAATTAGAGGCCATTTGTTCTAATCCTTTCATTTTACATAGGAGGAATACAGAATGATTTTTAAACAAACATGTCAGAATTCAAATAAATACCATTCTCTTCTAAGGAGTCACCTGGGAGAAGTTATGCACTTATTTTGTAGATGCTGCTAGTGTTTGAGGTAAAACTCGAACTCCTATATGGAAATAACCTTTCATTTAATTTAATTTAATTAATATTTGTTGATTCCAATTATTTGAGAGTGGGCATGCTTTTTACAAAAGTCACTAAGTCATTCTGAGCAAATCCTGCTAAATTACAGAAGTGATCAATTTGGGTGATGATTTTTAGGGGTAAAAATGAGACACAATCCACATGGTAAGAAAATTTTCTTATTTATGTGTTTCATAGAAATCTAGAATAAAATTATCAAAGAGACGGGGATCCAAATATATTTTGAACGATGTACAAAAGGAAGAAGTATTCCTAGTTATTATAGTTGAACAAAGAATTAGTTATGCGTAATCTCCCCGAGTTGAAGGGTAACAATTGCAAAGGGGAATAGCTTTAGTGAGAGGAAGTCCTTGGTCTGGTTGCATCATTAGAAATATAACAATTGAGGATACTGTGTCTACTTCCAGAACAGGAAAGATCTCAAGGTGGTGAAGATGGGGCTCAAAGACAAAGAAACTTTATAGGATAAGAAGGAAAGTGGGAAAAGAAGAAAGGGAAGGAAAGGGAAAGAAAGGGAAAGAAAGAAAGAAAGAAAGAAAGAAGAAAAGAAAGAAAGAAAGAAAGAAAGAAAGAAAGAAAGAAAGAAAGAAAGAAAGAAAGAAAGAAAGAAAGGAAGGAAGGAAGGAAGGAAGGAAGGAAGGAAGGAAGGAAGGAAGGAAGGAAGGAAGGAAGGAAGGAAGGAGGAAGAAGAAGAAGAAGAAAAAGAAGAAGAAGAAGAAGAAGAAGAAAAGAAAAGAGAAGGAAAGAAAGGAGAAGAAAAGAAAAGAGAAGGAAAGAAAGGAGAAGAAAAGAAAAGAAAAGAGAAAGAAAAGAAAAGAGAAGGAAAGAAAAGAAAAGAGAAGAGAAAAGAAGAAAAGAGAAGGAAGAAAGGAAGGAAGGAAGGAAGGAAGGAAGAAAGGGAGGGAGAGAGGAAGGGAGGGAGGGAGGGAGGGAAACAAGGAGGGAGGGAAAGAGTAAGAGAGAGAGAGAGGGAAAAAGGAGAGAGGAAGGGAGGGAGAGAGAGGGAGAGTATGTGTGGCTTAGCTCTCAAAGGGAATTTCCCTGAAGTCTCTTAATATAACAAACTGAGGACAAGGTGTCTCAGGATTAGAAGCCTAAATTAAGACAAACTGTAGCAACACCTGATGACATCTGCTGGGGACAATGGGGAACTACAAGGAGAGAAGACATGAGAATGGCATGTAATTTATAAAGATCAGTAGTTAAAGGGTGTGTCTGTCAGTTTCCAGGTTTTGTTACAGATTCTATTTTCCTTCTTCAATCTTTCATTAAAATGTTCCTTATTTGGTAGATCTGTAATTCCTGCTTGCTAGGAGAGTTATCAGAAAACTGGATAACGTGGCTGTTTTCTCAGACTCTAAAGGCAGGATGGAAGGATGACAACTCCCAGAAGCACACCAGGACTATATGTTAGAGTGTCTTACACAAAGGTTAAATAAAAACATCTGTCTGTTTAAAAAAATCAGTCTCATCCAAAGCCTAGTTTCTCAGAAATCAGGAATACCTGAATTCAAATCTCAAATACCAAATTCAATTTCTCATATCCTTACTAGTTTAGCTGCATGAAGTTGGAGAAATCACTTAACCTCTGTTTACCTTGGGTGACTTATATGTAAAATGAATATAACAATAGCACCTACTTTCCAGGGTTGTTGTGGGGATCAGATGAGTTAATGTTTGTAAAGCATTTAGCATAGTAGGAGCTACTGCTATTGTTATTATTATTGTTTCTGCTATATGCCTTGAGCCACTGACAGAATTATATTCCCTACTAATTCTCTACTATCCTGCCTGATTCAATACTCTTTCCACTTCAGCTCACAAGTAGCCTCAATTCCCAGGTTTGGGGACATGTTAAAATGTTTTAAATAGGAAAATCAAGGTAAATTTTTGTATCCATTTTTAATGTACCCTACTCTGAGTTAGGCACATACTCTCATATTTATGCTTTTACTCTGTGAACTTGCCCACATAAAACATTTAGCTCAGTGCCTTGCACATAGTAGCTATTAAATTAATATTTAGTGGATGAAATTAAATAGTTAATGGTGAAAATAAAGGGGGCAGCTAGATGGCTCAGTGGATAGAGCACTAGGCTTGGAATCAGGAAGATCCATCTTCATGAATTCAAATCTGGCATTAGACACTTACTAGTTGTGTGATCCTGGACAAGTCACTTAGCTCTGTTTGCCTCAGTTTCCTCATAGAAAATGAGCTGGAGAAGGAAATGGCAAACCATCCCAATGTCTTTGCCAAGAAAATCCCCAAAACAAAGCCCCTTTAAGATTTGGACACAATTGAAAAACAACTGATATAAAGGTATAACAACATCTGGCAAGGAATTGGCTGGTCACAAAAACCTCTTAGACTTGTAGTTCTTCTCAGTCTGGAAAGAGAGAAAACTAACTCTAAGATTAGTTCTTGGAGAATGCAGTGGAAGCTTTTGCTTACTAGCTATGATGAGAGCTGTGGAACTCTCAAGGAGAATGAGGAGAGAAAAAGGGAGAGGTAGCAGTTAGCTCACGATGGCTGCACCCAGTGTCTGTTAGTCATATCTACAATTTACTTCTTTAAAACTATGAGTTCTGTAAGAAATGACCAGCAAGATGAATACAGAGAGGATTGGCGAGATGAGCAGAACCAGGAGATCATTATATACCTCAACAATGATACTGTTTGAGGTTGTATTCTGATGGAAGTGGATCTCTTCGATAAAGAGATCTAATTCAGTTTCAATTGATCAAGGATGGACAAAAGCAGCTACACCCAAAGAAAGAACACTGGGAAATGAATGTAACTGTTTGCATTTTTGTTTTTCTTTCAGAGTTATTTCTACCTTCTGTATATAGGAAATACTGTGGCATATTTAACATGTATAGAACTGCTTGCCATCTGGGGGAGGGGGTGGAGGGAGGGAGGGGAAAAATCGGAACAGGAGTGAGTGCAAGGAATAATGTTGTAAAAAATTACCCTGGCATGGGTTCTGTCAATAAAAAGTTATTTTAAAAAAAAAGACTATGAGTGATGATGTTTCAATATATGAGCTGGAAAGTTTGGCTGTATGGGTTCATTTGTTTGTAATGACAGGTACTTCCTAGGGAGCCTGAAAGAAAAAAAAAAAAAAACAGCTGAAAGGGATGAATGGACTTTGCTTGGTCTTAATAATTGCCCTCTCTCCCTCTCTCCCTCTATTCCTCTATCCCTTTATCCCTCTCTCCTTCTCTCCTTCTCTCCCTCTTTCCCTCTCTGCCCTCCTCTCTCTTTGTTCATTTTTCCTGTTATTTCCTTTTTCTCTCCTCATTCTCCCTGAGAGTTCCACAGCTTTCACCATAGCTGTAAGTAAAAGCTTCCACCAAACTCTCCAAGGGCTAATCTAAAAGTTAGTTTTCTCTCTTTCCAAACTGGGAGGAACTACAAATATATTTTTGGATTTAATATTCTCATAAAAACCTGTGGTTGAACCTGTCTCTGTGTTGCCAAGTCTCCTTTTATTTTTGGCATGAGGGTACAGTCAGAGCCACATAGAAAAGAGATCTTTCCTAGTGCAGGGCTGGGAGCTCAAACAGCAGCTGATTAATAGGAGGTAGTATTCTTTATTTTTATTTTTGCTCTTTTTTTGAGAGGTAATTGGGGTTAAGTGACTTGCCTAACAACATCAATGTTATAGGATGATCAATTCTGATGGATGTGACTCTTTCCAACAATAAGATGATTTAAGTCGATTTCAATGACTTCGTGATGAAGAGAGCCATCTATATACCCAGAGAGAGGATTGTGGGAACTGAGTGTGAATCATAACATAAAATTCTCACTCTTTTTTGATATTGTTCATTTGCATTTTTTTCTCATTTTCTTTCCTTTTTGATCTGATTTTTTTTTGTGTGCAGCAAGAAAATTATATAAATATGTTTACACATATTGGATTTAACATATATTTTAACATCTATTACATATATTGGATTGTTTGCCATCTAGGAGAGGGGGTGGTATAATGTTCTCTCTTGAATGTAATGTTCTCTGTTGAGATTTTCTTGGGGTCTCTGGGAGCAGCCTTCATTTCAGTTCAGGAATCACCACAAGTACAGCCAGGGGTTGAAATTCACATCCTTTATTGTCTTCTTCAAAGACTGGTCTCCTTTCCCGAGGCCTGGTTAGCTTTCTTAGAGACCTATCTCTCTCCTTGGTTCCGAGAGCTTGAGCTCCTGCCGCCAGTCCTTTGCCTCTGCCAGTTTCTGCCTCTAGTTCTCCCTGAATGTCTATCCTGGCTAAAGTTCCTAACTTACAAGCTCCACACTGAGTACAAACCAATCATTATATCACTAGGAGACCATTATTTGTTGTAGGATTAAATCAATGCTAAACTAGATTTAACCATTGTCTCCTCAGTTCCACTTAGTACCTTGTTTCAAGTTCTGGCCCATAACAGGGTGGGGGAAGGAGGGGAATATCTGAAACTCAGGGCTATGCAAGGGTCAATATTGAAAAATTATCCATATATGTTTTGAAAATAAAAAGCTTTAAAAATAAAAAAAATTAAAAAGTGACTTGCCTAGGATCACACAGCTAGTAACTGCTAAGTGTCTGAGGCCATATCTGAATTCTGATACTCCTGACTCCAAAGCTGGTGCTTTATCCACTGTACCATCTAACTGCCCAGGTAGTATTCTTTAACTGGAAGAATAAGAATGAATCATTTCAAAATGACTCTTATTATGAATGATTACCGTGTCACATAAGTCTGCCTCCCAGCCAACATCATCAGATAGTAATCTCATTAAAATATTATAAGCATACTTTACCATAAAGCCACAATCCTCCTCCCCATTGTAACATTAGTCACATACATTAAATAAATGACTACCCATCTATCACATTGGTCCTATGAATCTAATTCCCCTATAATGGCAATTTACCTAACATCAGGTTTTCATGAAATCAATCAGAATATTAGATGGGATATGTCTAAATATAAAATGAAGAACAATATGCCTTATTTGATAGAGAGCTGAGAGAGTCAGAATGATCTGGAGTTATAAGTTAACACATGCTGCTGTGAGATCTTGGGGCATGTCAATCTTATATTGTTTAGTTAATCTTAACTCTAATCTCAAATCTCTAAGATTATATATTTCATAGTAAGTGCCAATCAGTCTTGGTTAAAAATGTTAATCAATGGGAGCACCCTACATCTATGAAATTATAGATTTGGTTAAAAAGAATCATGGAATAAAAAAGAATACATTTTCATCAAAAAATTAAAGGGCATCTATGTATATACTTATTTAACTAAACAATATAAGTAAGTGTATATTTCATTTCCCTCTCCCAACTTAAAAAAAAAAAAAAGGTGAGGGGAGGGAATTATAAAATGGAACTTTGTTTCTAAGGAAATTTAAATTCTCTGTCTTTGGGGTCATTTCATTTAAAGTAAATGATGCTATTAAGGCTAAGAGTATGGGATGATTGACTCTGGTGAGCTACAGATCTTCGCACAGAAAAAGAACTTTCTCAGTTGAAATAATTAATCCAGGCCAACCATCTTGAAAATATATGTCACAGATCTTAAGGGAAACTCCCATTGAAAAAAAATTGCTCAGAGTTAATTTTCTGATGGTATGAGGTGA
Source organism: Antechinus flavipes (assembly GCF_016432865.1). Taxonomy (NCBI): domain Eukaryota; kingdom Metazoa; phylum Chordata; class Mammalia; order Dasyuromorphia; family Dasyuridae; genus Antechinus; species Antechinus flavipes. The sequence continues at coordinate 348,757,519 of NC_067398.1, read as the reverse complement.
ATAATATTGACTTGCTATGTAAAAGAAGAACTATTCTATGTTTTTGTGGAAAGTTAAACTTTTAATTTTGAATTTATTCATTTGTAACTGAATTTAATGGAATGACTAGAAGATGGTTAAGGGAACCAGTTTGGGTCATTGCATGGAGACAGCTTGCTTCTGAAGGAAGATATCTTGTATTCTTTGCTGGGTATGGGAAAGTGGACTCCTGAGATTATCTGCATAGCCAGAATAAACTGGTTTTCTCCCAATCTTTCAGAATGGGACAGTCTCAGTCTATCTTCTCTATGCTCTTTTCCTGCTCAGTGAACATAGAGAGTGAAATTCTAAGTTCACTTATAGCATAGGTGTCATGAACTGACTGGGGTGGGGAAATGGGCATTCTCCCCTAATTTCTCTTTCTTTTCAGTCCTGTAACCCTGAAAAATGGACCTAGGATTTCTGTTTAGTTTGTTCCTTTTGTCCTTTTCAGTTTCAGATGCAGGTAGTAGAATCACTATTGGACCCCGGAGTCTGAGCTATGGTTCTGTTGGAGGCAGACTTCCAGGCCAGAGGGGTAGCTAGCCAGCTCACCCATCAGGGAGGTCCTAAAAAGTAAGGTATCTAGGAACTCAAGCCAAAGGAGTCTGGGAAGGCTTTGGACTTGGGGCTTGGGACTTTGTTATACAGGAGTGAATTTAATCTCTATCCCCTGTTCAGGGTATAAATTGGTACTGGGGAAATTATGTCTCCTCTGTGTTGGGGAGAATATTTGTTTATTTGTTATAATACTTTTGAAGTAATATTCATTGTAATGTAAATGTAACATGTAATATAAAAGTTAATCCAACTGTTAGTGGCTAAATGGAAATAGGGTCCAGGGGATCTACCACTACAATTGGATAAATGCTATCGGTGGAAGCTGAGGCCACAAGCAACAAAGCTATCTCTGCTAAAAGGTTCTGGAGAATCCTGGGGAGGGGTGAGATGTCACACACTTAGCCTTTAGGCAGTGAGGGGGCAGAGTGGTACCTGATGCTCATACTCAAGTGTTTTGAGAATCATCTTCCACTTCTTATGGATTACAAACACTCCAAAACTTGAAAGTTAGTCTCCAAGAGTTTCTGTAATCAAAAATATTAACAGCTTTCTGTGAACATGCTGACAGGCTTTTCAGAATTTAATGATAATTTACTGATTATCATCAGGCCTTTTCAGTTTTGGTATGTGCCATCAAAGCTTTTGCCCTGTTGCCATAGCCTTTAATAATCCAGTGCTTCTACCATGCTATCATGGAACATGAGAGAGTTTAATGAAAGGAATATACACACCATACCACCTAGCTGCCTCAAGTAATTAATGTACTAATTTAAACATTTTGTCTTGCTTTTTAAAATGTTAAATATAAATCAGTATAAATTTATGCAAATTAATATACAAAAGGACACAAGGTTGAATTTCCTAGGAAAGCTCAATAATTTAATTCCCAAATAGGATCCAGTCTTGCTTTGTTACTCTTTCTGCAATCCCAGTTTTGTCTGAGAAACTTGACTCTGATTCTCAGGTATGTCCTTATATAATTGTTATTGATTTCAGAAAAGATCTCATGATTATGTACAAGTAAGGCTAAGATAGTGGCTCTTATCATATTTCTATGGATAAATTTTCAAAGGTCTTTTTTATGGACAGTTGCTAACAGCCTTGCAATCATGCACCTCCAGTCTTGGATCCTAACCAAAGGGCTCAGTGCTCCATAAAGCATCAAGTATATTACTAGGTTGCAATGAACAACAAATACCTTCAGAGATAGTGGAAGCAGTAAAACAGTTGTTTTATGAGTCCGGTACAGATATTATAACTGAAACAATGCTGTACTCTATGTCGAGACACTGTGTCTGCTAGCCTTTGGAACGACTAGCAGTTAAATCCGTTTTCTATCTGAAAAATGGTGAAGATAATACCTGTTCTATCAGTTATCTTATAGGGTTATTGGAAAAATCAAATGAGAAACTATATATGTAAAGCATATTTAGAACTTTAAATCTTTATATACACATCAATTGTCATTACAGTTTTTGTTTCTCTAAGGAAATACTTGGATGTACCCTTTGGTCCTATGTTGGGACCTTACCCTATCAATATTATTTATAAAAAAAACAGAGAGAGAAATATCTGTCTAAACATTTTCATATATCTTCAGAGTAGCATTATATTGAACATCATTAAACTAGAAGGAACATAAAAAGAGAAATGGTTAAATAATTTGTATTATGTTAATATAATGGAATATTATCATGTAGTTCAGGTTGATAAAGGGAGGAATATAAATAAACGTGAAAAGACTTGTGAAGTAGTATAAAGCAAAAGGGCATAAGCAGGTGAAAAGAACACACATTAATTATCATTCTATGAGGAAAAATAAATGAATATGGGCAGAAAAAATCCTGATAGCAATTTGGAGGAAAGGGTTGAAAAAGTTTTGTGAAAAATTTTAATTGTGAATTTTGAGAGTATCCCAACACCATTGACTATGATAAAGTTCTTAAGGTTTATATGTATCATCTTTCCATTTGGGAATATAAACAATTCAATTTATTTAATCCCTTATTATCTTTTCATGTTGCTCTTTTATTCTTGAGTCTTGTGTTTGAATGTTAAATTTGATATCTGAACAGTTTTCCATGATCCTTTCTTGAAACATGATGTTAAGCCACTTTTTAAAATCATAGCTTTCAGGTAGCCCAAGAATTCTTAAATTATTCTCAATCTATTTTCCAGATTAGTGTTTTCTATGAAATATTTTATATTTTTTTTTACTTTTTTTATTCTTTTGACTGTTTTATTATGTTTTGATGTCTTAGTAAGTGATTAAATTCCACTTGATCAATTCTAACTTTTTTTTTAACATTTTTATTTAAAGTTTTAAGTTCCAAATTCAGTCCTTCCCTCCCTGCCTTTGTTTCCTTCCCCCTCCCTGGAATGGTAAGCAATCAGATATAGATTATACATGTGAAGTTATGTGTAACATTTCAATTAGTCATTTTGTACAAGAAGAGTTGAATAGAGAAAAAAATGAAAGTGAAAAATAACATGCTTCAGTTTGTATTCAGACAATATCAATTCTGGAGGTGGACAACATATTTTATCATTGGTCCTTTGAAATTGTCCTGGATCATTGTATTTCAGAGAATAATTAAGTCATTCACAATTCTTCATTGAATGCTATTGTATTACTGTGTACAATGTCCTCCTGATTCTATTCACTTCAGTATGCATCAATTCTTATTTTTTTGAAGTCAAACTGCTTGTCATTTTTTATAGCACAATAATATAGCACAATAATACAATCACATAACATAGCTTGCTTAGCCATTCCCTAATTTATGGACAACCCTTCAATTTCTAATTCTTAGAAACCAAAAAAAGAGCTACTATAAATATTTTTTGTACAAATAGGTCCTTTTTCTTTTCCTTTTTAAAAATATCTCTTGAGATAGACTGATGTATGGTATTACTAGATCAAAGGTTATGCTTAGTTTTATAGCCCTGTGGGCAACATTCCAAATTTCGCTTCAGAATGATTGGTTCAATTCACAATTCTACCAACATTATTAAGTTGTCCCAATTTTTCCATATCCCCTTCAACATCCAATATATTCTTTTTTTTTTTTTTGACATATTAGCCAATCTGACAGATGTGAGGTGGCACCTCTGAGTTGTTTTAATTTGCATTTTTGTAATCAATCATGATGTAGGGAATTTTTTCATATAACTATAGATAGTGTTGATTTCCTTGTCTGAAAATTGCCTTTTCATATCCTTTGACCATTTATCAGTTAGGGAATTACTCATATTTTTTATAGATTTGTCTCAGTTCTATACATATATTTGAGAAAGGAGGTCTTTATCAGAGATAATTGTTGCAAAAATTTCCCCCCAGTTTTCTGCTTTCCCTATAATTTTTGATTACACTGGTTTTGTTTGTGCAAAAAAACTTTTTAATTTTATGCAGTTAAAATTAGCAAATTTGCATTTTGTAATACTCTATCTTTTTTGGTCCTAAATTCTTCCCTTATCTATACATCTGACTGATAAACTATGCTATTTTCTCTTAATTTGCTAATGGTATCATCTATTCTGTGTAAATCATCTACCCATTTTTACTTTATCTTAGTTTATGGTATGAGAAATTGGTCTATACTTGGTTTCTGCCATATTATTTTCCAATTTTCCCAGAATTTTTTGTCAAATAATTTTTGTTCCAAAGCTAGAATCTTTGGGATTATCATATACTAGATTACTAAGGTTATTTACTATAATGTAATTTGCACCTTATTTATTCCATTCCACTCTATTTCTTAGTCAGTACTACATTGTTTTGATAATTTCCAATTTATAATACAGTTGGAAATCTGGTACAGTTATAATTCCTGCTTTTGGAATTTTTTTTTCATTGATTCCCTTGATATCCTTGAACTTTTGTTCTTCCAGATGAATTTTGTTATTATATTTTCTAGCTCCATAAAACAATTTTTCAATAATGTGATTGGTATGGTATTGAACTGAATGAATAGATTAATTTAAGCAAAATTGTCATTTCATTTTATTGTATTGGCCTACCCATACCTTTCCAATTGTTTAGATCTGACTTATTTGTCTGAAAAGTATTTTAGAGTTGTGTTAATATAGTTCCTGGATTTGTCTTGGTAGACTCCCAATTATATTATATTTTTGCAGCTATTTTAAATAGAATTTTTCTTTCTATCTCTTGTTGTTGGATTTTGTTGGTAATATGTAGAAATTGTGGTCTATGTGGGTTTATTTTATATTCTTCAACCTTGCTAAAGTTGCTAATAATTTCAAGTAGTTTTTAGTTGATTCTTTTGGATTTTCTAAGTATGCAATCATCTGCAAAGAGTAAAAGTTTTGTTTCCTCATTACCTATTCTAATTCTTTTCATTTCTTTTTGTTCTCTTATTGCTATAGATACCACTTCTGGTACAATATTAAACAATAGAAGTAATAATGGAAATCTTTGCTTCATCCCTGATTATAATAGGAAGGTTTCTAACATATCTCCATTACAAGTAATGCTTGTTGATAATTTTAGACAAATGCTATTTTTTAAAAGTAAGTTCCATTTATTCCTATGTTCTCTAATGTTTTTAATAAGAATGGGTGCTATAATTTGTCAAAGGCTTATTTTGCATCTATTGGGATAATCATATGATTTGTTAGAATTTTTTTAATTGATATGGTCAATTTGCTGATAATTTTTCTTATATTGAATCAGCTCTGCATTCCTGGCATAATCCCCCTCCACGCCCCCCTTCTCCTCTCTGGTCATAGTATCTGATCCTTGGTGATATATTGTTGTACTCTTTTAGCTAGTATTTTATTAAAAATTTTTGTGTCAATATTTAATAGCCAATATTCATGGCTAATATTGTGACAATATTCAAAGAAAATATAAAATATTTCATAGAAAACACTAACCTGGAAAATAGATTGAGAATAATTTAAGAATTCATATAGAATTGATCTATAATCATTTCTGTTTTAGCTCTTCCTGGTTTAGGTTTCAGCACCATATTTGTGTCATAAAAGGAATTTGGTAGAATTCCTTTTCCACCTATTTTTCCAAATAGTTTATATAGAAAATTAATTGTTCTTTAAGTGTTTGGTAGAATTTGCTTGAAGAAAAAAATTGCTTGTGAATCCATTTGGTCCTGGGGATATTTTCTTAGGAAGTTCATTGATGTCTTTTTCAATTTCTTTTTCTAATATTGTTATTTAAGTGTGTTATTTTTCTTTTATTAATTTATGTTATCTATGTTTTTGTAGATATTCATCCATTTCATTTAAATGATCAAATTTACTAGAATATAATGGACAAAACCAGCTCCTAACAATTATCTTAATTTCCTCTTCATTGGTGGCAAATCCACCCCTTTAATTTTTGATATTAGTAATTTGATTTTCTTCTTTCATTTTTAAAAAATCAAAATAATCAACATTTTATTGGTTTTATTGGTTTTCCTCTCATAAAACCAGCTTCCAGTTTTATTTATTAGTTCAATGGTTTTTCTTACTTTCAATTTCATTAACCTCTCCTTTGATTTTTGGGATTTCCAATTTGGTGTTTAATTGGGGATATTTCATTTCTTCTATTTCTAGTTTTTTAAGTTGTATGCTCAATTCATTGATCTTTTCTTTGTCTGAAACTGTGATTGCCACCCCTGCTTTCTTTGCTTCAGTTGAAATATAATAAATTCTGCTCCACACTGTTACCTTAATCTTTACCCTGTATATGTCTCTCTTTGCTTTAAGTGTGTTCTTATAAACAACATATTGTAGGATTTTGGTTTTTAATTCATTTTGCTATTGCCTCCATTTAATGAAACATGAGCTCATAGTTATGATGACTGTGTATTCCCTTCCAGGCTAATTTTTTCCTTGTTTATTCCCCTCTATCTCTTACTCCCCTTTCCATCCTCACAAATGTTATACTTCTGATCACCACCTTCCCCAATCCACATTTTCTGTTCTATTTATGCTTCTTCTAATTGCTCTTATAGCATTAAAGTTAAAAATTGCAAATATAGAAATATAAACAGATTAACCTTATTCAATTTCTTATATTTTCTCTTTGTTTCTTTTTTACCTTTTTATGTTTCACTAGACTCTTGTATTTGGAAGTCAATTTTTTTTTTTTATTTAGCTCTGATTTTTTAGTTAGGAATGCTTGATAGTCTTCTATTTCATTAAATATGCGTAATTGAATTTTTCCTCCTGAATAGAATACTTTCTCCTTAATCTGTGAGCTCTGGAATTTAGCTATGATATTCCAGGGAGCTTTCATTTGGGGATCTCTTTCAGGTGGTAATTGGTGGATTCTTTCAATTTCTGTTTTGCTAGTTCTAATATATTAGGGCAGTTTTCTTTGATAATTTCTTGAAAAATGTTGTACAGGCTTTTAAAAAATAATAGCTTTTCATTTTCAAAACATATGTAAAGATAGATCTCAACAATCATCCTTGTAAAACCTTTTGCTCAAATTTTTTTCTCTCCCTTCTCCCCTTTCCTCCAGACAGCAAGCCATACAATATATGTTAAACATGTGCAATTCTTATATATCTCTATCTATCTACCTTTATATATATATGTACCTTTATTACCAAGCTGTTAATTCTCCTTTCATAATTTTTTTTTGCTCATACTCTCATTTTATCTCAATTCCCCTCTACCCTCCTTTTATTTGATTTTTTAAAAAATCACTTTTGCTTTAAAAAAATTTTTTTCTTTAGTTCTTCCAGGAATTCTTGTTGGACTTATGTCCAATCTGCATATATCTATATATTGATATTGATTTAAGAATTGCACATGTTTAACATATATACATACATATATATATACATACATACATATATATATGGTGAAAGTATTTTATTATGATCCACATTTAGTCCCCACAGTCCTCCTTCTGGATGCAGATGGCTCTCTCCATCACAAGTCTAGTAGAATTGTCCTGAATCACCTCATTGTTGGAAACACAGGCTTTTTAAAAAATCTGGCTTTCTGGTTATCCAGTAATTCTTATATTATCTCTCTTGGATCTATTTTTAAGTCAGTTGTTTTTCCAATGAGAAATTTTACATTTTCTTCTATTTTTTGTACTTTCTGATTTTGTTTTGTTGTATCTTAATGTTTCATAGAATGATTAGTTTCCACTTGCTCAATTCTAATTTTTAAGGAATTATTATCCCCAGTGAACTTTTCTACTTCGTTTCCCATCTGATTTTATTTTTTATGAAATTATTGTCCTTAGTAAAATTTCCCCCATGTTATTTATTGTTTGCCATGATTCTCTTAGATTGCTCTCATTTCTTTTTCTGATTTTTCTCCTATTTCTTTAATTTGCTTTTTGAAAGCCTTTTAAAGAAATTCCAGAAGTTCTTTTTGTATCTGAGATCAAAATACACTTTTCTTTGAGGTTTTATACGTAGCCATTTTGACACTATTGTCCTTTTCTAAATTTTTACCTTGATCTTCCCTCTTACCATAGTAACATTCTATAGTCAAATTTGTCGTTGTTGGGTTTTTTTTTTTGTTTGTTTGTTTGTTTGTTTTTTGGTGGGGAGGTTACTCATTTTTCTTTTATTTTTTTGATGACAGTATTTTTATGTGAGAGTTGGGCTCTTATCCTGTACTGTCCCAAGCTTTTTGTGCTAATCTTATTGCTGGCTTTCACTGGGCTTCAGAAGTTAGCTCTCAGCTTTCAACAAAGGGTACACCATCCTGCTAGCTTGTTCTGGAGGCATGGGGCTTTCTTGTTGCCCTCCCCTGGCTGTGTGGTTTAGCTTCCGGCCTGCCCAAGGATGGGACCTTTCTGTTCAATTGCTATGGTAACAGAGTCTCTCTGGTGACTGGTTCTGGAGTAGGGATCTTGTTGCTGGTCTGTCCCAGGGATGAAATCTTTTGCTAAGTTGTTATGAGAACAATCTCTGCTAAGGCTACAAGGGAAGAGTCTCACTTTTGGTCAATCCTAGGATGGAGCTTCACCACCCCAGCAAATGGGGTCAAAACCTGGTTGGTGGCTTCAGTTGGAAGTGAGATCACTGGGGTGGGGCCTTGCTGTACCGTATCGATTGCTCACTTGCCCAGAGAGTTGCTGGTTTGCAAGAGGACAGAGTCTTGCTGGTGGGTTGGCCCAGGTTTGGAGTCTTGCTGCAGCTCCCGTAGTTACCAATTTTAATTGCTAATAGTGATTAATGTTGTTTCTGATAGCTTTGTTTTTTTTAAAGAATACTTGAATAGTTTTAAAAGCCACCATGTGAGAGTGTTCAGTGAAATAATATAAAGGGTCATAGTGAATTAAAAGTAACTTTAAAAATAGCAGTTAAAAGGTGATGGAATCAAGTCACAGAATGAGATACACATTTTTGGATATGGTGAATGTGAGAATTTATTTTGCTTGACTATTCCTACTTGTTACAAAGATTATTTCCCCTTTCCACTCTGTCCCTAACCACCAGGGGCAGGGAACTAGAAATAATGTTGCTAAAAAAAAAGAAAGAAAGAAAAGTGGGTCACTGGAGCATTAAAAAATATATATATATAGAAGAGAATAAATAAATAGAACAACTTTTGGAAATTATTATATACTACTTTTTAAAAACAAGCTATATATAATAGAATTGTTAAGTTCATAGTAAAAAAAATTAAATTGTCATCGGTCAAATAGGTAATTATTAATACATTGTATTTGTATGATATATATATGTATATATATACATACTTTTATTTAGGGAAGCAATTCCTCATGTATGAACATGTATTCTTTTCCTGGAGTGACTGGTCGAGACTTGAAGAGAGCTGGTTTCTAGCAACAATGACTCAAGGTTTGGTACATGATGATGAAACCCCCTTTAATTTTTACTATAATTTTTGGCTATAAGAACTGATGATTCATGAGTTGTGGAATACAAACTGTGTATATATATATAAAAGGTGTGACCTATTCATCTCCCAGTATTTTTCCTTGTGACTAAAAGGTAGCAAGATAACTTTGAACTGTTGCCCAAAAATTTGAGTAGGGGAAAGTCATAAGCATTACCATCCAGCCTTTAGGGCTATGAGCACATAGCCAGTTTGGGTGACTTTTTTGTGTTTATTATTTTCTGATTTTAGGGGAATAAGATGGAAATATACAAGGAACTTGATATGTTTAGGAGACACAGAGTTCCTATCATCAATCAGACATGATAGTAAAATCCATAAGAGCATTAGTGCCTGATAGTATTATCCATAAAAGGATAAGGAAAAGACTGGTACAAAAATATTCAGGGAATGTGATCCTTTGTGATGGAGATTAGTGCTGACTAGATTTTTGAAAAGCATTAATCTTCAGAAACCAAGAAAGAGTTAAAGTGGAGAGAAAATTTCATGAGTATTTCATGGAGAAATAAAGACTTCCAGAAAAAGGAGTCAGAACATATCCCTTTGCTATATATATTCTCAACATATATGTATCCCTACCATGGTGCTCTTTAAGCCCAACATCCTCACAGACACTGTATGTATAAGGGGAGAATACATGCCTGAGTGAGAATGTATTTGTATCAACTTTTAATGCCATATCTTCTCAATAAATCTAAAAGCCAATTAAGTCTGACTGGTATAATAGTTAATAAGGAGCACACTGGTGGGAGCTTATGATTAATAATTTTCTAATATTAGTATTATATTTTAATTTTATTAGTCTCATAAGGCTACCCCCATATTCATGAGGGGAGATGCAAGTAGCCACCCACTGGGGATCAGCTTACTAGTGTTCCAGTGCAGGTCAGGGGACTGAGCTAAGAAAGGTATGTATGTAGGTATACATGTAAGTGTACATGCACATATGTAAGTATACACATGTGTAAAACATACCACACACACATAGATATTTGTTCATTCTTCGTTTATCTAATCTTATTTTGCCTTGGAAACCACCCTGTAAAGTAATGATTATTGTTCCGATTTTATAGTTGAGGAAACAAAGGCAAAGTGGTTGATTTTCTGATGTAGTATCAGATTCTGGTTCATGATCACTGCCCTGACTTTTAGCCCAGTATAGCTTTCATCAGACAACCCTGCCTTTGTAATTGTTAGGATATTAGAAAAGACAAACTTCTATGAAGATATTTTCTTTCATGCTCTGGACGGAAAACATTGGAAAATTGTTTCCATGAGATGTGGCTTTTTTGTTCCCTTGAGTTCACACCAGGCCTCCTGAATGCCTCCATTGTTGTGACAGCCCCTCTACCCAGCAAGTGCCGATAACAGCAGGTGGGAAAGGCTAAATTGAAGGTTTATGAGGTCAAGTGCAAATAAGACACACCTGCCTTTATGCTTCTTCTTAATCTTCTGTCCAAGGCTAAAACAATAGGAAAGGAGTCATATTGCTCAAATGGAGGCAAGGCCATTAGAAACTTGACTCCCCAAATGGAAGTTTTACAAGATTAATGATTTAGAAAAAAAAAAAAAAAACTATAGGCAAGAAACATTAGACTCCATTTATCCTGCAGAAAATGATATATTCAGATTGGTTCTTTATTTTTTTGCCAGAGATTTGATCCAACATTAACTTGAAAGGCAAATAGTTTGATTCACAATATAACAGGAATAAAAAAATTAATAACTAAGGTATAATGAGAAAATGAGAAACTTTGTATTTGGAAGTTTTTCTTTGTTTTTCTTTTTTCTCCTAAGTTAACTGCTTAGAATTTAGAGCATAAAGACAGCAAGGTGGTCTATATATAATATCAATATATGATCAATGCAGAGGCAGCTTTTCATGTAGGAGATCAAGGATTTATCTTAGAATGGGGATGAAGTGGGTACAAATCCCAAATTACTATGGACACTCATGAGCTGTATAATCACAGGAAACTCACTTAAGTTCTTGGAGCCTCAAACAATATCTTTCTTTTATTTTCTAGTCAATTGTGACTTCATGACCCTTCATTTGGGGTTTTTTTGGCAGAGGTACTGGAGTGGTTTGCCATTTCCTTCTTCAGCTCATTATACAAATGAGAAAACTAAGGCAAACAGAACTGAGTCATGTGTCCAAAGTCACACATTTAGTAAGTATCTATATCTTGTTTCAAGAAGATGAGTCTTCCTGACTCCAGGCGGGGCACTCTATACTCTGTGCTACCAATCTGCCTTGTTAACTTTATCTACTAATTCATAGGATACAATCTCCAATGGTGGAAGGTTCCATACTGAAATCACAGATCCTGAATACATTGACTGATAATAAGTATATGATAAGATATGAATTTTTCAGTAATGATTTGCCTAAAGTAAAAGCTGATTTTCTTCCTTGTGAATTATTAATGTACTCCTTCTGTTTTTACTAATCACACAGGATCATAGAATTGAAGAATTGTACAGCTGATAAAAACCTTAAAAGTCATCTAGTCCAGGGATTGTTAAATTCTTCTGTGTCACAGATCCCTTTGGAAGTTTGGTGAAGTCTGTGGATCCCTGCTCAAATAATGTTTTTAAATACACAAAATAAAAAAACAAACAAACAAACAGATTTTATAAAGAAAAACAAATATATTAAAATACAATTATCAAAATACTGGAGGAAAAACTATTATAAGGATGCTATTTTATAGGTAATGAACCCAAACAATGGAAATGATTTATTCAAAATAACCCAATTAAATTAATAGTTTCATCACTAACATTTTCTCCACATTCCTTCACATCTTCATTTTTATGGTTTTCTATATTTTCAGCTTCTTTCCTGAACTCAAGTCATTTTTAATTCTATTCATGGAATTTGAAATTTGACATTTTGTTAACTATTGTGTGTAGAATATTTTCTAGTTTTAAGGCTGGCACTTAGCTCTCACTGACATTCAAATCAGGCTGGTGCTCTAGGACCTCAGTAAAAGGTGGAAAAAGAGGCACTTGGGGAGGGGAGATTACCGGTCCTTCCTCCTTGCTGCTCACCCCACATATTCTAACTCCAGGGGACAGAAATAAAATGAATATGGCAAAGTTAGAGGAAGATGGATAGATTTCAGTGCAATATAAGAAAGAAAGGGGAAAAAAGCCTTCCCAACAATTATAATTATCCTGATAGAATAGATCACTTTGCAATACATCCACAGGACTTGGCATGTTTAAGCAGAGACTTTAAGCACTTTTAATCAGGGGAATTGAGCTCCAAGATATCTTCTAACTCCACATCTGATAAAGAGGAAAGAATGATGGGTCTGGAGTCAGTTCTTACAACCCATCCTGATGTTAATAGTCATGTAACTTTAGGAAAATCATTTAACCTACCTAGTTTTCATTTTCTTCATTTGGAAAATTAAAAAGGTTGGATTATAATAGTCTCCATTGGTCTTTTAAGCCCCAAATCAATGATTGAAAAATCACCTATGTTAAAAATCACGCCAAAAAAATTGTATAAACTTGTTTGTGAATTTAAGATGGAGCTCAGTTTTTGAGTCAAATTGTTTTGTGTGTGCAATAAAACTCAGCTTTCTAACATGATATATTTATTTCTCATTGTTTCCATGAGGTAAATGAATCCCAGTTTTTAACTAGGAAATTAAGAAGTGGGAAACATTTTTTTCTTGCTCCACTCCCAGCTTCTAGAATAGAATCAAGTCCCTACTTCCTTCCTAATTCCAGAGGTGAGGAGATTCCTTCTCTCCCTATTGCCATCTGCAGCTATGGGACTTTCTCCATTCCCTCAGTGAAATGAGATTATTTTCCATTTCTGGCCTGCAGTGAAATCCCTTTCAATGGTGAGTCATGTAAGTATCTGAATCTGAAATGTTTACTGTATAGTTAATGAAAATGTAAAGGGGACTTTCTCATTTCCCTAAACAAAATGTTTCTAGATGAAGAGACAGTATCCTAAAATAGCAGAAAGATCTGGGAATTAGAAAATTTGAATCCTAATCCCAGCTCTGTGCTAATTAACTAGCTTGGAGATGATTTTCACTCCTCATCTCTGCCTCTTGTAATTCCAAGCTCTCTTCAAGATTCAAGTGCTGTCTCCAGTGCCTTTTGGCATTCTCCCATGTGCACCATCATTATACTGTATTTACTGTTCATGAATGTTGTCTATCTGGATACATATTGTTTGCCCTAAGAAAATGTAAACTCCTTAAGGTTAAGAACTGATTTCATTTTTTGTTTTTGTGTCTCTAGCACCTAGTACTTGGCCAGTATTTAATAACTACTTGTTATACTAATTTGATTTGAATAAAGGTCTTTACCTGTCCAGATCTCAATTTCCTTATCTGTAAAATAAGGTCAGAGTAGATAATCTAGTTGAACTACCTCTACCAATCGTGTCCATTGTGTTCATGATAACTGAGCTTTAGAATAGCATTTCACTCAAAACAAAAATATTTTCCAGTACTGTGTTTACTTTGGAGGTTGCTAAAGAGATATAAAAGACTTTTTGATTGATGCTAGTTAAATATTTGTTCTAGGATTGATATCTGCATTTAAGTGAAATGAGTTGATGAGTATTATTTATATTTAACCATGAATGCAAAGAGGGAGAGGCATTGTACCCAGAACAAGAAGGGAGATAAAGCAGCCGGGTAATGAGTAAAAAGCAAAAAGAAAAACCAAACCAAACCAGAGTTTCTCTAATCATCTTCCCTTCCATTTTAGTAGCTGCATTTCTATCTTGATCAGGTGTGTGTGTGTGTGTGTGTGTGTGTGTGTGTGTGTGTGTGTGTGTAAAAATGACTGCTCTGCAGCATTCGATTTTTTTTTTTGTTGGGTTTTTTGTTTTTTTGTTTGTTTTAACAACCTGAGGAGGTGGAGAGAGAGGAGAAGAAGGATGCATTGCAATTAAACTTCTCTAAAAGCTATAAGCACAGATTGCCCTCCAGTGGAAAAGATAATGGCCTTAGTAAATGCTTTCCCACAGATTCCACTTAGCTGCTAATATTCCTCTGTTAATGGTCAATCTACCTTCCTCCATCCAAAAGAACTAAAGCAACTGACTATATCTTTTTTTTTTTTTTTAAGATTTGAAAGTAAAATAAAAGGAGTCCAATAGCACAAGATTATCGTTGAACATTAGTGTCAGTGATTAAATTTTCAATTCAGCTTGTGCTGCCTTTTTCAGTATTAACATTGGGACCCCCTTCACTCCCACGTCCTCTTTAAATGCATAATACTGAATCTCATGTCCAATTCATTAACTGGAATCATAGACTTCCTTGATAAAGTTAGCAAAGTGCATAAGCTCCCAAAGTGACTGCTCCCAAGCATATCATTTCAGGCATCATGATAATGCAGCTGCATCATAAATGCTGCTTGGTAATGAGAACTCATAGGAACCAATCTAGCAATATGCAAATTGAACAGCCTTGTACTAAAGTGAATGTTTTTGTTTTTTGTTTTTTAACAGAAAAAATAGCGGTAGTGAAATAAATTCATTTTTATCACAAGCTTGCCTTTGGAGCAAAAGATCATCAGATAATACTAGATTAAATCCCCTCATTTTACAGATGAACAATCTGAAGTTGTATATAGTTAAATGATTTGTTTTAGATCATGTAAGTTGGTAAATGGCAGAATCCAAGTTACTCAATTAAAAATTCATGGTTAGCCTGTCATTTAGGCTACCATAATCTGACTTAGTCTTGTCCCTCCAGCTTTAGATTTTATACTCAGAAAGCTAGAAGTAGTAAAGTATATGCAGTTGTAGCTTACAGAATGAATGTTTGAGCTGGAAGAAACCATGGAAGTCTTCCTTTGCAATGTCCATCATTTTTTATACAAGAAAATTAAGACCCAGAAGGATTAATTTTGACCAAGAAATTGCTTAAGATTTGTAGTAATGAAAACAAGTATTTATGAAGCATTTTCTATTTGCCAGACACTGTTCCAAGTGCTGAATAGAATAATTGTGCTGTTGTTTAGTTATTTTTCAGTGATGTTGACTCTTTGTGACCTCATTTGGGGTTTTGTTGGGATACTGGAGTTGTTTTCCATTTTCTTCTCAAGCTCATTTTAGTCATTGTTGAGACAGAAAAAATAAACCAAAAGGAAAAAAAAAAAACTGTGAAAAAAAATAAAGTGAAAAATAGTATGTTTTAATCTGCATCTTTCTCTGGATGTAGATAGCATTTTTCATCATGAATCCTCTGGATTTGTCTTGGATCCCATTATAACTGAGAAAGGCTAATTCATTCACACTTGATCATTGGACATTATTGCTGTTACTATGTACAATGTGCTCCTGATTCTGCTCTTTTCTCTTTGCATCAATTCATGTAAGTCTCTCCAAGTTTTCTGAGATCTGCCAGCTCATAATTTCTTATAGCATAATCCTATTTCATTACATTCATATACCAAAACTTAATCAACAATTTCCCACTTGATGGATATCCCCTCCATTTTTTGCCACCACACACAAAAAATCCTGCTATAAATATTTTTGTACAAATGAGTCCTTTCCCCTTTTGTTTATTTATTTATTTGCCTATCTATCTTTGTTTTGTTTATTTATTTATTTTCATCTCTTTTGGAATACAAACCTAATGGTATTGCTCGATCAAAGGGAATGCAGTTTAGGAGCATAATTCCAAATTGTTCTCTAGAATGGTTGGCTCAGTTTACAACTCCACCAGTAGTGCAATAGTGTCCCATTTTCCCCACATGTCCTCCAACATTTATTTTCCCTTTCTGTAATATTAAAGCCAGTATGATAGGTGTGAGGTGATTCCTCTGAGCTGTTTTAATTTTCATTTCTCTAATCAATAGTGATTTAGGATATTTTTATATGCCTATAGATAGCTTTGAATTCTTCATCTTAAAACTATCTGTCCATATCCTTTGACCATTTATCAATGGGGGAATAATTTGTATTCTTACAAATTTAATAATTTCTTATTAATTTAATGGAGTTTTTTCTATATTTGAGAAATGAGGTCTTTATCAGAGACATTTGCTATAAAACTTTTCCCCTAACTTTCTGTTTTCTTTCTAATCTTGGTTGCATTGATTTTGTTTGGGCAAAAACTTTTAAATATAATCAAAACTATCTATTTTACATGGCATAGTGCTTCCCATCTTATTTGATCATAAACTCTGAGGAAGTTTTCTTACTATAGTTACCTACATAAAGGGAATCACAATTGTGGAACAACAACATTATTGGTTGGAGAGAGGGTGAGAAAATTAGGTCTAGTAGAGCAATTCTACTCATTGTTTCTACCATCTTTTTTGGAGAAGAGGGAAGAAATACCAAACAACAAGAATAGAAGTCAATCTCAGTAACCTACTGAATATAGATTATTCTTTTCCCTTTTTGGAAAGAGACTTCATAGAATAATGGAAAGAGTATTGGCTCTGGCGTTAGAAAGACCTGGATTCAAATCCCACACCTGATATTTACTAGTGATGTGAATCTGGGCAACTTATTTAAGTTTTCTTTTAGATCTATAATAGTTAGCAACTCATTTAGTCTCAGTTTCTTCATCATACAGCCATATGGCTTATAGATTCTTTCCTACTCTAAATCTATGTTCCTTTGATTTGGACTTCTGTCCTGAGGCACTTGTCCTGTTTTCCATGATTTTTCAAGGATGGGTGACATTGACTCATTCATCAAACCCACAAATTCTTTTAGTAGGCTGTGATATCATTAATCTGGACCTGATGATTTGAGGCAACTAGATGCCCTATTACCATCTCACTTACCTTGGCTTTCAACTCTGCTTTCAATTCTTGCTCTCTTCTTCCCAATCTGAAGTTTGCTTACCTTAATAGAAAAAAGCTGGCAAAATGGAAGTTGAGTAAAATTTTCCTTCTCCTGTCGATTATTCATTATCATCACCCTATCCACCCAACCATCACATTCTCTTCCTTGATTTTTTTCTTGTCTCCCCAGTAGTAAAAATTCACTCATTCATCTATCTATCCATCTATCTATACAAGCATATGTGTGTACATACAAAATGTGTGTTTACAAAACCCTACACAATACAGCACATTATAAAATATAAGGCACAGGCTCTATAATACATGTGCAACATGATTTATATATATATGTATATTAGTTACTATATATGTTTGCATGGATTTCACATTAATATATAATGTTAATATTGGATCTATGTGGATGACAGGGGGGACTAGCACCTCTGGTATGAGGGGTTGCTCAGTTTGTTGCAGAGTTGCTTATCTGCCATTGGTGTCCATAGAGTAGCCATGATAAGAAAACTTTCTCAGAATTTATGACCAAACAAGAGAGAGAGCTTTATGAGATGAAAAATTGGTAATTTTGGTCATATTAAATCTGAGTTTGCACAAACAAAACCAATGTAACCAAGGCTAAAAGAAAAGCAGAAAACTGGAAAAGAGTTTTTAGAGCAAATGAAGGGTAATCAAAAAGTTTGAGGTCCTTCATAGGTTAGGGAGATACCATAAGCATATGAAGATTTCTCCTGGTGGAATGGGCAGATAAGAACAATTTGTTTGAATGACCATGAAGGTGACTGAAGCAGATGATTGGAATTCTTAGACCTTGGACAGCCATTGGAGACATCAAGGTCATCCACTGCATCTTGGGCCATCATCTGTCATCCTGACTTTTGTCCTGACACTGGATTTTTATGAATCTGGAAGAGAGAATAAGGCTGACAACTTGTACAATTGTGCTTCACTTAAATCTAATTTATGCACAAGTCAAGACATCACAGACAAACAACAATTGATCTTATAGAAGCAAACTTTGGACATATTGCAGTTTCAGTTCCAGATCATTGCAATAAAGCAAATATTGCAATAAGTAGTGATATGAATTTTTTTGTTTCCTTATGCATGTAAAAACTTATGTTTACACTATACTGTGTAGTCTACTAAATGTGCAATGTTATTGTGTCTAAAAAACCAGTGCACATATCTTAATTAAAAATACTTTAGTGCTTTGTTGTTATTCAGTCATGTCTGACTCTTCATGACCCCATGTAGAGTTTTGTTGTCAAAGAAATTAGGGTGATTTGGCATTTCCTTTTCTAGCTCATTTTCCAGATTAGGAAAGTGAGGCAAACAGGATTAAGTAACTTGCCTAGGGTCACACACCTAGTAATTATCAGAAATGACTAACTTTAGGGCTTCCTGACTCTAGGCCTTAGACTCCTATTCACTGAGCCACCTAACTGCTCCAAAGGAAAAAAAACCAGTAACTTTATAAAGCCATTGGGTTTTCATTTGAGAATCCTAAAACCATTCTCCTAGCATTTGCCAGATAATTTAAGAAGAATAATTATTTGGAAAAATTTGAGCTCATTTCAATTGACTAGTAACTTGTATTAATTATTACTTTTCTTCTTGTGCTCTGAATCCTAAAATCAGCTGAGGAAGTTTTTTCTTCCTTTCCTCAAAATAATTTCATAAATAAATAGTTTCATAAATAATTCAAAACTAAATAACATCTGCACACAAATGGTCCCAGAACATCAAGCATCACAGAAAAATTGACTCCATAGATTTCTCTTGTTAGCTAACCTTGAATAAATTAGATAATACATAATTTTCATACCCTCAATCCCTTCAACTTTTTACTCTGCTCAGAGATACCAAACTGTATATTTGGAAATGGATATAGCCAATAGCACCTTATACCCTATCACTCATCCTAGAATATCTCATTGAAAACAGAGAGCACTACTTCTTACCACTGGCAGAGATGGAATTATTCAAAGACAAAAATGCAAATATATTAAGCCATTTTAGGAACTGCTACCTTACCACCTGGATTTGGATTTGGAGCATCATAACATCCTGCTCCATTTCCTTTACTTCTAAAGCTATTTGGCTATAAGGAATATTATGTTTTAAATCTTAGCCTTGTGCATGGATAGACTAAAAATGCTGATTAATCCCATAATCATTCAAATGGAGAAGCTTTAACCACAAAATGTAGGATTTCATACAGAGGACCCTTACACTGAAATAAATGTCCCTATTTTAGCCTCAAAACAGTGAGAACTGGATCTTCTACATATTTACATTGTTTAAGGGTTCTGATTGGATCAAGACAATCTTTTTAGTTCTTCTTCATTAATTTTGTTTCAGGTTTTCTCTTCTAAACCTTCCACATCTCCCTCTTCTTCACCCTCTAACCTAAGCTCACTCTTTCTTAAGGAAATAGAGATCATTTTACTTTGAGCTACCTCTTCTGCCCTTCATTTCCCTTCAAAATCCTTTTACATCAATCCTTATTTTCTTCTCCTTTAATCTAGTATCTCATAATGAAATGACTCTTGTCCTTGCTACAGCCAATTCCTTTATATGTGCCTCAGAGCCCATTCCCTCACATCTGTTACAACAGACCCCCTCATTCTAATCTGCAATCTCTTCTTTTTCTGCTAATTTTTTTCCTGCCTATAAATATACCCAAGCCCTTCCATCCTAAAACAAAACAAAACAAAAATACTTTATTACTATCATCTCAAGCTCTCATCCTATATCTTTTCCTCCTTTCCCCAAAATCCTAAGGGGGAAAAAAAGATTATATTTTCTGCCTCTACTTCTACAATTTTGTAATCTAGGTGCCATTCTTATTATTCATTTAAAATTGCTCTCTCTATATTTGTTAATATCCCTAAATTGCCAAATCTATTGCTCTTTTCTCAATCTTTTTTTACCTCTCTGCAGTACTTGATACAATTATTCATCCTTTTTCTTCTTGTATATTTTTTCCTCTGTATTTTTATGATACTATTTTCTCCAGGTGTCCTTCCAACTTGTCTAACACAACTTCTCAGTTTTCTTTATTGATTTCTTTATGCCTATCTCACTCATTAATTGACAGGTCCTTGGTAGCCTGGCAGTATTGGCAGAGAAAGCAGGAAGCTCTGTAAACAATCTGGAAATCTAGGAGCCCTTTTAGGATTATAAGCAGATCCTTTTGATTTTATTAAGTCCTTTTGTTCTTCAGTAGGTTTTTTGTTCAAGTGGACTTCTGATTATAGATCCACCCCAGATGGAGATCTCTAGAGACCCTACCTTTACTCTATCTAATCAGAAAGGTAAGTTATGATATCAGATTCCTGAAGTTATACTTCCCTTATAAAAGATCTGCTCATATTATAGATCCTTGTGTGTGACCTTGGGCAAGTCACTTAACTCCAATTGCCT
The DNA here is from genome assembly GCF_016432865.1 of Antechinus flavipes. Classification (NCBI taxonomy): domain Eukaryota; kingdom Metazoa; phylum Chordata; class Mammalia; order Dasyuromorphia; family Dasyuridae; genus Antechinus; species Antechinus flavipes. The sequence continues at coordinate 348,736,849 of NC_067398.1, read as the reverse complement.
CAGCCAAAAAACCAAAAACAAAACACATCCTCCTTAAACTTCTCAATGAATTTAGCACCCCCAGTCAATGGGATACTCCTTGTTATGGCTAAACCTCTTTAAGAATTTAGTCCACTGGCATCATCTCACCTCACAGCATCTTTCCCTTAATGGTTTCTTCCTCTTGGTTATTTCTAGGGAACTTGTCTTCCCTCTAGTTAATTGCTAAAAACCCCTTTCCTTACTAAAACCCCTTATGGCTCGAGCTAGCTCTTAGCAGAGGAACAAAATCTTTGCCCCTTTAGGGGGAGGATGTCTTATATCTACAAATTCTTTTGAGACAGCTTGCAACACCGGCCTGTAACCACAAAATACTTTTGGAGTATCGTCCCATACCCCATCATTTTCGTGGATAACCCCCTCATTCTGGTGCCCGGTATGGGGAGAGTCTGATTGTACCTGTAATCTCAACAGATCTATTCCTTTGTGGGTCCTCTTTTCTCTTTACATTCTCTCAGCTGGTGAACTCCTCTCCCCTAGAATCAATTACCATCTCTATGCAGATGACTTCTGAATTCATATATTCAGCCCTAATCTCTTATTACCAACTGATTACTGAGACAAGCTATCATACTGACATCCCAAACTCAAGGTGCTTAAAATGGAATTTATTATCTTTGCCCTCAGCCCACCCTTCTTCCAAGACTCCCGTTGTCCAGTAGTGAAGGTTCAAAACTTTGGCATTATCCTGATTTCCTCATTCTCTTTCTTACTCTAAGTACCCAGTCTATTGCCAGATCTTTCTATTTCTACCCAAAAACTTCTCTTGCATCACCTCATATTACTTCAGCTCCTTAGTACCTCTCATCTGAACTATTGAAATGACCTCCTAATTAGTATCCCTATCTAACATCTCATTCTGTTCTAACCTATTACTAATACAACTACCAGAGCAATTTTCCTTTAGCTCATGTCTGATCGTGTCACACTCTGTTAATAAATTTCAGTTGTTCCCTACTTTCTCTAGGATTGCATACAAACTTTGGCTTTTAAAACTGTTAACACCCTGATCCTGACCTATCTTTCCAGTTTCATTAAAACATGACTTCCCTTCCCAATCTCTACAATTGTTATGCTATTTTTTCTTTTCTTTTCTTTTCTTTTTTTTTTTTTTAACTATTCTTTATCTTCTTGTCTTTACCCTAGCTGTTCCTCATGCCTGGAATGTTCTCACTCCTTACCTTTCCCTCAAACTCTCCTTTATTTCCTTATTGTTCTTATTTGTCCTTCATTCTGGGAGAGGACCATGGCATCAGGCAGGTGATGCCATCATGTGCAAATGATGTGGATTGAAGTGAAGGACTGTGCAAGGTCACCTGCCTCACTTTCCCCTCCAGAGCCATCTGGATCCAGTGGCAAGATATAGCACAAGCGCTACTTTCTATTTAAAGTCTTTCCTGATTCCCTAACTGCTAGTGTATTTCTTCCCTAAACTTCTTTCTTATTTAACTTGTATTTATTTTGTTAATATTTTCACGTATACAAGTTGTTTCGCTTGATAGAATGTAAGCTCCTTGAGGGCAGGGACTCAATTTTTTTTTTTTATTAATATCCCCATCTATACTAAGTATAGTTCCTACTACAGAGCAGACACTTATTTAGTACTTTTATTGAACACTCACCAATGCATATATTCTATAGATGTAGTATGAATTAACTTCAATTAAATCAAGTAATTTCCTTCAAATTTTCATTTCGACGCACTATATAGTCATCGGTCATCATTTAGTCATATATTTAAGCAGAAGGTAGATGAAAAATCTTCCTAAAATTCTGACTTGCTAGAGGAGGCACTCACAGGGTTCTCATATTTCACTTCACTCTGGTGAAAGCCAAAAGTAAACAAGACTGCTGGTTCCAGACAGTAGTAAAATTTTATGGAAATAAACAATTTGTACAAACCCAGGGCAGGAAGCATGGAAAATCATATTTCATTGGCCATTCTGATTTGTGACCTCAAATTTATAGAACCCTAAATGACTGATGTTTGTCATTAGATAATGACTTGGTGAGAGACAGTAATCTATTACCAGTTTTGTCCTTTATCATCAGGGGTCCTTTCAGACTTTAAAGAGCCCTTACTTTTGCCTGCGGGAGTTTCTCAATAGCCCTCTGTGATGTAGGTAGGATTTTTTCATCAGTTTTATGTTTTTCATTTTATAAATGGGGAAACAGATTTCCTAACTTGTAGTGGCTTTCCATGAAGTATTAAAGGCATACGTGTTCCCATTTTATTTGATAAATATTTAAGTTCTGACTGTGTGCAAGTCACACATTTTACATTTGATAAAATAACAAACTTTGATTGAAGGAGTTAAGATAAACAAAATTAATATTTGCCAGCCTTTAGAAACTCTATTTTCCTTGGAATTCTATCCAGCCAAAAAATAAAACAAAACAAAACCATTACAAAAGATTAATTTAATGGTTAAAGGTAAAGAAAATTAGCATAGATTTCTTAATAGAATTAATCAGTTGGACCTTATTACCAGCAGTGTATAACGATATTAGGAATCAAAACAAGAGCGATCTCACCTATGAGCTCTTTTCTCCTACAGAACTCCTAGCTCTTGGCTGTGGCATTAACATATTGTCTATCTTGGGCAAATTTTCTCTCGGAATTAGTTTCCTCAATTGTGTGGGCAACTAGGTGGCACAGTGAAGAGAGTGTAAGGTTTGAAGTCAAGAGGACTCAGTTTCCTGAGTTTAAAACTGGCTTCAGACACTTATTAGTTATGTGATCCTGGGCAAGTCAATTAACCTTGTTTGCCCCAGTTTTTTCATCTTTAACATAAGCTGGAGAAAGGAAAGGCAAACCATTCCAGTATCTTTGCCAGCAAAACCCCAAATAGGATCATAAAGAGTCAGACATGACTAAAAAACAACTTAACAACAAAAAAAAATTGGAAGAGTTAGATCAAAACTTTAATTTCTATAGTAAAGAATCTTTGAGAAATCCCATGTTTTCATTGTCTTTGGAACATTTTTGACATAACAGATAGGTAAACAGACTACATTTCTATTTCATGCGGTTAATCAATACATATTAATTAAGGACCAGGTCCTTTGTTAAGTGCTGTTGGGATCCAATGAGACAATGAATGTAAAACATTTTATAAACTGCAAGTTTACACAAATATCTATATTCATTATGGAAATATATGATGTATTGATGCCAGATAATTGTATCAAATGAAACAGACTAATTGCTAATTGTGTTTTGTGTTCCCATAACAGGAGGAAATTTTTTTTCTTCGCAGACTATAATTGCTATTCAATTGTTTCATAAATTTCCATACAATGTCACTATGCCATTCAGTACTGTTGAAAGGAGTTTTGTAGTTTTCTGTGGTATGTTGCTGATTCTTCATGACTCATTTTGAGTTTACTTGGCAAAGATTCTAGAGTAGTTTTCCATTTTCTTTAATTTTTTTATTAAAGCTTTTTATTTACAAAATGGGTGATTTTTCAACATTGACCCTTGCAAAGCCTTCTGTTCCAAATTATCCACTCCTTCACCCCATCTACTTCCCTAGATGGCAGGTAGTCATTGAACATGTTAAAAATGTTAAAATATATGTTAAATCCAATATATGTATACATATTTATAGTTATCTTGCAGCACAAGAAAAATCGGATCAAGAAGGAATAGTTTTCCATTTTCTTCTCCAATTCATTTTATAGAGGGGGAAAATGGAGGCAAACAAGGTTAAGTTATTTGCAAGTCATGCCCAGGTTTAGCCAATTTAACCCAAGTAAACCCAAGCTTAGCCACAGCTAAAATATGCCTGAGATCTAGTTGAACTCATCTTCCTGACTCCAGCTTTGGTGTTCTATCCACTTTACTATGTGTCTGCCCCTAGAATTTTTACCTGGTTCTTCATAGATTTTATAGATGATTGTATGAGAAAAATTGAAAAATTAGAGTACAGAAAAACATCCTTTTGGAGTAGCATATACCCAATTTAGATTAACTTTATGTAGTCAAGAGTTTTCTCATATTTCTCATTATATGAAAAATCTCATTAGAAGGGAAGTAACTGAGACATTTAACCTTGCTTTGTAAACATAAAAAGTCAATACAAAATGAAAACACTAATTTTTAGGAGAAAATGAGAGCCTATTTACTGAGACTTTGGCTGTTTTTTCTAGTTAACCACTAGAGGGAGCAACATACCACAGAGTACTATCAACCCCATTCAACAGTCCCAAAATGGTAGAGTGACACTATATGGAAATTAAGCCTAGAAGGAATTAAGTAGGGGAGGTTTGGAAACCTAGCTACAAGTTTAATATTATTGGAGCAGAGGATGTATGAAGAAGAGTAGTGCGAGATAAGGCCGAAAAAAGTAGATTGAAAGTGTCACAGGAGATGAGGGACCTTTAATGTCAAGCTATGGAACTTGAATTTTATTTTGTAAGCAACGGTGAGCTATTGAAGGTTTTAGGTCCAAATCCATCCTTTATTAGCTGGATGATGTTTGACAAGTCACATGGCCTTTTGAATCTTCCTTTTCTCTTCTATAAAATGGAGATAATCAAACTTCTTGTGACTAGATCACAGTGTCGTCTTAAAATGTTTTGTTAAAATTCTGTTAGATAGGTAAGCTAAGTGTGGTTACCCTCATTTTACAGAAAAGAAAGAGAAGTCCAAAAATGTAAGATGATCTTTTGTTCTCTATCTGATAAGTCACATAGTTGGGACTCAAATCACTGCCTTCCCATTGCTTACTAAATAAAATTTAAGTTCCTTTAGTCTGGCATTCAAGGCCAACCATGAAATATTCCTATCCTTTGTTATTATCCTTATGTCCTTTATTCTTTCATATGATCTATGATCTAGCCTATTTAGACTTCAAGCCATTTCTCAATACCCTGACATTTAATTACCCTTATGCATTTTCTTTTATTGTTCCCTTGCCCTTGATTGTTCCCTTGAATAATTGGGGTAGAAAGAAACATCTCCTTCTTTTGAACTCTCTTGGCTTTAGGTTTGTGCCTGGTTTGATGTACTTTCACTAATTTGTATAATTGTTCTTTATCTTATCTTACTAGGCAAAATTCTCTCTTGTACAGTATTTAGCATCTTATAATCTCTCAATACAAATTTAGTAAATGAATACTGAAGAGTTTCTGGAGTTCCTGGAGTTCCCAGGAGGTTATTTTGACAGAGGAAATCCTCTTGAACTCTTCATCAATTTAATTGTCATAATTAGGTGAGTGTTGTAACTCTGTATATGTCTCTATCTTAAAGCTCCAAAATCTTTGGCATATACTTGAATGTGCATCCTTGAAAACTCTTGAGTAACAAACAGTTCATTACATTTTCTGAATTGTAAAAAACACAAAATAAAATGAGCATTTCCATATAAAAAATAAAAAAGGCAGATTGAACATAAAAATATGAATCTTTATTATGGATAGCTTTGTTTTTCTCTCTAATTATAATAAATTCAACAGATAACTTATAAAGTTGTTTTGCTCTTGGTCTTTCTTCTCTTCTCTTCTGTGCATTTTTAAAAAAAGATGCTTCAATTACCCCCTCTTTAAAATTCTTCTTTCCTTTTTTCTTTTTCTTTCCTTTTTTCTTAACCATTCTATTCTTAACAATTGAAAATTTGAAAAAATAAATGAAAAACTGAAAAAATAAAAGAAAAATAAAATATTTGGAATAAACATGTATAGTCAAGCAACATAAATTCCCATATCAATCAGGTTTGAAAATGTAAATCTCACTCAATATTTTGATTCTATTACTTCTCTATCAAGAAGTGGATAGTGTATTTCATCACTGGTACTCTGGAATCAGAATTGGTCATTGGGTTGATCAGAGTTTTTTAAGTTTTCATGGTGGTTTGTTTTTTACAATACTGTAATTATTATATAGGGACAACTAGAGGGTTAGGTGAATAGAGAGCAGGACTTGGAGTCAGGAAGACTCATCTTTGTGAGTTCAAATCTTACCTCAGAGTTTTACCAGCTGTGGAATCATGGGCAAATTACTTTACCCTGTTTGCCTCATTTCCTAATCTGTAAAATGTGCTGGAGAAGGAAATGCAGTATCTTTGCCAAGAAAATCAGACACAACAACAAATTATTATATAATGTATTCTTGTTCTGCTCACTTCATTATGCATAAGTTTATACAGGTAGTCCTTGGTTTGTCCAGCAGAATTGTCCCTTTCATAATTTCATATGGGACAATAATATTCCATCACATATAGCATAATTTATTCAGTTAGTTTCCAATTGATGAAAAATTTAGCTTCTAGTGCTTTATGACAACAAAAAGTTCTGCTATGAGTATTGTTGTATCAACAGGTGGTTTTAACTTTTGGGTCACAGTCCCAAAGTATTTCAGAATGGCTGGGCTAATTCAAAACTACATCAAAAAATGAACCCATTTTCCTATCTTCTCTGAAACTTCTCTAACAACCGTCATTTTCACCAATCTAATGGTTATGAGATTGTGCCTCAGAGTTACTTTAATTTGTAATTCTCTATTAGTGATTTAGAGAATTTTTCATAAGGTTATTGATAGTTTGGATTTCATTCTTAGAAACTGTTCAAAGCTTTTGACTATTTTTTCTGTTAGGGAAGGGTTCTTATTCTTATATATTTGAGTCAGCTCCTTATATATCTTAGATATGTGATCTGGGTATCAGAGAACTGGCTGCAAAGCTTTTTTTTTTTTTTTTTTCTTAATTATTTTGTTTCTAATTTTTGTTTGTTTGAAAACATTTTAAATTTATGTGATCAAAAACTGTTCCTTTTGAGATGAGCAAACTGACTTCAGAAAAGCTTGGAAAGACTTACATGAACTGAAGCTAAGTGAGTAGAACCAAGAAAACATTATACATAGTAACAACAAGATTATGTGATGATCAACTGTGACAGACGTGGCCCTTTTCAACAATGCACTGATTCTAGGCAGTTCCCATAGACTTGTGATGGAAAGTGTCATTCACATTCAAGAGAGAGAACTATGGAGACTTAATGTAAATCAAAGCATAGTATTTTCATCTTTTTTGTTGCTGTTGTTATTGTTTGTTTGCTTTTTTCCCTCTTTTTTGTGTTTTTTTTCTTTTGATCTGATGTTTTTTGTGTTCAGCATGATGAATATGGAAGTATGTTTAGAAGAATTACACATGTTCAACCTATGTCAGATTGTTTGCTGTCTTGGGGAGGAGGCAGGGAGCAGGAGACAAAGAAAAATTTGGAATACAAGGTTTTGCAGAAATGAAATAATGAAAACTATCTTTTCATATATTTGGAAAAATAGAATATTATTAATATAAATTCTATGTTTTATATTCATTAGTTTTTGACACTGAGAAGGTCATTTACTTCTACATGCCCAGATATCTATCCACCCAGGATATAGCTCCCTAATTTCAGAATGATCTATTTCTGTTGGTGTAGGAAGTTCAATATTGGGAAATAAAACATTTGTGTATTTGGGCCTGATGAATGTAAAGAAATATTATTGTGCCAGCAGAAAAAAGAATAAAAAGAAGTTCAATTATATAAACATTTACTATAGGACTATAATGTGCAGACCATTGAGTCAGATCCTTGTATTACAAAGAGGAAAAAAATCTGGCCTCCAGCACTTACTAGTTCTATAACTCTGGACAAGTCAGTTTCCTCAGTTATAAAATTGAGATAATAATTGCACCTACTTTCCAGAGTTGTTGAGAATCAACATTTGTAAAGCACTTAACACAGTACCTAGGAGGTCATACTGGACTCTATAGGTAGATGGCGCATTGGATAGAATGTTGGACCTGGAGTCAGGAAGATGATTTAAATTCAAATCCAATCTCAGACATGTGCTAGTTCTGGAAAAGTCACTTAATTTCCTCATCTGTAAAATGAACTAGAGAAGGAAATGCAAACCACTTCAGTATCTTTACTAAGAAAATCTCAAAAAGAGTCACAAGGAAGCAGAAGAGACTAAATGACCAAATACCAACATTATTATTGCACTTTTTAATAAGTATAGATTTACTTTGACAAAAGAATAGCAAATCCCCTTTTGATCTCTTTTTCTTGTATGTGTATATTATTAGATTTTGTTGCTGTAGTCATTGTATACATTCTCTTATATAGTCACATAAATATTGTTCTGAACCTACATCTCTTTGCATATTTTCTTACAGCATAGATCAAATAACACTTCCTACTAAAGGGAGGCTTCTCTTGATCTCTCCAGTTGTTAATCCTTTCTCTCTCTCTCTCTCTGGATACATGGCATATCTCCTCCCAATCTCTACTCCAAGTCAATAAAATGTCAGTTCTTCTGAAAACAAAAATCTATTTTTCCTCTTTGTAACACAAGGACCTGACTCAGTAATCTTCACATTATAGTCCTATAGTAAATGTTTTTATAATTGAACTTCTTTTTGTTCTTTTTTATTAAACAATATTATTTCATTACATTCATCAGACCCAAATACACAAATATTTTATTTCCAAAAATTTAACTTCCTTTGCCAATAGAAATAGATTATTCTATAATTAAGGAGCTAGATCCTGGTTGGGTAGAGGTAAATGACTTGTTCAGGGTCACAAAACTAATGAATGGAAAAGGTAGAATCTGAATCCAGGTTTTCCTGACATCAAGTCCAACTCTATCAGACTAGATTGATCACACGCCATATTTTATTCAGCCATCTCCTAATTTGGGGACAATGAGTTGTTTTCCATTTGACAAAACATTTTAATGAAAGAGCTTTAGATAAAATTAAAGGCATTTAATTTAATTGTACAGTCCAGTATAGATTCAGCAGGAGTTAGAGGTATGGGAGCTGGTGGTTGAAATTTCTAAGAGCTCTCTGATAATAGTCAATAAAATGGATTGTGACATACTTAAGGAAAGGGGTAAAAAAAAAAAAAACTAGAACTATGGAATTAGGTAAAAATTTTTGAGTGGAAATTTAAGGAATGAGTTTATCAAATGATAGAAGGATAATTAGACATCCAATGAATAAGGTGTGAGCTGAATTTTTTAAAGTCAAATAAAGCTCTTTCAAATCACAAAATCTTAGAGAGGCAGGAGGGAATGAAATTCCTGGCAGTTAAGTGACATGGTTATCTGATCACATGTGAATCACATAATCAGCAGGATCTGTTCTCATGTGCATATATGATTAGAAGTCCTACATTGTGATTTATATTTCTGATTTATATGCCCAGAGGGGAAAGTTTCTTAAATTTGGGGTAACAAATGAACCAAAACAGTTCCAGTTTTCACAGAGGTATCATGGTGTATTAAATGGAATGATGAATTTGGAGTTAGGAAAGCCTGGGTTCAAATCCACTGGTACTATGTGATGAAAGGCAAATCTTTTAAATCTCTCTCAGCCTCAGCTTCCTCATCTGTAAAATGGAGATAATACCTATTGCATCACTGTTTCTCACAAGGTTTTTAGAAGGCTCCAATGAGCTAATATCTGTAAAGTGCTTTTGCAAACCTGAAAGCCCCATATAAATGTCACCTATTTTTATTCTTTTATGGTTGAAAAACCCTTTGGCATTTCTTTTTATAGCACTAAGTGTTGCTTTTAAGAATTTCACAAAAATAGAGGCAAGTAAGGGTTGTTGTCCTTAAGTAGACAAAGATATTACCTTTTTCAGGACAGAAATACATCTGGAACGGTCCATTTTTGTTTGTTTTAAATGCTATTCTATTTTTATATATTTATTTTATTGTTTTTAAATTTTTTAATCATCATAATACATAGCACAGTTTTTTTTTTAATTCAATAGTATTTTATTTTTCCAATTACATGTAAAGGTAGTTTTCAACTTTCATCTCAAGATTTGAAGTCCAAATCTTTTTTCTCCCTTTTTCCTCTTCCTTTACCAAGACAGTAAGCAATCTGATATAAGTTTTATATATAGATATGTAAAATTTTAAACATATTTCCATATTGATCATTTTGTGAAAGAAAAATCATAACAAAAGGGGAAAAACCTTGAAAAAGAAAAAGTAAACAACAACAAAAAAAAGTGAAAATATAATTTCACATTGTCTCCATAGTTTTCTATCTGGATGTGGATGGCATCTTCTATCCCAGGTCTACTGGAATTTTCCTGGATCACTGCATCTCTGAGAAGAGTTAAGTCTATCAGTTGATTATCACATAATCTTGCTGTTTCTATGTATAACATCTTCCTGGTTCTGCTCATTTCATTGAGCCTTAATTCATGTAATTCTTTTTGGGCTTTTCTGAAATCAGCCAACTCAACATTTCTTACAGAACAATAATATTCCATAACATTCATATACCATAATTGCTCAGCAATTCCTCACCTGATGGGCTTCCATTCAATTTCTAGTTTCTTGCCACTATGAAAAGGGCTGCCACAAACATTTGTGCACATCTGGGTCCTTTTCCTTCTTTTATGACCACTTTGGGTCACAGACCCAATAGAGACACTGATGGATCAGTTTTATAACCCTTTGAGAAAATTCATTTTTGGAAACTTGCCTGTTTGCTGAGAAGCCTGGCTATTACAGGACCATTTCAGACCTTTCAGAATTTTTAAGATCTTTAAGCTGGGCTAACCTGCTCTAACATGGAACTAGATCCTACTTGTCAAGCAATCAAAGCCAAGTCCTTGGTTTCAGTAGGATCTTCCCATCAATTCATTGTTTGATCTATTAGCTAAAGAGTTAACCTCATCTTGTTTGGCCCACCCTCATCCACACTTGCATCCCTGAATCCTGCCTCATCTCTCAGGTCTATACGAAGAAATTGATGACTACAATTAATGTCAGCCAGTACCAAATGAGAGAGATTGAACAGACTATTAGGAGGCTGATGAGAGGGCCTGGTTATGACAAGTTGGTGACCTGCACCAAGACCTCATGGGCAGAACTAAGGTTAGGGATCCCCAAAGACTAGACAAAGATCTGCAGCAAGTTCAGAGAGGACATGGAGACCATGACAAAAACCATGTCCAACTACATGGCAAGAAACCAATGTGGAATAGTGAATAGTGCTGGATGTGGATCCAAGAAGAACTTGGTTCTAATTCTACCTCATATAAATTACTGTGTGATCTTGGTCAAATCCCTTAACCTCTCAGGGTCTCAATTTCCCTACATTAGATACCTTCTAGCTCTTTTCATATTAAGTAATATGAATATTATTCATGACTCTCCTATCTCTAGTTCAACTATCTTAATATGATTCTATTTCAAAAAGAAATAACGCTAAGTTGGCCAGCTCTTCTTTTCTCCCATCCCCCTCTATGTTGACTCATGCCATTGCCCAAAGTTCTCTGTCATTTGCACTTAATATTTAAATATCCTGACTGAAGCTCCAATTGCTTATTCATCAAATTTGCTTCTGGTTCCAAATGAGAAAGATAGGAGGAAAATGAAGAATGACTTAGAGGGTTTAACAAAATAGGTAACTAACAAAAAAGATTTAACAATGGTAAGGAGATCAGCTTTCAATAATTTATTTGCATCATTTAACGTTTTCACTTGGGTGCCTTACACCACAGCAAGGCAGAAACAAAAAAGTACAGATTGTCTCAGCCATTAGCAGCAGTTAAATTGAGCTCTATTCTTAAAACCAATGCAATCTGGAGCCACTAGGAATGTGGTAAATAAGTCATGAGCAGAGTTATTGCCACAGTGAGACCAGGAGAAATCAAACATCACTACAAAAGCAGAAGGTTGAAATTCTCTTTCTTCATCTTGGAGCACAAGCTCAGTCAATCAGATCAATCCAAGTCAATCATCTTTGCTAAGTTCCAGTAGGTTTGTAGAATGAGCATTAGACTTAAAACTAAGAGAATCAGATCTGGGTTTGAATCCTGGTATTGCCATCTACTAGTTGATTATTGATGATGGTTTAATTTTTGTTGATAGGGAGTTGCCTTATCATTTTGTTGAATGTATAGACAAGAAAGTAATGGAAAAAATGTTAATAATTCAAATTAAGTATAAAAGTGTGTTACGTCCTCTTCTCCTCCTTTCCACTCTCCACTGGTATTAGTTTTCCAATCTATAGAGTCAAGGAAGAGATGACCTTTAAAGTCTCTTGTACCTTTAAATCCATGAAGCTTTGATGTAACCTAAGTACTTCTTTCTCCTACTTCTGCCTCATAGCTATTTAAATCAGGAAGAGGTATTAGAGTTTACCTAAACCCTTTATTTTACAATTGAGATGCAAAGAGTTGAAATCATTTTCTGATAGTCATCTGCTTCTTAAACATTTTCCACTCACAGCTATCAAACTATGCATCCCCTTCAATTCAGTAATAACTCTACTGGGTCTGTATCCCAAGGAGAGCATAAAAAAGAGAAAGGGACCCATACGTGCAAAAAATATTTGTAGCAGCCCTTTTTATGGTGGCAAGGAATTGGAAACTGAGTGGATGCCCATCAGTTACAGAATGGCTGAACAAATTATGACATATGAAAATTATGGAATATTATTGTTCTATAAGAAACAATCAGCAGAATGATTTCAAAAGAGCCTGGAGATTCTTATATGAACTGATGATACTAAGTGAAGTGAGTAGGACCAGGAGAACATTGTACAGAGGAACAAGAAGATTATGTGATGATCAGCTCTAATGGACATGGCTATTTTCAACAGTGAGGTGAAAAATTTCAATGGACTTAAGATAGAGAGCTATCTGCTTCCAGAGGAAAGACTATAGGGACTGAATGTGGATCACAACATAGACTTTTCACCTTTTTTGTTATTATCTGCTTGCTTTTTTTTCTTTCTCATTTTTTTCCTTTTTTGATTTGATTTTGCATGTGCAGCATGATAATTGTGGAAATAGATATAGAAAAATTGTACATGTTTAACATATATTGGATACTTGCTGTTTAGGAGTGGGGGAAAGGGAGGGAGAAAAAATTTGGAACACAAGATTTTGCAAGGGTAATTGTTGAAAACTATCTTTGCATATATTATTAAAAAAAAAAAAACTTTTTCCACTTACAATCCCTTTTTACCAGAGAAATTTTTATGTAATCCTGGTTATGTAGGCCTATAAAATAGGTATGCAAATCAATAATTGATAATAAATCCTAATTTTGCAACTCCTACAGCAGCCAGTTAGGAGACCCCAAATGGGGTCACAAACCACAATTTAAGGAACTGAACAATAAGTTGTTAAAAAAAAAAAAATTCTAATCCTTTGGTTCCAAGTCAAGTCAAGATTTCTTAAGTGTTTACCATGTGCCCGGCTCATAATGGGGATACAAACAAAGTCAAAAACAGCTCCTGCTTTACAGTAGTTCACACTCTAACAGGCAAAACATGCAAATAATAATTAGCATTATGGAAGATGTGGAAAGATGTCTTATAGAAAGTTGGATTATAACTGAGTCTCCAAAGAAACCAGAGGTGCCAGGGACAAACAGAGATGAAGAGGGAAAGAATTCCAGGCATGAAGTGAAAATGCCCAGAACTGGGAGATGGAATATTGGGTACATGGAACAAAAAGGAGTCTGTGCTAAGGAAGACTATAAAAGTCTTGCTCTACATACATAGAAACAAGGAGGGAAGGAGAAAGGGATGGGGGAGAGGATAAGAGAGGGATTCTGGCAGGGTGGTAGGGTAGGTTGATTAGTAGAGAACAAGGTAGCAGGTAGAAATAAAACAGAAGAAACAGGAGGGATAGGAAATAGGAGATGCATACAAACATAATAAGAAAAATCAGAAGTAGAATTCATTAGGTAAAAAAAAAAAAAACAAGGAGTATGATCTCAAGCAAAGTTAAAACTAAAATAGATTTAATCAAAAAATAAAAATGGGGAAACTGCTCTATATATCAGTCATATTAATCAAAATTTTAGACTATTTAAAATAATTAGAGAGTAGAAGGTTGGAATATTGCTGTGGTATATGTATATATGTGTGTGTGTGTGTGTGTGTGTGTGTGTGTGTGTGTGTCTGTAAATATATCCATGCTAAGAGTCTAAAACTGAAAAGAGGGAAAGGTGGGTTATTAAGGAGTTGGGGAAGGTGATGGGGAGTCACTGAATTAAAAATTTCCACTCCACCAGAGAAATTTTCTGGGAAACTTTTGAGTTCTTCTCCCAGCTGGCAAATTGAAAGATGGTAATTGGTAGAAGAGAGACTTTTTATAGAGATCTATTGTTGCTTCAGTACTCTTTAACTTTCACTGTTATGTCATTGTAATTTAGTGATGGTGTAGCTATGATATACAAAGAGAAAGGAATAAGCACTTATATAGTACATATTGTGCTAAGATGCTCACAACAATCCTATGAGGTGGGTGCTGTGATCATTTCCATTTTTCAGTAAGGGAAACTGAGGTAAACAGAGATTAGATTAGAAGACTCAAGTCTTCTTGACTCTGGGCATCTAAGTGGCACCATAGTGCACAGAGTGTGTGAGGTCTGGAATCAAGAAGATTCATCTTTCTGAGTTCAAATCTAATCACAGACACATACAAACTGTAACTCTGGGCAAGTCACTTAATCCTGTTTGCCTCAGTTTCCTCATCTGTAAAATGAACTGGAGAAGGAAGTGTCAAACACTCTAGTATCTTTGCCAAGAAAACCCAAATTGGTGTTACAAAGATTTGGATGGGACTGAAAAATAACTCAATTTCCTGACTCCGGGTTTAGGGTTTTATCTGTGGAACTATACACTCCAAAACTCTACTATAAAACTTTCCCAAGAAGATACTTCAAACACTTTACCTACCTATTTTCATCAGGGGAGTTTTTCTCCTTCAGTAATATTCTGCATAAACCCATTCCCTAATCATCAATATAATCATTCTCTTTTGCTCTCTCATACCATGTGATATTGAATTGAAGCTAAAGAGCAAACAGTGCTGCTACCTGAGCCCATTCACCTCAATTCTACTTCTATAACATCCCACTCCACTTCTGCTTACTTCTTCCATTATGATGTACATATAGATTGTCTCCATTTCCTTTTCTATCATTTTCTTCTTTTTTAAAATTTAATTTATGTTTTGATAATAACCTTTTATTTTTCAAAATAGATACAAAGATAGTTTTCAACATTCACCCTTGCAAAACTTTATGTTCCAACTTTATTTCCCTTCCTCTCTACCTTCTCCTTCCCCTAGACAGCAAATAATCCAAGGTAGATTAAACATATGCATTTTTTCTAACTGTATTTCCACATTTATCATGCTGCACAAGAAAAAGAAAATAAAAAGGGAAAAAAAGAGGAAAAAAAAACCAAGCAAGCAAGCAAGCAAATGACAACAAAAGGTGAATTATCATTTTCTTCTAAAATCTCTGCAAACTGACTTCGTCATTGCTCTCTCCAAAGTTACCATTTCTTTCATTAGCTATTTATTTAAAACTTAAATTCAAAATAGACAAAGGTAAAAAAAATCACCATGCGCACATTAGAACATAAGAGAGGATTCAAAATATAAAGCAATAGATTTCCATTTCAAGGAAGTCCATTTAATAAATATTTCACATTGTGTTCAGAGCAATCCATATTTTCTTTGCTTCCTTGAAGGCTTTGTTTTGTTCTCTGCTATGTTCTTACTTTATTCTTTTTTATCCCTTTTCACTACCTTATGCCAAGAAGGCTACAATTAAGCATGGATATGTTTATATAACACATACACATATTTATACAACACATACATATACACAGATAACTGTAATCATACATATACATATAAACATTTATGTAAGACTGTACGATGCTTGTTTGGTCTCTGTTTCTCTGAAGATGGTTAACATCTTCCTTCTTAATTCCAAGTCTTTCCATATTTTTCTAAATTCACTAACTCATGTATTATATCATAGCAATATTCCCAACTTTCTACTCTCTACTTACTTTAAATAGTCTAATTTGCCAAAGGGGCAGTTGGAGAAAAACAAGCCAACTCAGTTCTTCCCTTCTTGACCCAACTTACTTTTTGAGAGGAATTGTGACTTTTATTCTCTTCCCCCACCCAACACTGTCTAAGCTTCCTTCCTTGAAGGCAGGGTTCCTGGAAGTGGAGAGGCAAGCTTTGATCCTGCCTTCCACCACCCAGACTTGGGGCTGCCTGGGTTTTCTGCCGCTGCTTACACCATTGCTGTTACTTCTGCTCCTGCTGAGCACACTGACAACTCTGTGCCCCTTCCAATACTACTGTTGGAACAGGGAGAGTATGTGCTATAGCCATACCATCCTGCAGGAACTGCCCGAGACCTGTGTGGCAGAATGCACCACTTCAGCATCTTGGCTCCAATCTGACAGTCTTGCTCATCACTGTCTTCCCTAGGGAGGAATTGCCTAGTCCAGGGCAATAGCAGTAGCAGTGGGAGCTAGGCAGTAAGTCTGGCCAACTTCACACCCCTATTGCTCAATCAAGGCAACAATCAAGTGTGATGAGTGCCCAGTAAATGTCAAGTGCTGCAGCATTTTTTTTTGTCATTGAGATGCACTGAATTAGATGAGTTTCAAAGCTGATGAGTGCTGAGGTACCTGTATTTTGTTTTATTATTTCTTGGTCTCTTATAACTTTACTGGCTTCCCCTTGTTCAATTTTAATTTTCTTTTTTTTCCCTCAATAGTATTTTATTTTTCCAAATACATGTCATGATAGTTTTCAACATCATTTTTGTAAGACTTTGTGTTCCAAAATTTTCTCCCTTCCTCCCTTACCTCTCTCCTCCCTGAGACATAAAGCAATCTGATACAGGTTAAATATGTGAAATCTTTTAAACATATTTCCACATTTATCATGTTGTGCAAGAAAAATTAGACCAAAAGGGAGAAAAGTAAACAAACAAATAAAAAAATGTGAATACTATGCTTCAATCCACATTCTGTGTCCATAGTTATCTTTCTGGATTCAGATGGCATTTTCCATCCCAAGTCTATTGGACCAATTCTAATTTTCAAAGACTAATTTTTTTTCTTAAGTCTCTGGATCTCCTTTTCTAGGTGGTTGGCTTTTTTTCATAATTCACAAGAGAGAATGTAGAGAGAAAAGGGCTCAGAAGAGAAACCTGGGGAATGCCTTCAGTTAGAGGGGCAGGACACAGGAAACAGAGAGTACATGATCAAATCAGTAGGCAGAAAGAGCAGAGTAATGAAAACGCAAATGGCAGAAGGTATTGATGAAATAACTGAGGATGAGAGGCCAATAGAGTTTTACAATCATGAAGAGGTCAAGAAGGATAAGGACTGAGAAAAGATTATTGGACTTGTTCTTTAAGAAATGATTGTTGGGGGGCAAATTTTGGCAAGGTCAGAAAATCCCAAACTCTTGTTTTTCTTGGATTGCCCTTGTTTTATTTTTAATTTTTTTCAATCTTATTTCATTTTTAAAGTCTTTAAGTTTATAAATTCTTTTTGAGCAGGTGATGACTATTTGATATTACTAGAAGAAGATTTTTTCACCTCAGTATCCTTCTCTGAAGAGGAACATCAGTCTTTTCTATTCCTCTAGTAATTTTTTGTGGTTGGAGTCTTTCTCTTTTGCTTGCTCATTTTTTTTTTTTTTAAATAAAAGTTCGTTAGTGTAATCACCTCTAGTCCTGGTTGTGGAGCATGGTGCCTTTGGCTTCAAGTTTTCCTTCAGTTCTCCCCTCTGCCCTTGAACTGAAAACAAGAACTCCACCCTCCTGTAAATATTCACAGCCAGCAGTGTCCCTGCCCTACCACTTTTGCATGTGTTGGTTCCTTTTCCTATAGGGCCACATCTAGGCAGTGCATCTGGGCCTGGAGTTTCATATCAGCTGAGATTCCCTCAGTCTTCCCTCACTCACACCTTCTTACCCATATTGTCCTGGAGGTGAAAATTCCTGGGTCTGGGGCCAAGGTTACCTCCCAACCCAGCTAGTTCCATGGCTTCCAACTTATTGCTTCTGCTTAGTTCACCTGGAGGTGTTTACACTTCACAGAGTCAAATCTCTATCCTGGTATTTTTCTTCAGATTTCCTCTCATTGCCCCATGAGGACCATTGTTCTGCCTCAACTCTTGCTCATTTTTATATCTCTACAGTCACCCTGAGGTACTAGCTTGTCTTGTTTGTGGGAAAAATCTGGAGAGTTTGGGATTTTCTGACCTACTTTACCAAAATTTGCCCCCCAACAATCATTTCTTAAAGAACAATCCAATAATCTTTTCTAGTCCTTATCCTTCTTGACCTCTTCATGATTGTAAAACTCTATTGGCCTCTCATCCTCAGTTATTTCATCAATACCTTCTGCCATTTGCGTTTTCATTACTCTGCTCTTTCTGCCTACTGATTTGATCATGGACTCTCTGTTTCCTGTGTCCTGCCCCTCTAACTGAAGGCATTCCCCAGGATTCTTTTCTGAGCCCTTTTCTCTCTACATTCTCTCTTGTGATATGATCTCATCAGTTCCTATAGATTCAATTATCATCTCTATGAAGATTACTCCAAGTCTATACATCCCTCCTTAGTCTCTTTTCTTAGAAGAATTCCCAAATCACCCTTAGTCAATTTGACATATTGAACTGAATGTCCCATAGGCTTATCCAATTCAGCATTTCCAAAGCAGAACTCATTATCTTTTCCTCCAAAACCACTTACTCCAAACTTTCTCATCTCTTCTAGTCACACTCTCAGTGTTATCTTCTATACCTCATCTCTGCTTACCCTAGCTATCACATATATTATCTCTCTCTTTTTTTGTTAGGCAATTGGGGTTAAATAACTTGTCTAGTTAGGATCAGTTAGAAAATGTTAAGTTTCTAAAGCTGATTTGAATTCAGGTCCTCTAGACTCCAGGGCTGAGTCATCTAGCTGCTTTATTAGGTATTCAATTCATTATCAAAACTTGTCATTTCTACCTCTGTCAACAAGCACAAATTCCATGATATCTTTCACAGATCACCCATCATTTCAAATCCTTATCACCTCTCACTTTGCATATTGCAGTGACCTTGTGTTTGATATCCCAAGTCTCTAGCTTCTACAATCTATCTTTTACTCAGTTGCCAAACTGATGTGAAGGTCTGACTGTCTTATTCCCCTATTTAATTTTCAATAACTTCATATTACTTCTAACATCAAATATAAATCCCTCTTTTGAGCATTTAAAGTTCTTCACGACCTTGCTCCATCTTACCTTTCCAATCTTCTTACACATTTTCATGTACTTGATTGTTCATCTTTACTGACCTACTTAGTGCTCTTCATATCTCTGCTTTTGCACTGTCTGTCCCTCATGCCTAAAATATTCTTCCCCTCACCTCCTCGAATTTTGTTTTTCTTCAAGATAGCTCAGAGGCTAATCTTTACCAAGAAATCTTGTTCTGATCTTATCAGTGGCTAGAATCTTTTGTCCTCAAGTACCTTTTATTAATTTTCCATGTGTTTTGTACATATTTATATTGTACATGTATTCTTTTCCCATTGGAATTTTACTATAGGCTTTTGTATATGCAGCCTATAGTACAGTACCTGGCCCACAATATTAGTTGATCAACTGATAGATTTAATAAATTCTCTACAAATCTCTGTCCCTGAAGACGCCTGGAAAATCAGTTCCTATTTTTCCTAGAACTGATGGTTTAATGAAGTCAGTGGAATATTTTTATTATTTTTGGAAACCTCTCTCCATGCATGTCTTGCATATAATAGTTATGTATAATTACAAATCACAAAAATGAAATGTACTTTAATTATTATCCAGTTTGAGCTCCTCCTTTTTCAGATAAATAACAAACTAGAAAAGTCAATTGTCTTATCCATATTCATCTAGTTAGTTAATAGACAGAGCTGGTGCTCAGAAAAAATTTACTAACAACTTCATTTGCTTGATTGGGAAACAGTTTCAAGACACAAAGAAGCTTCTTTTTTTGACTTACAAAATAGGTTAATAAGATGTGCTTTTTCCCACTTTAATGATGGTCTTTTCAGGCTCAAATAAGATATTTTGATTGAATTTAACAAATGCTTTTTGAGCACTTGTTGATGGGACAGTTTGGACAAAAAGTTTACAGAACACAATTTTTGTGAAGCTTACAGTCTGAGATAATATTTGTGAAAGACCTTTGTCTAAAAGAATCCATTGTATATGCATGAAAGGCAAATAAAATTTTTAGTTACAGATTGGCATATACATATGTCTGTTGTTGTTTGTCATTTGTTTTCAAAGAGGACCACTGATATCCCAGGGTGATATGCTGATTTGTGTGTGAACTGAATTTAAGTGAGACAAAGTTGTGCACTCTCTCTTTTCCGGAATCATCAAGGTCCAGTGGCAGGACAAAAGTTAAAACAACTAACCTGGGAACAAATTGTTCTCATCACCCATTCTAAGGGGAGAAGTCTTCACATGCTTGGGGTAGACATACCTCTAACCCACTGACAGGTTTGAGGCCTGTTGGTTACCCCAACCTGGTTTAGCCCGTCTGCCAAGATGGTTTTACCTGGGTGTGGCTATTGCATGTGCTACAGCTTCAAGCCCTCACATCAGAGGCGCTAGTTCTTTCTGAACACCCAATACACTCCTGGTGGAGTTGTAAGTCATAGGATGGACGTGTATATATTTACATGTGTGTATATGTATATATTATTTATGAACATATAATAAAATATGTTTACCAAATTATTAAATATGTTTATTAAATATTATTTTAAATATCTTATTTATTAAAATATATTTATATTTAAATATATAATGATATATGTTTATATAAATATACAATAATATATTTATATATATTTATGTCATGATGTTTATACATCAATGATTAAAATATGAGTAATTCAGGCAGTGTGGTAGAGTGGGGTCAGAAAACCTGTCTTCAGATATTAGCTGTACAACATACATTATTCCTAGGCAACTATGGGAAGGTCACACTGAGCTCCTTTTCTGTGTCTCTAAAATTAACAGCTTGGATCACATGTTCTCAGAATTTTATTCTAGGATGTTATAGGTATAAGGACCTTGAGATTTTAATGCCAGCAGGTAAATATAACCTATTAGGTTATATTTACCTGCTATACTGAGATTCGTGACTGGGAAATGACAATAGAAAGACCGGCCTTATTTAAAAGCAACAAATCAGGCAGAATGGGTGGTGAAGTATTCTTTTATAACATAAATATATATGTTGTAGAAATATAAAAAATAGAAGTAGGAATTGCAGTGATATCATAGTAGGAGTAAATTACATGTCACTAAGCCACATGGAGGAAATAGATGATGACTTCTAGTACTGATCACAAAACTCAGTGGGGCAGGTTTGAGACATGATGTGGCAATTTAACAACCCAGGCAATTGCTCAAAGTCTCAATACACTAAAAGGGGATAATTTCATAAAATCTTGACTTGCCTTGCCAACAATTTTATTTCTCGGTAGGTGAGTGAAATGGTGATAGAAGATGTTTTGAACTGAATTCTGACCAGGTGGCAATGAAAGTAGAAGAACAAAGCAATGAATTTGAAATCAAAGGACTTGAGTTTGAATAGCTAATAAAAAGTAATGCTTTTATGGTACTTTAAAGTATGCAAGATGCTTACATATGTTATCTCATTTGGAAATGCCATTCATTGTCATGATAATGGGATCATAGATTTAAAGCAGGAAGAGGGCATCTAGTTCAATTATCTTGTTTTTTACATTAGGAAACTGAGTCTCAGAGAGGGGATGTTATGTCATTTTACCTCTCTTGTTCTCAGGAAATTGTCTATTTCGTAAAGTAGTTTGTTGCATAGCTTAGAAGATATGTTAAATAGAGTCTGGGTGATCTGTGGTTAGAGATGTTGAAAGGCATTTGTAGCATCATGAACAAAATATTGGACTGAAGTTGTGAGTCTGGGCTTTGCCACTTATCTCTAATGAAACCAATGGGAAATTACTTTCTTTTTCTGAAGCCTAAGTTTCCTAAGGTGTGAAATGGGAGTGATAATATTTGTACAATCTGTGTCACAGAGTTGTTGTGAAGAAAATATTTTGTGCTAATAAATATGACTCATATAAATGTGAGATATTGTTCAGCTATAAAGGGGATTATTGCATTGTATAGGCTGCTGCTGGACTAGATAATCTCCAGACATTTTTAATTTTATGATTGAATGTGTTTGACATAAAAACCTTCTATTCCCTTCTAATAAAAAGGGGATTGAACAAAATAACCTTTCAGTTCTTTCCACCTCTAATCCCTATAGATGTTACAAACATTAAAAAAAAATTGAAATTCATATCTGAACAAGAAACTAAGACAGATGTAGAACCATGGTGATTGGCTTTCTAGCAAAAGTGAAAAGGAGAGAGCAAGTTGATTACCATCAGCAGGATGCAAAGAGATAGAACATGTTTAGGAAGCTGATAAGTGCTCAATAAATGTTTTTTGATTGACTGATTTATTAAGTACTATGTGATAGCGCACAATGGAAAGGAAGGTGGTTGTGAAATGAAGGAGTTTATTGCTGAGATGGACAGTAATGGCCAGATAATTACTGGCATGCTCACAGCTTTGGGAATGAGAAGGAAATTGCTTTTGCTCTAGAGAGGCATCCCATGTGCAGGGCACACCTTTTTCACCGGGATCTTCCCAGGATTAGGTGTGGCTGCTTATTTTTTTAGTTCCTCTTGTCAGATGTTGATTATATGTGACCAAAGCCAGAAACCAAGAACAATGCACTTGACTTTGTGCAAAAAACCAATGAACAAACTGAATGTGGTTGGCAGTGCTGAGTCACTTTTCCAGGACAGCTGTGTAAGCCTGTCTGCTAGCAAGTGGGTTCCAGTAAAAACAGCTGTAGTTGGAATAGAGGACTGCTGTTATAACAGGGGAGAAAGCCCAAGCTAATTTTTTTAAGGTAATAAATTGAGTTAGAAACTTGTAGAGGCCTGCAGGTCTTTTCTAGGTCTTTAGGAGATCATATTAGCCTGCACCTAGAATTGTAGAATCATAGTTCTAAGGGGAATTTTAGATATCATTGAATCTAAATTCATTCATTATACACGTTCAGAAATTGAAGCCCAGAGGGACAAAATGAGACATCAAAAAGAGCACTGGAACTGGAAGCAAAATACGAGAGCCTGAATCTGAACTGCACAGTCTACTAACTCTTTTACTATATTAGATTTAGTTTAAATCTCTGAGAACTTAAAATACTATGAGTTATAATTTTTATTATTATGATGCTATAGACAGAATACTAGGCCTTGGGTCAGGAAACATGATTTCAAATCCACTCTCAGATACTTCCTACTGTGTCACTGTGAGCAGGTCACAATTTCTGTCTGTTTCAGTTTCTTCTTCTGTAAAATGTGGAAATTAATAGCCTAGGGTTGTTATGAGGTTCAAATGAGATAATATTTGTAAAGTGCTTAGCACTGTATCTGGCATAGGTACAGCATAAATGCTGGTTATAATTATTAGGTAACAAATACTAGTATTTCAAAGATTTGTTGTTTAGTCATTTCAATCATGTCCCATAGTTTGAGACCCCATTTGGGGTCTTCTTAGCAAAGATAGTAATTTGTGATTTCCTTCTTCAAATTATTTTACAGGTGAAGAAACTGAGGCAAATAAAATTAAATGACTTGCACAGGATCATATAGCAAGTAAGTGTCTGAGACCAGTGCATCCAATGAGTTCTGTCAAATACTGGAAAGATGGATAGACTTTGAAATCATGATTGTTATTAGGGGTAAATATAAAGTACTGATCTTATCTTTAAAAAAAAACATTGGCACCAGAACAGTGCTACTGAAAGAAAATTCATGTGAAAAAGAGTTAGGTTTTGTTTTGTGCTTTTGTTTTTTGCAGATTATATTATCAATATGAGGTAATAAGATGTGGCTTTTGGTTTAATTCAATATAGCAAATACCTATTAAGCACTCACAACGTGCTGTTCTAGGAATTGGAGATACAAAATTGAAAAATTACACAGTCCTCACCTGCAATGCCTATATCTGTGTTACATTTATCTGTTAACCTGTTTCTCTCTTGGAGTTCTTAAGAAAAAACTGTTAAGAAACAGGCATAGCCATTCCCCTGAATTCTCAAAGACAGGGAAAGCAGAGAATAGGCTTAAGGTTCCTCCATTCTAGAAAGACTTTGATTAAGGTTCCGATGATGGCCTCCAGTTCTGCTGTCTGAAGTCCAGTTCTGCTAAGATCAGAAAGCCTTATCACTAAGCTAGTCAAAAAAATGATGAATTTTGGGGGGGATTTATTTTCAATGGTATTTTATTTTTCCAAACACATGTTAAAGATAGTTTTCAACATTCATTTTTGTAAGACTTTGTGTTCCAAATTCTTCTCCCTCCTTCCCTTACTCTTAGAGTAATATGTCACAATTTGCTTAGGTATTCTCCAAATGATAAAACTCTCTTTGTTATCAAAAAACACAGTGTGGTAATAAATATTTTGGTACATATGTACCTCTGCCCCTTTTTAATGCAATTGAAAACTGGTTAATTTTTAAAAATTTTATTTCCTAGTTTTATAGTACAGTGCTTTATATACAGTACATGCTTCCTAAATATTTATAGGAATGAAGGAGCTTACATACATTTAAATTATGCATAGTTAAATATGAAAGGAAGTAGTATGTGATGGGGGAGGAAAGGATAGAATTACATAAAGTGCTCTAGGAAAATTTTTAGAGGGAGCAATCTTTTTCTGCTGGAAGGATTAGGACAGTTTCATGGAGAAGTTGATACCTGAACATTTTCTAGAAGTGCATGTCAGGCATGATGGATAGCCAGTGCAGCTGTGTAGGAGTAGGAGCTAGCTTGCTGAGTTTAGGAAAACAGCTGGAAATTTGAACTGGTGAGAACATAAAGTATTTGAAGTGGTGTAATGTTAAATAACAAGACAAAGGAAGATTGAGTTAAGATTTTCTAAAACTTAAAATACCAAGTTAAATTTTTTGGGAGGGCTATCAATAACACGAAGCAGTGAAAAAAAAAAATTATTTTTTAATAAGGGAGTAATATGTTTAATCTTGTGCCTTATAAATATTATTGTGTCATTTTTAAAAGAAATTAATAGAAAGACAAAAGACAAAAAAACCTATTAGAAAGCCATTATATTTCTTTCAGGTCACAGAAACAACAATATGGTAGACTGGACATTTTTTCTGACTCCCACTCTCACTCAGCTCTCTCCAAAACAGAAATTCTGTAAGAAAGATAAAGAACTTCAGTTGTCTCAAAAATCTAGGAATTCAGAATCCAAACGACAGGGAAAAATTCCAGGAACTCATGTTCACTGACTGAGCTCATTCAGCACCTCTTCCTCCTCTTTTATGCTATTGACTATAAAGCTGCAATAGCAGAATCAAGGATGTGACACAGGCTAACATCAAAACCCCTTTACCTCAGTCTCCCCTCCCTCTTTCCAGTTCTGTGGAAAACCTGGATCCAAGCTGTGGAAGTTTTGGGACTAGACAGCCAGTTTGGTCATAGACCTTGAGAAGCAAAAGACCCTTCAAGGGTCTGAAACTCAGAAATGCTACAAAGCTCTGAACCACTAGTGCTGGGGAATAGATTGTGAAGTATTTGTACCAGGTTAGAATACAGAAGAAAAAGGAAGTGGGATAAGTGACAGAACATTGGAATATATAGCACCCCACTGAGCCTGAGGTAAAGAGCTTAGTACCCAGCTGGGGCCAATTCTGACTACCCAAAAGTCAGTTCAGGGCAGAGACTTAGACTGATGAAATGTTCATTATGGAAGGAGATTAAGACACTTTGAGATCTAGCCCCAAGGAAACTATGATTAGTAGAAAGGAGATCAGAAAGAAATTAATAAAGAAAATAAGGAAGAAAAAGAAAGACTAAAAATTCCAAAGATTTCAGGAAGAAGAAAACTCAAAATCCTTGAACAGACTCAGACACATCATTAGCAAAAAACAGTAACAAAAGAAAAAAAAAACCCATAACCTTCAAAGCATCCATATATATATATATGTGTGTGTGTGTGTATGTGTGTGTGTGTGTGTGTGTGTGTGTGTGTGTGTATACACTAAAAAAAAATAAAATAAAGTGATCCAAGACTTCATGAGGAAAGGATCCTGTTGAATTTCAAGAGAACATGGAAGCACAACACACAATTCCTAAGAAAAGCAGAATTTATGTTCTGCACAGTGATGAACAGAATAGAAAAACTTGAATCTGCAATAGCAATCTTCACCAAAAAAAGAGAACAGCAGATTAGGAATTTAAATATTAAGAAGTGAAGAATAAGTTACAAAAAGAGAAGCAAAAACAATAACTTAAAAGAAAATGTTCACTCTATACACAAAACCTACAAATTCAAAGACAAGATTCATAGAGACAACCTAAGAATCATAGATATTCCAGAACGTGATAGGACAAAATACCTCACATTGTAATGAAGGAAATAATGGAAGAGGATGCCTAAAACTTCTGAACATAGAAAATGAAATTCTAAATGAAGGAATTCACAGATTACCTCCAGAAAAACCCCAAGGCTATAAACTCTAAGACAGATACTGGTTAAATATAACACTTTATTTCAGAAATAGTAAGATCTTCAAGCTATCAGGAGAAAGACTTTCAAATACAATTGAAAGGAGATTTGAATAATTCAAAATTACTCCACACCCACTAAAAAGAGGTGGAATAGAATAATGTGTTTCACAGATGGGGTCAGGATTCAGTCCAAGGTGACCTATCCTATAAATCTGAGCTTTACTATAAAAAAAAAAAAAAAAAAAAAAAAAAGGACATTCAATAACGATAATACATTGTGGTGTTTTTTTTTTTTTTTTTTAAAGAGTGAAACATTCTTGGAAAGAGAGGACAAAAGAGAATATTTGCTTCTCAAACATTCCAGTCTATAGAATTCAGAAAGAATGAATGATTGCAACAGGCAATAGCAGCAATAACAACAGAGTGACAACAGAAAGACCAATAAGAGGCTTTTTCTAAATGTGCACAAGGAGTCAGACATGAAGACAGAAATCCAGTAGATCATTTGATGATGATGATGATGATGATGAAAGGAACTTCAAAGGAAGAGTCGTAGGATTGCCACAGTCAAAATATATAGCTTCTACATCAAAGGAAAAAAACAACATGACAATCATCCAGAAAGCAGCAGGTCCTGTATCAAGGAACTACAGTAAGGAACATAGAAGATCTGGCATTTTCTATGTAAATGAGAGCAGATCTTGGAATAAAGTATTACAAATGGGAGCAGGCTTACCAAAAAGTATAACTCATTTTGAAAATCTGAATCTAATCTTACAGGGGAAAATAGACTTTTAATAAAACAGACAAATTTCAATCTCATAAAAAGACCAGAGCTGAGTAAGAATTTGAAATGGAAACTATATGAGTTTAGAGAAATCCAAAAGATTAATTTATGTGTAATGACATGTTGTTCATATTTTAATAGTGGGAGAAACAGCAAAATATTCTTTGAAGAATACTGAAATAGTTAAATATGAAAAAACAGAAGTTTTGGGTATAGATTAGTTCTATTCTGGGGACTTTGAAGATAAGATATAAGAAAAAGTATAACCATGTAGAAAGGAGGAAGAAACTTGCTGTTTCCTCATAATTAAGGTTATTGAGAAGACTATACTAATATGGAAGGAGAGAAAGAGTGAGCATCAGATGATTCTTTTATTTGAAATGGACAAAGAAAGGTTGAACACATACACACATGAAAACATTCATTCGAAGAGTCTGGCATAGAAATACAAAATCAAACAAGGAATAAGGTACATTAAGAGGGAAAATAATATTAAGGAGGGAAGAGTGCTAAGTAAAACCAATTCCTTAACAAGAATGAGAATTTAAAGGGGGAAGGAAGAAAATTAAAGAATCTAAATGGAAAATTATTACCCCACAGACAAATAGATAATCAAATTGTAGCATACAGAGGTAGCTAAGTATTATCACTCAGCAAGAAATAACAAAAGAGATTTCAGAGAATCCTTAGATAGTATAAACTGACAGTGAGATGAACAGAATTCAGAGATCAATTTATACAAGGTCAACAACATTGTAAAGAAAAACAACTTTGAAAGGCTCAAGAATTCTGATAAATACAATGACTAATCACATCACCATTTGTTTTCCAGTGATGAAACTCATTTGCACAACCACAGAAATGCTGATAAAGATATCTCCATCCTGTTTTATCCAAATTCCATGTCCAACCATGGTGATAAAGCATCTTACCCACTTCCTGCCAGAAAGGTGAAGTAAACAGTATGAAATTGAGATTCACAGTTTCATATGGAACTCTTTTTCTGTTCCACTTTGTATGCAAAAAAAGACCCTTTTTTTGGTGTTAAAGGTTAAAATAAAAATAAAGAGAATAGAATTTGAGACTTCTCAGGAAACACTGAGGTTTGAATTAATCTCTGACATAATGCAGAAAGTTCAAAAGGAGATATATTTTTGGGTAAGTCCATTGTGTAGATTTGTTTTGCTTGATTACTCTTATTTATTGCAAGGTGGTTTTTTTTTTCTCTTCTTTTTTTTCATTTTTTTTTTTGTAATAGGGAAGAAAGGAGGGTTAGCAATAGTGTTGATAAAAATAAAACCATTTAATCTTTTTTTTTTTTAATGGACAAAAGAAAGCCCAAATAAGAAAGGTAGTTTGAAATGTAACATGCAGAATTTATTATATACTTTTATTTAAAAGCAAATGGCATGAAATGGAGATTTGTGGTTTCATAGAGAATCATTTTTTGTTGTTCTTCTCTGTATAAGGAAATACACTTTTATTTTTGGCATTTAAATTTGGATTTTTAAAATGAAAAAGAAGAAGCTTAGGGGACATTCCAGGAAAGTCAGGAAGAAGATGAGAACCAGGGAAAAAATCATGAAGAAATAGAGCCATGGATCTGGAGTGACAGAACCTGAGTTCAAATGCTACTTCTTATGTGATCTTGAGCAAGTCACTTAACCTCTACAGGCCTTAATTACTCATTAGGCAAATGGCTTGTATGGTGTCTGAACTCCCTTTCAGTTTTAGAGCTATAGGCATAGGATCTTATAATCTAAAAGAAAAAAAAAAAGAATCAGGAAATACGAGTATCATAGAAGCTAAGAGAGGAGAAATTATTCAGTAAGGGGATTGTTGGTGTTGTCAAATGCTGCAAAAGGACCAAGGAAGATGAGGACCAGAAAGTAATCATTGTGTTTAATAATTAGTCCCTGGTGATCTTTGAGAGAGTAGACTTGGTAGACTTTTGAGATTTGCAAGATTGCAAGAAATTGGGAAGTAAATAGGCAGTGAGACTCTAGAGACAATGAATGTAGCTTACTAAGTGTTTAGTAATGAATGAAAAGAGGTTGGAGGGTACTGGATGGATTAACATATTATAAGAGTACTAGGGATCTAGGCATGTTTGTAGACAGCAGAGAAATACTAAGTAAACAGAGAAAAATTGCATATGAGAAATATAGAAAGACAGATGGAGACAGAAACAGAGACAGAGAGAGATGTGAGATATAAAATTATTTGGATTCCTATTCTATTCCAATCAGAATTTATCAGTTTAATATTTTACATGAATCATAAAGAGACAGGTTCTTAGAATGGCCCTCAAATTT
Organism: Antechinus flavipes; assembly: GCF_016432865.1. NCBI lineage: Eukaryota > Metazoa > Chordata > Mammalia > Dasyuromorphia > Dasyuridae > Antechinus > Antechinus flavipes. The sequence goes on along the minus strand of NC_067398.1, from coordinate 348,707,274 downwards.
TAATATAACATTCACCATTTGTTTACCAGTGATCAAGCTTATTTGCACAACTGAAATGCTGATAAAGATGTCTCCATCCTGTTATACTCAAATCCCATGTCCAAATCCAGCATGGGTAAAATGCCTTGATGCTTTGGAAAATTCTCCAACTTATTTTTGTACCTGTGGACAATTCTCTACATGAGCAGGTGAACATTTTGTGACCATTTTGTCAAGGGAGATGCCCCATGGTTCACCCAACCTGTGACACTCTCTGACTGATGACATTTTGGTTTTCATGAGCAAGATTTATAAATCAATAAGATTTTTTATTTTACCATTCTTCTTTTTGCATATTTGGATATCAAAACATATAAAAACAAGATTGTGGAAGAAGGGGACATGCCAGATCATGAGGAAGATCTGAGGCCCACTTCATAGAGAAGCCCCTTTATTAAAAGACTCTTTAATAAAAAGCCATTGCCTAAGAGCAATGGTTTGTTTTATTGTAGATTGGATGATTTTAATCTTGACACAAAAACAGAATCAGAGAGAAAAGGAACAAGCCCTGAAAGAGAGAAAGACAGAGACAGACAGACAGACAATTAATTTATTAAATGCTTATTACATGCCAAGCATTCGTCATAGTTGGTTTAGTGAGACTAAACTTCAGGACAGGAATTAGGGGCTACATATATAGCTAGATTTCTACATAAGGAGAATAGAGACTGGGATAGCCTTGTCAAGAAGAAAGTGCTACATAATCCAATGAAACTGGACAAAGGAAGAAAAGATGAGTTGAGAGACTTTGAGGTATGAAGGAGTGGAGATAAGGGAGTTCCCAATAGATGATCTTAACTTTCTCATTAAAGTAGAATGAAAGGTCATCTGCATAGAGAGAACTATGAAGTCTGAAGGTAGAAGGCTTGAATCTATCTTTGGTATCATTAGTACCACTATCTATCTTTCTGAGCTAGGACCACCTGCAGATAAGCTTAATTAAATCCATTTCATATAGATGGGATGGCTTGACATTAAAAGGTCTGGGCATTAGCAAGAATCAAAATAAGAGTCATCATGGTGGATACCATACTCAATCAGCAAATAGAGTAGAGAAATTTTCGTAAATACTTTAGCAAACAAGAGGTTATGATGTCTGCAAAATGGGTGATGAAGGAGCTCATGAAAATGCTCTTAGCCTAAGAAAAGATGAAGTCAAGGTCTTTGAGAAAGGGAAATGGGGAAAGATTTTGAGAGTTGACCAAAGGAGAGAAAGTTGGGAATAATGATTGTGAAGAATATGATTGTGAATAAAAAACAAAGTTAATAAAGGATTATCATGGAATAATGAGAGACCAGTTGTGGTAGGATATCAGGGTACCTGGTCCATACAGTTTCACTGCTGTCTTCATTGTGTTGAAGATAGGAGCAGAGAATACTAGACTTTATGTTAGTTTGTAAAAGGGTATTAACAGTAAAAGGACTAGTGTGCAAGAGATTCAAAGGTAGAGAACAGTCGCTTTAAAAATTGTTTCACAATAAGACCAAAATATTATCAAACTGTATATACCTTTGGTCCAGTGATTCCTCTACCAGAGATGAAAAAGAAAAAAAAGTCCTTTATGTACCAACAGTTTTTGTAGCCATGAAGAACTGAAAATGAAAGAGTTGGCCGTAAACTGGGAAGTGACTGAGCAAACTATGATATACGAATGTAATGGGATACTACTGTTATAAGAAATGATGAAGGAGATGAAAAGATTTGTATGAATTGATACAAAAAGAACTAAGCAGAACCAGGAAAATAATTTATGCTAAACATCAATATTGTAAAAAAATCAATGATTTTGAAAGACTTAAAAATTCTGATTCAACACAATAATCAACACAGATTACAGAGGATCAATGAAGAAGAATGTTGCCCATCTCATGACAAAAAGATGATCAACTAATCCAGTATTGAGAAATATATTTGTAAGTGTGGACAATGGGGAATATTTATTTTATTTCACTATGTTATATAATACAAAGTTTTTTCCCCCCTCTTCCTTATTTTCTTCCCTCTTTTCTTTTCTTTCTTTTTTTCCCCAGTGGGTAGAGAAAGATTTAGAGAAAAAAAAATAATCCTTGATAATTGGGTGGAAAAGATTGTAAAGAAAAGAAAGTAAGACCAGACTGGGGCAATGGATTAAAAAAAAAAAAAAGCACAAGGGTTTAAAGAACCAGAAGTTGCACTGAGGACAGCAAGTAAATTTAAGAGGAATGAGTCAATGGAAGAGATGAAAGGACAAAAGATAGCAACTGGAAAGGGGGAATTTGAATTCAAGATTTTTGAGGTAGAACATTGTAGGAAGAGGCCTCAGAGGCCCAGAATTTCCTCCATCATTCTAATTGTTCAAGGTCACACAGTTAAGTAAAAAGCAAAGACAGAATCGATACTCAGGTCCTTTGTCTCCTTAGTTCATGCTGTTTTCATTGGAACACAAAACTTCCCAAAATAATAAGGTTTAAGGTGACACTTCTCTTGTGAATATCTCAACTAGAGTGGAGATTTTTAAAAATGGGAGCAAAGAAGATGAATCCTCAGACTAGGTTGGTAGAAGCTAAAATCTAAAAAAAACAACTTTTGAAAAAGTTAAAAAAATAATTATTGGCTGCATTAATATACAAAAAATTATTCTGTACCTACAGCTGTGCCAAGTGTTATGTTAGGTATAAGGGGTACAAATACAAGTGACCCAATGGAAGAATGCTGGACTAGGCGTCAGGAAAACTCATCTTTCTGAATTCATATCTAGTCTCAGACACTTACCAGCTGTGCGATCCTGGGCAAGTCATTTTACTCCATTTGCCTCACTTTCCTTATCTGTAAAATGAGTTGGAGAAGGAAATGATAAACAGCTCCAGTATTTTTGCCTAGAAAACCTTACAGAAAATTAGACACTATTGAAAAAATGACTTAACAACAACAAGGAATACAATACAAAAAATTGAAAATATCCTTACTCTTTAGGAAATTATATTCTGTTGGAATCCTTACAGAGTGCTAAATCATTAGAGTTGATAGAGACAATAATATCTAATTTAGCATGATTCAGTATGCTTGATCTGATCTTACAAGGAGATGTTATAGGCCAGAAGAAACAAGATACTAAGTGGAACTGAGAAACAATGCTTGTGTTCATACCTTTACTCATTGGAGTTCACATGTTTGGGAGATTTCAAGGTTTAGTATGAGATATCCGAATTCACACCTCCCTTAATCCCTGCCTCCAGAAGGAGGAGTCAACCTTTGGGAGATCATATATAAAGAGGCTCTAAGCTTCAGGTTAGAGAGTTTTACTTTGGAACATTCCTAGGGGTTGTAGAGGAACACTCTGGGACAGACAAGGAGCATTCTGGGAGATTGAGAGCCAGAAACCATCTCTCAGAGGCAAGACAGATTCACCTTTGTGCTGGCTGGAGGCTGAAGAAAGCAGAGGCAGAAGCAAAGGACAAAGCTGAAAGAGCTCTTAGAAGCAAAGAAAGAGAGAAAGGTCTCTAAGAAAACTAACCAGGCTATATTGGAGACAATAAAAGATCAGAACTGGCTGCATTTGGGTGATTATTTACTTTTAACTGATACTAAGGCTGCCTCCAGAAAACCTCCCTGAGAAATCTGCTCCCAGAGAAGCAGATTTCTTAAAGAAGAAAAATACCACATGTTGGCACCCGAACAGGGATCTCTCCCCTTTTCTTTTGATTTAGAACATAAGTGGTCATAACCTCCCTGACTTCTCAAGGAGGTGAGAACCTCAAAAAGAAGGTGATCACGCCTTTCCTGACTGCTCAAAAAAGGAGTGAAAACACCATAAAAAGAAGGTGGTCACGCCTTCCCTGACATCTAGGAAGGGAGATGAAAACACATGAAATAGCTTGTATGTCTTATAAATTTATATAGAATAATTATTAATTCACTACATTAGGAAGAAAGGTACCAGCAGCTGGTAACTTTCATATAGAAAGTACTGCTTGAGCTATATCTTGAAGGAAGAATTCTATGAGGTAGAGGTAAGAAAAGAATACATCTAGGTATGGTACAAGCAATGCAAATGCATGGAGATGAGAAATGAAGGAACAAATTTCCTTGTAGAAATAGAGAATGGAAATGGGAGTAGTATATAATGAGATAAAAGCCAGTTTGTGAATCCTGGACGTAATTGGGGGGGGGGGGGGGAGGAGGGGAGAAAGTGACCTGATCAGATTTGTGCTTAAGGAAAATTACTTTAGTAGCTATGGTGGATGGGTTGGCATGCAGAAGACTTGAGGAACGGAGGCCAAATAAAAAACCTTTGTAAGTCTAAATAAGAGGCAATGAGGTACTGAAGATGATGATTTGAATTTGGATATGAAGAAGTGGAACAAGATGGTAAAGTAAAGGCAGGAACTGGCCCAACCTCTCTGCCAAACCACTCCAAATTTCTTTAAATAATTAGTAATATAATAAATACATGATACACAAAATAATAATACAAAAATTAAACAGATTTTAGAGCATCAGAACATCCCAAAAGGTGGAGTAGAACACTTTCCAGCTGAAGACAATTTAGTGAGTCAAAAAAAAAAAATTCTGTGGAACCAGGGTGAGAGTCTAGCATGCAATCCCAATGCAGATCACTCCAAAGCAGTCCTAGCCCCAGCCCCAGCCAGGCTCTGATCCCAGCTTCAGTAAAGCAAGACCTCTGAATCAGCGGTAGTACAGGTGTCTTCCAGACCTCTCAGTATGGAGTCCAAAGAGTACTTAAAAGGTCAACAAAAAAATCTATGGCAACAGAGTGGGAGCCCCAGCATAGGCACAGCCCCAGCTAAGCAAGGCTCTGTTGCTTTACCATACTAAATCTTACAGCTATAGTGGGGTGGGGCCACTCCTAACAGTTCCATGTCAGAGAAAAAGGCCTGTGTTTGGGTTCCTAGAAAGATCTCTGAAAACAGCTTAGGAAGTTGCATCCTCTACTCTAGAAATAGAACCCTACTTTAACAAAGAGTTAAAAGCTAAGTAAAATGAGCAAACAAAAAAAAAAGTTTCTGACTGTAGAAAGTTACTATGGTGACAAGAAAGACCAAAACACACATTCAGAAGAAGATAACAAAGTCAAAGCTCCTACATCCAAAGCCTCCAACAAATAAGAATTGGTCTCAAGCAATGGAAGAGCTCAAAAGGGATTTTGAAAATCAAGTTAAATAGAGGAAAAATTAGTAAAAGAATTGACAGTGGTGCAAAAGAAAATACAAAAAGCTAATAATAATAAGAATGCCTTTAAAAAGCAAAACTGGACAAATGAGAAAGGAGGTACAAAGCTCATTGAGGAAAATAATTCCTTAAAAATTAGAATTGAGCAAATGGAAGCTAATGACTTTATAAGAAATCAAGATACAACCCTAAAATGAAAAAATAAGGGGGGAATGTGAAATATCTCATTGGAAACACAATTGACCTGGAAAATAGATCCAGGAGAAATAATTTTTAAATTATATCTATCTAAAAATCATTATTTAATTAATTATCTTTCAAGAAATTATTAAGGAAAACTGTGATATTCTAGATCCAGAGGATGGAATGGAAATTGAAAGGGACAGCCAGGTGGCACAGTGGATAGAGCACCAGCCCTGAAGTCAGGAGGACCTGAGTTCAAATTTGGTCTCAAATACTTAACACTTCCTAGTTGTATGACCCTGAGTAAGTCACTTAACCCTAATTGCCTCAGAAAAATAAAAAGAAAAGAAATTGAAAGAATTTACCAATCATTTTCTGAAAAAGATCCCATAATGAAAACTCCCAGGAATATTATAGCCAAATTTCAGAAGTCTCAGGTCAATGACAAAATATTGCAAGTATTTAGAAAGAAACAATTCAAGTATAGTGGAGCCATAGTCTGGATAACACAAGATTTAGTAGCTTCTGGAGAGCTTGGAATTATGATATTCCAGAGAGCAATAGAGTTAGGATTACAACCAACAATTATCTACCAAGCAATATTAAGTATAATTTTTCAGAGGAAAAGGTGGTCATTCAATAAGTTTTCTATGTGAGATGCTGTGGAGGTAGAAACAAAAAGATTTTGTAAGCCATTGAGGAGAGAGACTCAGAGAGAGAGAAGAGAAAAGAGAAAGGGAGAGGGAGAGGAGAAGAGAGAATGAATGAGAGATAGAGGGAGAGACAGAGAGAAAGAAAGAAACACACACACAGAGACTAATTGTAACAATGAAGTTACAAATGACTCACCAGAAGAATGATGGTGTGTCTTTGACAGAAATTGGGAAGTTTGGTGGAAGGGAAGTTTTTTGGGAAAGAGAATGGATTTTGGTTTGGATAAACATAGTGTCTAGAACAAGGGAGGCTCTCTGTTCTCTCTGCTGTAAGTGTTCAGTCCTGGGCATATATATATATATGTGTGTGTGTGTGTGTGTGTGTGTATATATATATATATAAGAGAGAGATTGAGAAGCTTTATAACATCAGAGAGACCAATCAGGTTCAAAATCATGTCACACAAAGAATGATTGAAGGAACTAGGAAGTTATATTTATGGAAGACAAGGCTTAGTGAGAGCCATAACAGTGATTTTCAAACATTTGGAGGACTATTATGAGAAAATTGGATGATGATATTCTAGGGGTGTAGTGTGATTCAGTTTAAAAAAAAAAAAGTGTTGAACTTGGAATCACAGGAACTGAGTTCGAATCTTGCCTCTGCTACTTCCTCTCTGTGAAACTTCTTGAGCAACTCATATTACTTTCCTGAGTCTGTTTCCTCATCTGTAAAATGAGCCATTTGGATTTACATGGTTTCTAAGGTTCCTTCCATCTGTAAATTTATGATATAGAAGGGATTAATGCACTTGTTCACAGATTGAACAAATGTTCTTTAGGGGTCTTCCAACACCAAGATTCTATGACTTTATGATTCTAGCCATCAAAATCAATATATTAAAAACTTTGCAGCTTCTGTTCTTGGAAAAAAGTTCTATACTTCAACAATCTCTCTTCTTAATTGCACATGTTTAACCTATATTAGATTACTTGCTGTCTGGGAGAAGGGAAAGATGGGGAGGGAGAGAGAAAAATTTGGAACACAAGATTTTTCAAGGGTGAATGTTGAAAAAAAAATTCTGTGTATTTTGAAAAATAAAAAGCTATTTTTATAAAAAATAAAAATTAAAACAATATACCACAAGAAAAAAACAAACCAAAAAAACCCCCTCTATTCTTCTATTCCTCCATATCACATTTTCCCTTGTTTTTCTCTTCTTTTATACACAGTCATCATTCTGAATAGCTCTTGTAAGGAGAGAGTTTGTGCCTTGGAGACAGGTATAAACAGATGGTTAGGCACAGGCAGTGCAATAGGGGAATTTTTCATGTTTGTCAACCATGAATCATATAATAAAAGCTCCTCAATTCTGGAGTTCTCAGGGACAAATATGGTAGTTTTTTTATCCAAAAGGATTGTTTCTTTTGAAACAATTACTTTATATCATGGTCTCTGCAACCTGGTCCTAGGTCATGCTTTAAATCAATTCAATTTAATTAAAGAAGCATTTATTGAGTATGTAAAATATGCTATCTTTTGTGTGTGAAGGTCTCTCGAACCAAAAAGAAAGAAACTAAGAAAGAAAGAATCCCTGCCACTATAGAGCTTATAGTTTGATTACATGCTATAACCTGAAAGGAAAACAACTCTCACAAGAAGACTAGGACTACAATTAAGAAGATCAAGGTTCTTATATCATTTGATCTAACACAATCCTGCTATAGGGTAGCTACAAGCTCAGTGGATGAAGTGCCAGGCTTGGAGTCAAGAAAACTCATCTTCCTGAGTTCAAACCTGGCTTCAGACATTTTTTAGCTGTGTGACTCTGAGAGGGTCCCTTAACGCTGTTTGCCTCAGTTTCCTGATCTGTAAAATGAGCTGAAGAAGAAATAGCAAACGATTCTATTATCTTTGCCAAAAAAAATCCCAAATGGGGTTAAGCAAAGGCAGACATGACTGAAAGTGACTGAACAACAACAGTGATGAGGTTCTGGATGGTTGGGTGTGGTTGGCAGAGAAAGACTGAAATATTGCCTTGAAGCAAACAGGGAAGGGCGCTGATGGAGATCAGTTTAACCTTATAGCCCCACCTTGCTGTGTCCAGCAAAGAAATCTAAGTTACATCAAATCCCTGAGGCCAACCCTCTGTGGAGATTGCCTCCTTCTCCCCTTCCCTTATATGGGGGCCCCACTTTGCTATTCAGCCAAGAAATCCCAGTCATGTCTCTAGGATTAAATTTACCCTATAAATTTGCTCATGTTCCAGCCATCTCTGCTGAATTCCTTTGGGTTAGTCCATCATGACATTCTGCCTCATGGTATCTTTCCCTTCATTTCTCCCCTATGGCCCTCATGGTGTCTTATCCCTTCTTAAAGCTAATTAACTCTTTTAGGATGCTAAATCCCTTTTAGAATTTAGTCTGCCAGCTAAGGGCATGCTTCAAGCTCATGTGGCATTCCCTTTCTCCTAGGTAATTGTGAGTTCCACTAAAAAACTTGTTTTTTGTTTTTTTTTTCTATCATTAATTATTAAAACCCCTTTCCTTGCCATATGCTCTCCCATCTCTATTTCATATTTACCATTCCTGGTGTCTATTATATTTCTTCATTTTGTCTGAAACCTCTTCTCCTAAATAAATCTACCTTTTGCCAAAGAGAATGGCCATTGTGAATTCTTCACATGAGTGAACTCCAACATTTGGTGCTCTCTTAAATCACATCATCTGGTGCCTACAAACCACATTATTTGCTATATCAGCCATATCAACAACATCCTCTATAAATAGAGAAACTTTCTATGGCAGTCTCAATTCATCTTGAATCTGTAATCAGGAGGATGCTGGGGCCAGCTTAACCCCAAATGTTACATTTTCAGCATTAATTTTTATACTTCAGAAATCTTCCAACTACAAATCAGGGCTTGATTTATTGTTTTGTTGATTGTTTATATTTAGGAAAATGATGGAGAAAATATTAATAATGCAAATTAAACTTGTAATTATGTCTTATTTACAGGATCTTCCCTCCCCCTATGCCAGAGTCAGTTGGGGGAAAAATAAAAATCTGACTGTTTTGGAGGAAACAACAAATCATAATAAACCAGCCCATCCCTCTATTGCTCCACAAACATGAGTTTAACTTCAGCAGAAATGCAGCAGAAAGCTCAGGGAATGACATCACCACCAGACTGGAGACTTAGGGACTAGGGCTAATAAGAAGAAGAAGTGGCATTTATATTGCATTTTAAGATTTGCAAAATGCTTTACATCCATTAACTTATTTGAGCCTCACAATACCATTAGGTTGGGCTCTAAATCTATTGCTTTGTCCTTTTCCTCTCAATGGTGAATGGAAAATAATTTGTAACATTTTCATATAATGATAGATTTTTGGTAAGAATCAGAAATATTCTTATCATTGGGTTTGTACAACAATCCTGTGATATATTCCATGTTTCAGAGATAGTGGAAAAGCAAGGATTTGAATTCAGGTTCCCTAGCTTCCAGTCCACCTCTTTTCCCATAGTCTCTAGGAGGAGATTCATATCTGAATCTTGGTAGTTAAGGAAGATTATGCTGCTGCTGGAGCTTTCTTTGGAGCAGACATTCTCCTCTGGGGTCAGGATCATATTCTTCATTTGTGATAGGCTCCACATTTTTAACTGTCATAAATTGATTGTAAATAAAGAATTTCACCAAGAGTTGAAGTTCTGCAATGATTATAGGATCTGGCCCAGGGATTTAATCTTTAACAACCACAGACTGTGTGCATTATTCAGAAGAAAATAACTCAAAAGGAGCCTCTTTTAAGCCACACCATTGCCAAGCCCCTGAACTCTGATGTTCCAAGGAACAAATACATCAAAGAATCTTATAAAGAAAAAGAGAATGATGAGGAGAAGAGGGAAGAGGCACATGAGGGCAAAGATGAAAAATCATACCTCACTTAGTAGCATATCACTTCTCTGGAAGTCTCAGCTACTTGGAATTCAGCCTCTGATCCAAAAGGAATAAAAAACAATTCACCTGAATAGTGAAAATCAATGTCATAAAGCATATGAAGGGGATTAGGTTCATAGCTGGAAGGGACTTTTGAGATCATCTAATCTAACTCCTTTATTTTACAGTTGGGGAAACTGAAGTCAAAAGAAATTTAATGACCTTGCCACAAGGTCATGTAGGTAGGAAATGGCAAAGTCAACATTTAAATGGATGCTCTCTGACTCCCAATTTGGCATGCTTTTCAAGGAATCATGACTATTCACACTAACATACTGCACAGGCAGGATTCCAAGCCCACAGGAGATCAGAAGCAGTGGGGGAACAAGCAAAGTAAAGATTCAGGAAAAAAGAAAGAAAGAAACAAATATATGGACAGCAACTAGAAGTGAAGTTTGGCTGCTTGATAACATGGGAGAAAGCAAAAAAAAAAAAAAAAATCCTAAAAAGCAGATACAAGGATGGATAGGTAATTTGGAATCTTTTAATGTTAGAGCGAGGCAGCTGTAGTGCCAGTGTTGAAGCCAAGAGGACCTGAGTTCAAATTTGTCCTCAGAGATTTATTAGTTGTATGATGTTGGGCAAGTCACTTAGACCTATTTGCCTCAATTTCCTCATTTGTAAAATGAGCTGGAAAAGGAAATGGCATTTCTGCCAGGAACACCTCAAATGAGGTCATGAACTGAACAGAACTAATTGACTAAACTGCATAAACTAAACTACAATATATAGTTAATTGCTCTGTACACTTTGATAGCTCTTAGGAAATCACCATTATAGTATAATACCTGATAATCAAATCAAAGAATTTGGGTCCTCAAGAAATATTCAATATAAATTAAATCAATTCAATTTTTAAAATGTAATTGTACTTTATTATCTCTTTTCAAAAACTTTGTTTTATTCTTAACTTAAAAAATAAAGCATTTCCGTATCATAGTAAAATAGAAAAAAAGGATGATTACACAGGAAACTCTGAATCATGTACAAACTTACTATTCCTTTTAAATATATAATAATAATCATGTAACTTTTTTTCTTTTTTGTTTTCCTTCCACCTTCCCTCTCCCAGAGATGGCTACCATTAGACACAAATATATATACATTATATATATATATATATATATATATATATATATATATATATATATATGTATGTATATATATATGTATGTATATATATATAACATCTTCCTTCATAGATCCTTTGTAACTAATTTGGGTATTTATAATAGACAAAATGACTTAGTGGCTCTTAAAAAAATATTGCTGTTATTTTATACAATGTTCTCTTGATTCTTATAATTTCATTCCTCCTTATTTTGTGCAAGTCTATCCCTGTTTTTATTTTTTAATTGAAGCTTTTTATTTTCAAAATATATACAAGGATAATTTTTCACCATTGATCCTTGCAAAACCTTATATTCCAATCCCCACCTTTCCCCTACCCCCTCTCCTAGATGGCAAGTAATCCAATATATGCTAAACATGGTTTAAAAAAATGTAAATCCAGTATAGGCATATGTGTTTATACAATTATCTTGCTGCACAAGAACAATCAGGATCAAAAAGGAAAAAAAAATGAGAAAGAAAATAAAAGTCAAGCAAACAACAATAAAAGAAGTGAAAATGCCATGTTGTGATCCATACTCAGTTCCCACAGTCCTCTCCCTAGGTGTAGATAGCTTTCATCATCACAAGATCATTGGAAGTGACTTGAATCATCTCATTATGGGAAGAGTCACATCCATCAGAATTGATCATTGGATAATCTTGTCGTTGCCATGTACAATGATCTCCTGGTTCTGCTCATTTCTCTTAGCATCAGTTCATGTAAGTTTCTCCAGACCTTTCTGAAATCATCCTGCTGATTGTTTCTTGTGGAACAATAATATTCCATAACATTCATATACAATAACTTATTCAGCCATTCTCCAATTGATGGGCATCCACTTAATTTCCAGTTTCTTGCCACTACAAAAAGGGCTTCCACAAACATTTTTGCACATGTATATCCTGGTTTTCCTAAGATCATTGAGTTCCTCATTTCTTGTAACACATTAATATTCCATCTCAATCATATACCATAACTTGCCTAACCCTTCCTCAATTGATGAGTATCCTTGCAGTTTCTAATTTGTCATTCCAAAAGAGAACTGCTATAAAATTTTAGAATTATAACTTTTTATACAAATAAAATTAGATTTAAATAATTGAAGAAATATTAATTGTTCATGGATAGACAGAGCCAATAATCAAAATAACAATTTCACCTAGACTAATTTATATATTTAATGATATCTCAATTATATTACAATTTTTTTTTACTGTTAGAAAAAATAAAAACCAAATTCAATTTAATTTAAAAGACATTTACTAGAGGCCTACTATGTTCAAGACACTGTGCCAGATACCAAAGACACAAAGACAAAGATGGAAAAACTGCTTCTTCCCTCAAAGAACTTACATTCAATTTTCTGAAAAAATTTATTTACGTGGAATTCTTTTTTCCCAGAAGCTTTGGATAAATCTAGTGTTCCTGTATTCCTCTCATCTTTAATACATTTGAATTAGTAGCACTGGCAATATCGTTCTCCTTTGCAAAAGTTTCTCCCTCTGTCTAGAGATGCCAGTAATCCTTTTAATGTAAGTAGGAGGCAGAAAGATTGCATATTTTCATAAGGTTTTAATCTTATTCGGATTCCCTTTGAGACACAACAAAAGCACTGTGCTTTATCACAGCAAGTCATTTTCAGAACCTGGAAGCATTTCCTTAAACATGTGTCTCAGAAGGAGAACATATGAGTGTCCAGGCCTTGTTTATTCTGCTGTTTCATCTGTACAATCGGGTGACAACAACCACTCCCTACCTCCTGGAGGACTGGAAAGCTATTGCTATTCATCAACCTGATTTTTATCCCACTTCTTTTAAATCTTCTGTGATGAGCACTCAGCAACCCAGAGATCCCTATCAATTCTTCCTTTTCATCCTGTTTGTGGACCACTGTCGTGAAAAACTATAGGAGAAAAGCTTTGAGGAGAATGGTTCTCATTCTTCATATGAGTCAAAGTGATCCCTCTAAGAATGCTGCCTTCTGGAGCACTGAACACATGTAGGCAAGGGGTTGGCCTCCAACTGGATTCTTTTGGATATATGACCCTGTCTCTGCATTTCTTGCCCTTTGTTCTCTGGGTAGCCTACATCCTGTACTCTTTATTTTATACTACAGAATCAGTAACTCCCGCAGTCTTTTTCTTTTTCTAAGACTGTAAGAAACACAGACTGATGCAGCAAAGCTGTAGGCAGGCTTACCTTAATGATTTTGCAGAGTACTCCATAATTATTAAAGAGAAAGCAAACTCAGTGTCAAAGGGTGTATATATTGGGACAGTCTCAAATGCCAAAGCCATTTCCAGTTAATATTTTGTCTTGAGCCCCTCAAATCCCAGACCAAGTGTGACAGGGCATTTAAACACATGTAAGTGAGTGGACAGAATTTTTACACACTATTATAAAAGCATCTGGAATTTGAAACTTCCTGAACCATGTCCAAGAAATATTGAGGTTTCTCCCCTGCTGATGGCTGCTGAACAGAGGCTGAGAAAGAGAAAGGAGACCATGCAGTGCATTTTACCACTCCTGCTTGTTCTTGAGACTGTGGGATAAATTTTCTCAAAACACTGGCATGTATAACCAGCTGAGCAAATAATGAGAGTTCCTGAGTTGACTTGTCCCCTCCCATTCAACCCCCAACCCAACCATCATGGGAAATTTGCACCTGGTGTGTCTTTCTCAAGCCCATTTCATTTAAAAAAATGATTTACATTTGTACCGAATTGTGGCTGCAGCCCATCTGTTCTGTGATTATATAAGATTTAAGATTCCATAAAGTATGACGTGAATTGGTTCTGATGAATACAGAAACAAACCTGAGTACTTAGAATTTTTCTACAGCATGCCTGAGCTCATTCAACTTAGATGAGTTGATGCTACTCTTGTGCATTGTGGGGGCACATTCTCCACTTTGTTTCAAGCATACAATTACCATAGAAGGCTAATGGAAAGGCAGTGTGAGGAGAGGCTGTAACATAACCACAGCCAGATTGAACACTGTTATAGTAACCAAAAATCTTCCTTAGCTTTTACCATCAGGCACCAGTTGTAACAGTGTTGCTGCTCCAAGATTCCCTTTTTAATACACTATATATGCAGATGCTTACACACATACACACATAAGTCCATGCACATATGCATATACACGAATGGAATTAATATTTTGTTTCCAATTGTTCTTGAATTCAAAAATTGGTTTCAAACTCTTGGTTTATTTACATTCTGTAGCAAATAAAGCCAGACAGTTAAAATCCTAAACAGATGGAGGATAGTAAAAGGCCATGTGTTATGGACCAAATTAGAAAAGTAGTAGCCTCATGTCATATGGGTAAAATCTATGACAGAGAACTATTGGAGGAGAAAGTTAATAAGAAAAAGTAAAGGGTCTCTTTCCCTATGTGATGGATTGGAACCAATAAATATAGATAGAATCCATATATGATCTATGTATCTATCTATATAATCCATATCTGTGTATATATCATGTAGGTATAGATAGTATGCAATTATAACCATATATATAAATGTGCATATACAATACAACCATGTGTTTACACATATACATACTTATTTGTGTATATATGTATATGTATATAGTTGTTCAGATACCTTCAACTCTTCAAGACTCTATGAATCACAGAAATTGAATTTTCTTGTCAGAGATACTGGAATGGGCCATCTGCAGTTGTTCTGTTCTCTATCTGGCTACTGGACTCAGGTGGCTCTACAGGGGAAAGTGAGCAGGTGACCTTGCATAGCTCTCCCTTACTTAAATCCAATTCACTTGCCTGCCTTGTCATCACTTCCTTGATGTATGGACCTCTTTGAGAATGAAAAACAAACAATAAGATTAAGACAAAAAAGAGTTTAATTGACTTGCCCAGAACCATAGAAGCAGTATTTAAGGCTGAATTTGAACTCAGGTCTTCTTGATTCCATACCTGGTATTCTATCCACTAAACTACCATACCTGCTTTCTGTATGCATATACACATGTGTATATAAATATATTTATATAATATTTGTGTATATGTGTGTAAATAAAGATAAATACATGATCCCCAATGTGGGTTTTTTTGGTGTCATTGGCTACCAGTAAATAATTTGTATTCTCCATGCACAATGATACCTGTTCTATACCATGTAATTTTAGAGAGTTTCCTGGGATACTAGTATGTCTCAGAGATGGTTCTCAAACCTAGATCTATTTTACTTTAAGGTCTGTTCTCTACCTTTTGCATCATCTTGCCCCTCCTATGTTTTATTGATAGCCTTAAAAAAAATTCCCAATGTATCCTTTTCCCCACCTTCAAGAGTTAATTATTATAATATTTTATAAATTATAACATTCTTATTATTATCATCACAACCAATCATTATAACAATATTATAATTAACATTATTAAATATAAAATTATAACCAATTATATAACCAAAAAATTCAGCAAAACTAATATATCAACTAAAATCATTGTTATATTCTCAGAATTTTTTATTTTTGCAAAATTTTCCTATTTTTTTATTTTTTTCCTTTTTTTTTTTTTGCTGAGGCAATTGGGGTTAAATAACTTGCCCAGGGTCACACAGCTAGGAAGTGTTAACTGTCTGAGACTCAAGTCCTCCTGACTTCAGGGCTGGTGCTCTGTTTGCCCTAATTTCCCTATCTTCTTAACTTTTTAGCTTGATTCTGTTACCCCTTCTATCACAACAAGAGTGGTAGAACATAAAGCAATGTTGGATGATGCCAGCAAGAGAGAGGTAGCAGTAAGTAGTTGATAGTCACAGGACATACTTGTGGATGCAAGAGATGGGGTCTGTAACCAGATAGTGATCTAGGAAAAGTAGCACTATAGGACAAAGAAATATAACAGAGAGACAATCAAGAGAATATTAAAATCAGGGCAAAACATGATGTCAGGAAGAAAGGTAACTTGGAAACTGAGTCAAAGTCATTGCCCAGCCAGGCATTTTTAATATACTCCTTCATGAAGTAGGCAATACTATAGTACAACAGGCATCCCTAAATCCACAGATAAGCAAATTTGCCTGACTAGAAAATGCCCATGGAAAAAGACAAAAGTGACAACTTTTGAAGGAGTTTTTGGTACTGCTTTTAGGCATATAATCCCAAGGAAGTCAAAGACACATAAAGAGATATTTATAGCAGTCTTATTTTGTAGTAGCAAAGAACTAGAAAGATTGTGGGTGATTATCAATCAGGAAGTGACAGGACAAATTGTAGGAGATAAATGTAATGGAATATTATTGTGATGTTAAGAAATGACAAAAATAAAGAATTCACAGAAACTTGAAAAAAAAAAACTTGCACAAACTGATTCAAAGTGACTTAAGTAGAACCAGGGCAATAGTTATGTGATGACCACAATCATACAGGTAGAGCCTGATTGATGCAAAAATGAATCCCATTAAGTTGTCACATTATTCTAATTTGGGCTATTATAAAGTTATCATATAAAACCAATGGTACCTGGTACCAACCTGAAGGAAATATGCAATAAAGTTTAGTGAAGAATAAGAAAAATATACTTCTTATCAATTAATCATATATTTTTTACTTTTTTTTTTTTCTGAGCTAATTGGGGTTAAGTGACTTGCTCAGAATCACATAATTAGGAAATGTTAAGTGTCTGAGGCAGAATTTGAACTCAAGTCCTCCTGACTTCAGGGCTGGTGTTCTATCCCCTGCACCACCTAGCTGTCCCTAATTAATTACAAAGTAAGAATAGTTATAAAAAGCAAACATTTTAAAATGTGAAACTATTAACTTATTGAATTATATTGATGAAAATGTCATTATTATTTAAAATGTTTTAGCAGTATAGATTAAACCCACTTATGTTTCTTTAAATCTTCATACATTTATCTTGGTGCAGACAGCTTCTCACCTATCTCAGTAAATTGCATGCTCATATCCTCACACAATGGACCAAATGTAATTAGATGAACTGTGCATTATTTAAATTCGATATTAGTGTCATTTAAATATTTTGGTAAGATAAAAATAAATTGAAAACTGTTTTTCAAAAACAACTTAATCATATATGCCATCTTATTCAACCAATGGAAGTTGATAGATGATTGTAGTCTTTTGCAGCACAAGGACATTGGTTTCCATTTGAAATCCCCTTCTGCATTAGTCCTAAATAAAAGTGTTACGTGATCCTTAGCCATTTTAAATCTGGGTTTAGTTTTCTCTCTCTTATAAATGTCAGTTCTGAAGGGCATGTTGTTGTTTTTTTTTTTTAAATAGTACTATTACATTAAAAATGTGTTCATTGGTGAATTCACCTTTTGCAATAACTTTCTTCAAAATATTTGGACATTTGGCTACTGTATCCTTATCTACACTAGCTACCTTTCCAATAATTTTAACATTATGCAATTGAGTTTGATTTTTAAAGCGACTGACAACAAACCAACACTTTTAGTAAAAATTCTTCACTGCCCACTTCATTTCCATTTTCTATTACTGCCTTAGATAAACAGTTTTTGTCTGAATGGTTGCTCTTCTAAGAGGAATATGTTGTTAATTGCAAGCTTCAAATTATACCACTAAAAGAGGTTCCATTTCTATCATTACAACCCTTCTATTGCTTGAAGTTGTTTGCAAACCACAAAGAGCTAATGCAATTTTTCCTTTTTCTTTTGTTTCACCTGCATATTTTACTATATTCTCTACTGTAGTTAGAGTTGCTATGACCATGACTGTGCAGTTCAATTACATCCAATTTGTGTTCTAAGGTAATAAGGAAAAAAATCCAAATAATAATTAACAAAATTTATTGATATTCAACAGCATATAACAATAAATAAGTGGGGACTGGTGATATAGTGTCATGTTACAAGTCTCAGCTATCTCCATGTGTTACATTAATTTAATTTTAACCCTCATTACATGTAATCTGGTATCACTTTATCATTACACAGTTTCACTATATTTAAACTTGCATTGTTTTCAACCTACACTATAGCAAAAAACCAAAAGAACTAAGAACTACAATCAGTTCAATGACCAATTATGCCTTCAGAGGACAGACAGCAAAACATATTTTCTGACTTTCAACAGGGAGATGATGGGCCATAGGTATAAAATGATGCACATTCATCATCATCATCATCATCATCATTATCATCATCATCATCATCATAATTTTTTAAAACTATATAGGACTTTGAGGTTTATAAAGTACTATAAAATACATGTAGCTTTATCTTCACTATATTCTGGGAGCTAGCGATTTATATATACATATATATGTGGAACTTAAAGCAAACAGGCTAATAATTAGCCAAAGGTCACCCAATTAGTGGTTGAAGTCATATTAGAAAGTAGGTCTTATTGACTCTAAGTCCTCAATCTACCTTGCTAACATGACCAATGTGTTTATATGTTTTGCTTGTACTCATGTGTTATGAGATGATTCTATTGGGGAGAAAAGGGATAAAAGAAAGGATTTGTTGAGAAGGGACAGTGATATTAAAAACAACAACCACCAGCATCAATAAAATATTTTTAAAAAGGCTTACAAGCTAATTGAGAAAATAAGACCTCAAAAAATATATACTAGTATACAATCAAATTCTGGGAAGAGAGGAGAGAAAGAGGGAGAAAGAAAAGGCAAGAGAGAGAAAAAGAGGAAAAGGGGGAGAAGTGAAAGAAGTAGAAGGGAGAATGTAGGGGTACACTTGTGCTATTTTTAGAGTAGATGAGAGCTCAAAATCAATCTCCAATTTTCTAGTTGTTTGATTGTAGGTGAATCATTTCACTGAGTCCCAGTCTCACTGAATAATAGGATTCTGAGCTAAAAGTGACTAGAGGGGATTAGAGATAATCTAATCATAGGATTTTAGGATCACAGATTGATGGCTAAAAAGAACCTTAGAAGTCTTTTATACCAGGGATATCATCCAACTCTCAAATAGAAATGGGTCCCAGAGGGCAACATATTGTCTTAGAAAACCACAAATTAATGTTATCTACATTGTATTGTGTTTGAATTTTTTTTTTAAACTCTCAATTGTTCTAATTTCCATATTTGGAGACTGGAGCCACTAGTTTAACATTTATTCCATCTCTTCATTTTACAGATGAAGAAATTGAGGGCATATATGTCATAGGGTCATAAAATAATACATTCAGAGCTGAGATTGTAGAGACTATCCAGACCAACCCCACTCCTTAAACTAAGATCAAAAGAGTTTTGTTTTTTTTTTTAAGTTTTCCTGGGATCATATAGCCACTAAGCATCTAAGATAACATTTGAACTCACCAATGCCAATCCAGTCTTTCATGATACCTTTCTTAAATGACTTTATAAAGGGTATAGAGATTATAAATGCCATAGTTTGGAGTTAGGTACCCCTGAATTTTACCTCCAAAACTACTTGTAAATCTAGTGCATTTTAAAATGTATGACATGACCAAATCTACTGTTTACCAATAAGGAAAATGAGGCACAGAGTAGTTAAAAGATTTTCTCAAAGCTACGTTAAAATAGACTATGGTTTTGAATTCTGGTGTTCTAGCTCCAAATTCAAAATTCTTTCTAATTCTTCATATTCATAAAATTATTTTTCTTCCCACTTTACAGGTTTATTCTTCAGAAAGTGCTATATCAGTATGAATTGTTGTTATTATTGAATTGATGATCAATGCATGTCTATTGTCTGAAGGCCAGCCTCACTACTTTGAAGAATTTTATCCTCTGTTTGGCAGCAAGGTGATGATTTTTTTCCTACCACAGAAAATCTCAAAGATCATTTTTTAATATGTAGAAAGATTGAAGTCCCTGGCAAACAGAGAGGAGTAGCCATATCAATGAAATTATAAATCCTTGGGACATTGAAGTATAGACAGTTCTGCTATAATGCTTATGTTAAAAATGAGTTGTTCCAACTTGATGGATATATTAGGTAGAATTTTGAGCATAACTCAAATTTTGCTCTGGCTTAACAATGACTTTATTTTTTGAGGAAAAATATACCAGGATAACCAGAATGCATAAAGTGGTTGATCTCTACAGACAGGAGGGGAGTAGCTAATGCTGGGTGACTGGTGAGAACTAGGGGTATAGGTATAACACTGGTGGGAGAAAGAGATGAGGGCCCTAAGAGGCAGAAGGAAAGAATGGGAGATCCTCAATGCTTTCCTTCCAAAAAGGATACAAAAATGACGTTGACTCCCATCATCTCTGAGTCACCAGTCTTAGGAAAAGCCTGGCAGAAGCCTCCTGGGCATCTTATGGAAAAGATCCTGCCATAGATTTCTCATTCCAGGCTTAGAGTAATTCTATGTATACCCCTCACTGGGCAGCTGTAGCTAGTATTGTTCACTACATATATCAGTCACATGATGGGAAGCTGCCCTGGCTGCAGTGGCTTCCTCTGGGATTAACCCATTTTCCCTATAAACCCTGTGGTTTTTATTGCAAGATTTGGCATACCTCCCTGATTTTTAGGAAAGCATATGCCCAGTTATAACAGAAATGCTGGATTATATTTTTATGTATCATATTAATGATAGATTATTATGTCATATTAATTATATTTTATATTAATATATCATAAAACATATTATCAGTTGTATTTAATTTCATATTTTCTCTGTTTCAGCTAAACTGGACCACTACTCTCCAAACTCAACATTCTATCTCCGACATCATTGTATTTATGTAAGCCGTGCCCATTTCTCAGCTCCTGTGCCTAGAATTCATCCTTTTTGCATACCCACATTTGGGAATTCTTGTCCTTCAAGACTCAGCTAGGATACCACCTCTTCTAGGAAAGCTTTTCTGATCCCCAGTTTTTAGTACTTTTCAGTTATTAGTGATTCCTTAAGTAATTCATATATTCTTTCTGGTCCTTGATGCCCTATCCTATATTTTACTTGTCTTGCTATTAAATTCTATGTAAACCTTAAAGTGATACATAAATGTTTAGCACCAGGGTCCCAAAAGTCTTAGTGCAATTTTAAGCTTTTAAAACTTAAAAGCTACCAAAACTTAAAAAAAAAAAAAACAGCTATTAAAATTTAAAATTGCACTAAGACTTTTGGGATACGCTGTATTATTTGGGGCATTATCACACTGAAAAAAACATAAAGCACTTAAGGTAAAAAAATGGTGGTTTTTGCCATAGCATCCCAAGCATCTAGCCCAGAATTCAGAATTTGTTGTTGAATAGCAAGATCACCATCTACCTATGCCTCCTTGCACCACTTCCATATGTGGGTTAGGCTCATTTCTTAACCTAAAAGACAAGGAAACTATCTCCAAGACTTAATTGATTCAAAGGTCTAAGGCTCAACCAGGGTGAGTCTCTGGCATTTTTGACTTGGCTTTCTGGTCACCTTAGGGGAAAAAAAGGTCCCCTACACTACAAATTTATATCTTTAAATATCCTTACTTTACTGTACTGTATTTAAGTAAGTCTCCTTGTTAACTGTTGAGTTACTTACCAATGTCTCATTTCATTGCAATATCAAACTTAAATTGACAAGGAACTGGCCAGTCAGACCTATCCATCTTAATAGTCTCAGGGAAATCCTGTTATTATTCTTCCTCTTCTCCACTTCCTTCATTTCCAAAATGTCTCCTTACTTTCCATAACTGCCAATGGATGTGGGCTCTCTGAAGGGAAGAACTTATGCCCTTTTTCTTATTGGCCAGAACCTGAAACAAGGTGCTAAGTCAATGGAATTGATAGACAATAGTTACCTAATTTAGCATGGTGCTTAACAGTTCTCTTGTTCATTATATGTACTTAGTACTTACTATAGTTTTTTCAAGATTCACATCTTTGATAAGGGCATATATAAGCTAGGAGCCTCAGCCAGGATTCAGTCGGGGAGATTCAGACACCAGAGAAGGCAGGTGGGAGCTCAAGCTCTCGGAATCAAGGCCAGACTGAAAGGCTCTCCAGAAAGCTGCCCAGCCCCAGGAAGGAGATAATAAAGCATCTGGACTATAAGAAAGCTAAGCAGGCTGCAGGAAAGGAGACAAGACGTGGAAAGAGACAATAAAGGATGTGGACTTTAATCCCTGGCTGTACTTGTGTGGTGATTACTGAACTGAAACGAAGGCTGCCTCCAGAGACCCCAAGAAAACCTCAACAGAGAATATTACATTTTAGAGAGAATATTATACCTTTTGTCCCAACTCTGGTTTTTTTTTCCAATTATTTGTTCCAATAAAACTAAAAGTGATCTGAAAACTGAGGGAGGTATGGAATATGGATCCCGAGGGCAGCCTCTCAGCATTTAAAAGGGTCTAAGAATGATCTGGGTGGCTCTCATTTTACAGATGACAAAAGGAAAACTCAGAGAGAGGAACAAGTTATTTAAACTTAAAAGGTTCTAAAAGAACAGGGAGCCTCTCTTTTTACAGAAGACAAAAAGGAAAACTCAGGGAGATGAATAATTTATCTAAATTCATTTAGTGGCAGAAGCAGAATTAGAACCCGATTTTCCAAACTGTCAATCCTCTGCTCTGCTACATCCTCACTGCCCATCATACCAAGGGAGAAGAACATCATCATCTATAGAAGTCTGAATTTCAGCTGCAAATAGGAAATTTTGGCAAACTCCAGCCCAGCCACTCCAGTCTAGAAATGCCTATTATATACATCTAAAACTTCCTTTTCCTCTTTCCTGGGCTTCTGAATGCTGCTGAGGAAGCTTGGTTGATCAGAAAAAAAGCCTATGGTTGTGTATAGGTATTGACTAGTGAAAAGCTATATTTTAAAGCATGTGTCAGCTTTTTTCTATTCAAAAATCCCTCTCTGCCCACCTGAATACTTATTAACCTTTAAGACTCTTAATATGCTCTTCTTCCATAAACTCTACTACTAGTCCAATCCTCACTGGTACCTCCTTTCTCTGAACTCCAGCCCTGCATTAAGGAATATAAATAAATATAAATAAAATTAAGGAAAATTCAAGATATCTTGGGATTCATGGGCTAGGACTCCAGCTTAAACCCAAATCACTCTGGCTTTCATTGATTGACCAATAATAGATTAGATGCCAAGTCTTTGGTCATTATTTGGGCCCTAATTGGTTCAGAGTGAATATAAATAGCAATTGTTTATTTTTGGCTAGAAACTCTGAGGATCTTCCCTTCCAAGACTGATTTTATTTTTCCTAGGTAAAAGAGGCCATTCTCAGCCTCATTTTTTATTTAGCTTTAATCACTGATTGGATATTGCCCCAATCAAACTGAGACCTGGGAAAGACCTTAGCTTAAAAAGGCCAAGGTCTCCCACTGTATCCAGGGCCATTTCCATTGGTTTTGATGTTCTTCTTGACACTGAACAGCTTTGGCTCCAAGAGAGAAAATGAGGCTCACTTGCACAGCCTTCACTTCAATTCGATTTACTTGGAAATCATGGTGTCACAAGAGCCACATAACTCAAATCCTAGTTAAGGGTTTTTTGTTTTTATTTTTTTGCTGAGGCAATTGTGGTTAAGTGACTTGCCCAGGGTCACACATCCAGAAAGCGTTAAGTGTCTGAGGCCAGATTTGAAAAGTCAAGTCCTCCTGACTTCAGGGCTGGTGCTCTACCCACTGCACCACCTAGCTGCCCCAAGAGATTTCTTGTATTATTTTCAAGTTGTTCCTTGTCTATGTCTCAATACCTGAACCAGATGGTGATCTCCAGTGTGCAACTGTACAACTTGACAAAATCATAGCCAGATATAATAAAATCGGTATAGAATTCCCTCTAAAATCAAACTTCCCCCACTGCAAATACTTGGAGGGCCCTGACAGATGGGTAACTCACACAACACTCTTTGTCACTGCTTTCTGGTAACCAATGACAATTATTCCATATTTAGCTTCATAATTCAGGGATTTGAACACTAACCTTTAAATTGGGGGTCATGAGTTCATATGTCTATGAAGCCAATTATGGGAAAGTGGAGACATTGAGGAATTGTGGTTAGCCCATTGGACATGATGGCAGGAGATCTCTCGGATCTCAGATGCTTGCTAGCTGTGAGACACTGAATAAGTCATTTAACTTCTCATTCTAAAATGAGGGGAACTTTTACTCCATGTGTCTAAAGCTCTTCCTGCCCTAAATCTATGATTCTATGGACAAATAATGCAGAGATTTTTGAGAACAAAATAAAATCCGACATGAGGGTCAGCTACAGGGATCACCCAGTCTAGCCTATCTTTGGCACTATTTAGAACCACTGCTTCTGTAATTGACCTCAGCCTCAAAGGTTAGGGATGTCCTGAGGACATCTGAGTTTCCTGAGATAACCCATTATGGATCTGACATCCACTATTTCCACCCCCATTCCCCAGCAGGCCTGCAGAGTGCTGCTGGAGAAAATAATGAAACCGAGCTGACTCCAAACATAATAAATTTATGAGTTATAAACCCAATGCTGCTTCAACATCCTTTTATTCACCACATGTCGAATCCCTCCAAATTCCCCACAGTGTCTATTCCAAACCCTCTCTCTAACGAGTCTCCAAACACATATCTTTCCCCATACTCACAGCTGACACTTTCATGCTTTTTGGAAATATCCAGGCCAAACACAAGATCCCTCAACTCCTCTTCTCAAAACCTTATATTTTCTGCTTTCATCCATCCTGTCAATTGTACTTATGTCCATGCTCTTATTTTACACCAAGACTTGTTTTTCTCTCAGCTTTAGTTGCTCATCTTTCCCTGGCTTCATTTATTGGCTATTATTATTGATCCTTCATTTTCCAATGAGACCATCTTTTTTTTTTTTTTTTTCACCTGAGGCAATTGGGGTTAAGTAACTTGACCAAGGTCACACAGCTAGAAAATATTAAGTGTCTGAGGTCGAATTTGAATTCAGGTGCTCTGGCTGGTACTCTATTCAATGCACCACCTAGCTGCCCCAGGACCATCTTTTATTGATATTTTATCCTTAAAAAAATAATTACTTTGATCCTACAATCCTATCAAACTACTACTTATTTCAAGCTGCTATTTTTTGTCTCCCATTCACTGCCAAATTTCTTGATATGGTAGTAAAGAGGATTTGCCTTCACTTCCTCATTTCTCCTTCACTTTTCAAATTCAACTTTCCCTTTTGTTTTCACTATTCTACTGAAAAATCTTTTTTTGAGGTCATGACTATGAAATTGGCAAACTGGTTGTTTATCTCATTCTCTTTCAGCTCTCAGAAATTTCCTCCTATCTTCTGAATACCCTCTTCTCTCTTGGCTTCTGAGACACTCTATTCTGGTTCTCTCCCTCATTCTCTGATTTTTCCTTCTCTCTTCCCTTTGCAGACTCCTCCTCCTCTTAATCCCTAATAGAATCATTACTCTGAAACAGGGTTTTGTTTTTTTTTAAATAACTTTTTATTGACAAAACCCATGCCAGGGTAATTTTTTATGACATTATCCCTTGCACTCCCTTCTGTTCCAATTTTTCCCTTCCCTCCCTCCACCCCCTCCCCCAGATGGCAAGCAGTCCTTTACATTTTAAATCGGTTACAATATATACTAGCTACAATATATGTGTGCAGAACCAAACAGTTCTCTTGTTGCACAGGGAGAATTGGATTCAGAAGGTATAAATAACCCAGGAAGAAAAACAAAAATGCAAGAAGTTTATATCCATTTCCCAGTGTTCTTTCTTTGGGTGTAGCTGCTTCTGTCCATCCTTGATCAATTGAAACTGAATTAGCTCTCTTTATTGAAGAGATCCACTTCCATCAGAATACATTCTCATACAGTATTGTTGTTGAGGTATAAAATGATCTCCTTCTGCTCATTTCATTTAGCATCAGTTCATGTAAGTCTCTCCAGTCCTCTCTGTATTCATCCTGCTGGTCATTTCTTATAGAACAATAATATTCCATAACATTCATATATCACAATTTACTCAACCATTCTCCAATTGATGGGCATCCATTCATTTTCCAGCTTCTAGCCACTACAAACAGGGCTGACACAAATATTTTGGCACATACAGGTCCCTTTCCCTTCTTTAGTATCTCTTTGGAGTATAAGCCCAGTAGTAGCACTGCTGGATCAAAGGGTATGCACAGTTTGATAGCTTTTTGAACATAGTTCTAAATTGCTTTCCAGAATGGTTGAATCAGTTCACAACTCCACCAACAATGCATCAGTGTCCCAGTTTTCCCACATCCCCTCCAACATTCCACATTATCTTTCCCTGTCATTCTAGCCAATCTGACAGGTGTGTAGTAGTATCTCAGAGTTGTCTTAATTTGCATTTCTCTGATTAATAATGATTTGGAGCATATTTTCATATGGCTAGAAATAGTTTCAATTTCTTCGTCTGAGAATTCATATCCTTTGACCATTTATCAATTGGAGAATGGCTTGATTTCTTATAAAATAGAGTCAATTCTCTATATATTTTGGAAATAAGGGATTTATCAGAACCTTTGACTGTAAAAATGTTTTCCCAGTTTATTGTTTCCCTTCTAATCTTGTCTGCATTAGTTTTGTTTGTACAAAAACTTTTCAATTTGATATAATCAATATTTTCTATTTTGTAGTCAATAGTGATCTCTAGTTCTTCTTTGGTCATAAATTCCTCCCTCTTCCACAGGTCTGAGAGGTAAACTATCCTATGCTCTTCCAATTTATTTATAATCTCATTCCTTATGCCTGGGTCATGAACCCATTTTGACCTTATCTTGGTATACGGTTTTAAGTGTGACTCAATGCCTAGTTTCTGCCATATTAATTTCCAATTTTCCCAGCAATTTTTGTCAAATAATGCATTCTTATCTCCAAAACTGGGGTCTTTGGATTTGTCAAACACTAGCTTATTAAGGTTATTGGCTGTTTTGTCTAAAGCAGGGTTTTTTAAACTTTTTCCTCTTGTGACTCCTTTTTGCCCAAGAATTTTTTTATACAACATCTACTATGTAGGTATATAAAATAGGTGTACAAATCAAACATTTACTGATAATAAATTATAATTTCATGACCCCCTTATTCAGTTGCATGACCTCATGTAGATTTGTGATTCACAATTTAAAAAACTTTGCTTTAAGGTCCTTTCCTTAGTCCCCCTTTTTCCCTCCATGTACCTTTTCCCTTGGTGATCTCTACTCCCATGATTTGAACTATCATTGCTATTTAGCTATGTGTTTCTAGCCCTGACCTCCCTCTAAAACTTCAGAAGTATATTTTCCAAACTGCCAGATATCTCCTCTGAAAGTCTAATCAGTGCCTCAAACTCAAGGTGTCTAAACCTAAACTCATTATCTTTCTCCTGAAATCCACATATCTTATTGAGTTCCTTATTTCTTCCAATGTTGCCTATTAAGCACATTTAAAGTCCAATATTCCAATGGATTCATGATCCTTCCAATATGTAGCTCACAAGCCATCTAATATGCCTTATTAATTCTATGTGTCTGTTATCTATGTCTACCCACACATTTACCAGAGGTGAGAAATACCCACTATGTTGAGGACCATTTGATGTTCTTTTGGTATCACAAGAATATCAATCAAACAAATGGCATATCTGTCAGTTATGACACATGACCAAATCATCTTCTTTTACCCTTTTTCCTTAGATCAAATGAAAACATTTCCCCTCTGAAAACAGGGACTATCTTTTGCTTCTTCTTATGTCCCCAACACTTAGCCCTGACTCAGAGCAGGAATTTACTAAATATTTATTAACTGACTCAAAAAATATGCTTATAATCTTTGGCTGTTTTTTCCCCCTTAAATTCCACAATCAGTTGCCAAAATCTCAGTTCTACTTCCACATCCCTCACATTTGTCTCCTTACCATTTCAAGTATTAGCACATCACTACCAAGCCATATTCTACTGCTTAAACTATTGCAGTGGCCTCTTAATCAGTTTTCCTATCTTTCAGTTTATATTTCAGTCTTTCATCTTTACATAACACTGATTCTACTGCTCAAACACCATCAGTGGCAACCCATTACTTATAAAAGTATAGAGTTTACAATTTGGCTTTCAAGGTCCTCCACAATCCAAGCTCTATGTCTAGTATTTCTTACCTGTCCCTATGTTCTATCCCAAGCTACTACTCATCATCACATATTTTCTTATATCTTTTGATGATCTACTTTACTGAACCATTTGAAAATAAGAGATTTAGTCAATCAGTGAAACATTATATGCCAGACATTAAGGATAAAAGGACAAGACTGAAGAAGCTTCTATCCTTAAGTCACTTGCCATCTAATAGGATTATAAGATTGTCATAGAGTCATAGATACAGAGCTAAAAGGGGTCATTCATTCAGAGGTTATCTAATTTAACCCCCTCATTCAATTCAACTTGGACTATTTTGAAACGATTTATTATGTGCCTATAAAAGTAAAAATAAAGATGTGTGTGTGTGTGTGTGTGTGTGTGAGACCCTGCTCTTAAAGAATTTACAATGTAGTAGGAAGAAACAACATACATACAGATGAATAAACATAAAAATATACACAGTCAATTCAAAATAATTTGAGGAGATCATGAGCAAGGAGAATTATGAAAAGTTGAACTTGAGCAATTATTAAAAATTATACTTCTATCAAAATTATGTGTTACATATATCATTTTATACATGTCACAATATATAATTGCATGTCATAATTGTGTTATAAATAGTAACTATTTAAAACATAGGCTATATAATTATGTATTACATTGTGTTATATATATTTAGTTACATATTACATGGTATCTAGTTATATATAATATATGGTGATATATCATATATGATATATTATATTTATAGTTTACACATTTATATGTTATTTGATTATATAACACAATATAATTTATATATTTTATATATCATTATATAATTATTTGTAATATTATAAGAACATAGTATGGAGTATATTTAATAATAGTTGCTCAATTCTTAAGAGGTTGTACTTCAACTGAGTCTTGCCTAGAGGTAGGAATTCTTAGAGGCAGAATTGGAGAGACAGAGCATTCCAGGCATGAAGGATAATCTGTGCTGAGACAAAAAGACAGGAAATATGTGCAGAGTATGACAAGTATGTCAGTTTGCTTCTTGTTTACAGAAAATGATGGCTCACATAGTTAATAAGTGATAGGGGCAGAATGTGAAGCTGCTCCTTTGAGTCACAATCCTTCCCATTTCATTGTAGCAATAATTCTTTTCAAAAATGAAATGGCAACCAAAATTTTTTGTTTGTTTTTAAAATGAACATATACTTGCAAAGAATAAGATCCCTAGGGATTGGTTTAATTGTTCCTGTGGATTAACTGCTAAAACATTCAGAAGGCAAGAGAGGAGGGTCACCTCAGCAACAACATCCTGACAATTGTGTGATGATGACTAGATGGGAGTCACCCATGAATAGTTGCTAATATAGTGAGGGAATCCTAAATAATATAAGGCATCTCAAAAGGTTGTTTTCTAAGTCTACCTTAAAAAGAACAAGTCCACCCTCTCTTTTTTTATAGCATCCAGAGAAGGAGGCTTCAAAATGTCCTTGGGAACAAATATGTTGCAGTATCTCAAAAATGTTTTTAAAATCTCATCTAAATTCCATTTACTGTAATTCAAGATTGGTCCCACTTGTTCTTTCTTAGTGAAAACAGAAAAAACTGCTCATACTTTCTCATTCAATAGCTCTTCCTTTCTCATATAGACTGTCTCCAGAGAAATGAATGAGACATCTCCATTCTATTATTATTTGCTTTTTGGATTGGTATCTTTCCTACAGGAGATCAGAACCCTTGGGTGACAGTCATATGTTGTTATAGAATGCCAGAGCTGTCAGTCACCTATGCAAATCCTTTTTTTAATAGAGGAAATTGAATCCCATAAAGATTAAGGGGCTTATCCAAAGTCACAGAGATGGTTGGGATAGTCAAGGCTAGAATTCAAGACTCCTACCTAGAGCGCTGATCTTGCCACAAAACCATATTATTCTGACACTATGTTTTATGAAGATACTTCTACTGAGAACAGAGATAAATCTATGAAATAGATCTAGCACAAAATGCCATGATGATGAAGGGTATTTTGAAGTTATTATGAAATAGAAAGCAAAAAGGACCTGGATAATATGACGAAACTCCAGTGAGTGCCAGCCAAGAGTTAAGAGTCAGGAAAAATGAAATATGACTAAGCTTTCTATAATAAGGATTCCTTTCTCAGAATCCAACCTGACGCAGTATCAAATACATTTATTAAATGGCTAAAGGCAGCACCAGGCTGTGAAGAGGGCTCTGCTGTTTTCTATGAGTATCCATTATACCAGTTATCAGCAAATCATTTAACTTTCCTGGGTTTTGGTTTCCTAATCTACAAAATGAAGGGATATAACAAGATTGCTTCTGCAGTTTCCTCCAATTCAATATTTAGGATCCTTTGAGTTGTTTGGGGGAGATGAATTTGAGGAATTGGTGGGACATTCACGTAAAGATGGCCTGTGGTCTTTTGGAGTTCAAAGGAGAGAAATCTCCCTCCTGAACTTCTAGAGTGTATCTGACCTTTAAAGTTGGCTTGCTCTCATTTCCCATTTAGTTTCCCTTTCTTTTGAGTAGCTGGACAGAATCAAAGTCTATCACCTTTTGTAGGGGATAGATAATGGGGTTTAGTCCTTCCATAGACCCATGGTCATTTCCTATTGTTTCCTTTCTGTGTTCATTGACTTTCTTGGATTTAGCCATTGGCAAGCCTTACATATCGCCCCTCCCATTCATTATCTTAAAATTTGGACCTAGTTTCTCTGAACCAATCCTGTCCTGTTCCATTGCTGCTCTGAAAAAGATCTACTCAGTGAAGAGACCAATGTCCAATGCCTAGAAATTAATCATCAAGCAAATTAAATCCATATCTGTCATAAAAAGGCTTCTTTAAAAATTGGTTCTATCTTGTGATGGGGAGAACCATCTGCATCCAGAAAGAGAATTAGAGAACTATGGGGACTGAATATGGATCACAAATAGTATCTTTTTTGGTTTTGGTGGTACTTGTTTGCTTTTTTTTCTTTCTCATTTCTTTCCCTTTTGAATCTGATTTTTCTTATGCAACATGATAAATGTGGAAATATGTTTAGAAGAATTGCACATGTTTAACCTATATTGGATCACTTGCTGAGAAAAATTTGGAACACAAAGTTTTGCAAGGATGAATGTTGAAAATGTTGCATGAATGTGGAAAATAAAAAGCTACTATTAAAAATTTTGAAAATAAAAATTGGATCTTTTAAGATTTGGAAGATGGTAAGAAAGTTGTAGTATACAGGAGCAATTTTTGTGTCCATGGGTTATCTTATATAATCACTTCCTTTAAGTGTTTCAAATTCTGGAGTTCATTTTCCTCACAAATTTATTGCTAAGATTGTTTAGCACCAACCCAGATTCCATGTATTTGACTATGTTTGTATTTGAATAATGAATCTGTAAGTAACTTACTTACTTAGAACCTTCTCCATTAGCCTACATAATGCAGGATTGGACTTTGATTTTGCTTGAGAAATATGTCCCCTGGAAACACATCTCCAACACATAACCTTTAGAAGAAATAGCCAAATGTATATCCTTCCCTATAGCCAAGTATGCCAAATGGGAGTCAGAATCACAATTACATTATGAGTTGCTTAGCCAAAGCACCTCCATTCATGTTACCAGGCAGTTAATACTGTTTCAGATTTATACAATTAAATCCGAGACATGTTGGTTAGCTACAGACTACTGGAGTCATCACATATATAATTGATATCATATTGCTTGCTTTCTCAATGGATGAGCAAGAGGCCTGGAGAAAAGAGAGAATTAATGTTTAAATGTTTAAAAAAATGTTTAAAATGAATGTTAAATGGCTAATATAGAAATATTTTTTTCATTCATATGTATAATGGGCATCGTATTTCTTATCATCTCAACAGATAATGGGAAAAATGTGAGGGGGAGAATTTGTAACTAAGAAAATACAATTTATATTAAAAAAAGTTAAAAATAAATTAATAAATGGATAATACTGTTGAAGTCAGGTTCTGAACACATAATTTGAATCTTGGATCTAGCACTTAACATTTGTGGGACCATGAGCAAGTCACATATCCTAACTTCAGTGCCCTAATCTATAAAAGTGAGATAATAATAACTAGCATTTATATTGCATTTCAAAGTGCTTTATATATTTATATTTTCACTTGAGCCTCACAAGAGGTATTATTATTATTATTGACCTCATTTACAGATAAAGAAATTGAAGCTGAGTGATTAGTTGGCTTACCTAAAGTCACACAATGAGTAGTATCTGGGGCAGAATTCAAATCATTTTTTTGACCCTGATTCCAGCATTCAATTCACTATTACCTTATCTACTATATTTTTCCATCATATACCTTACAGGGTAGTTATAGGAAAGACATTTTAGAAATCTCAAAATTCTATGGAAATGTGAGATATTAAATTATTCAATTTAGTACATATTATGATCTCTCAATATTCTAAATTCCTTAGATTTGCATGGAAGCTACAAAAGTTTAATTCCCTGACCCTTAGAAGATTTTAGCATGAGATCACAGCAAGTGACGCTGAAAGAAGAGTGAAAGAAATATTGATCTGACTGAACTCTGAATGCATTTTCTGTTTATTCTAGACTTGATTTTTTTGGAGGCAATTGGTTAAGTGAAGTGACTTCCTTAGGATATTTATGGTCAAATTTGAACTCAAATCCTCCTGATCACTGTTCTACCTAGAGGCCCCTGTGACTTCATTGCTATAGAAAATTCCTTTTATCAATATAGATTAGCATTTTTTGTGCAAGTTAGAGTTGTCTGAGATCCTGAGAAGTCAGACTATTGCCAAGGTCAAATAATCAGCACATGTCAGAAGCCACGCCTGAACCTGCCACTGAAACCAACCTTCTATCTGCTATGCTTTGATTCCTCTCTTAATGCATTTTCATTAAAAAAAAAAAAAAATTGGTGCTATAATTGTGAATTATATCTCTTGAGTCTTTTCTATGTATCATTCTTTCCCCTTAACAGAGTGAAGCACACAGATTCAGAAACTGGAATGAGAAGACAACATATGGTTAACAAAAGGCACACACTCAGGGAGATATTTTTCAGAAACAGCTCATTCCGGCAAACACAATGTCCCTTTAGCAGTTCCAAGAACCTTAAAAATCAAAATAATAAAAGTTATTGAGGCTTGGAACAATAGCAATGCACATTCCACCTGCTTGGGGCTAGGTAAAGCATTTTCTTATCTGGGGAGTCACTTTTAATTCTCCATTTATTTTGAAGTTGAAAGAAAGGAGAATGTACCTTTTCTTGGGGTATAGCCCCTGGCAGAACTGATAGAAGGAGATACTGCCCTATTCCCTATTCACCTCTCACCCTGAATGAAATTGTGTGCGGTGAAAAAATCTTGGGAAGGATACAGAACTGAGGAAATGAACTAAATCTTGATTCAATTTACCTAATGCTGATAAACATAGCTGATATTTTCACATTCATTACTTGATTTGATCCTCCAAATAATCCTATTAGATCACAGTGCAAGTGTTATTGTTACCATTTTAGAGATGAAAATTGTTGGGGAGATTAAAGAACCTGACCAAGATTGTAGAGCTCATTTCAAAAGGACCTTCTAGGTCACTTAATTTAATGCCATTATTTTATCAATGAGAGAAGTTATGATGTCACAGCAGAACTTTAAGTAATCTTAATCAGCTCATGCTGCCTCATTGTCAGTAACTCAAATCCATTCATTCTGAATCCATTTTTACCCAGAGATAATCTAACCTCTGTGACTGTCTTGATAAGCGTATCTTCAGACAAGCCTGGAGCCTGGTCAGTCATGTAGATTCATCTGGCTCCTCCTTGGTCCTTTCCTGGTCTCTCCTTAGCTCCTCCCCACCTCCCCCCACATTCCTCCCTTTATTTACCAGAGCCTGTCTTTGTTCCTTCTCTCCTCTGAAACTTTAAAGGTCCCTGAATTATACTGCTTAATCGTCTATGATTCTGCCTTAGTCATATTCACTTGAGCTTGTGAGCTGTTTCACGTAATAAATGGCATTCTCTTGTGACCTGTAATAAATATCATTCTCCTAAAATTACTCCATCATAATTGCCTTCTCATTCTATTACTCTCTAACCATCTAAAATTATGTTCTCCCAATCTACTTGAGTTATACTCAGAGAGGTTGGAAAATGTCTTGTCTTGCAGGAAAAAAGAAACAGAAGTAGAATTTGAATTCAAATTTTCTGACTTAAAATGCATCATTCTCTGCTCTTCACCATTGCTTGTACTCAAATCTTCTGATTTCAATTAATGTTTACACAACACAATTTAATGATAAGATCAAGATTTTTTTTTTTAAATCACATTCACCATCATGTGTGTATTTATTGTATGTGGCCAGTGGGGTACAACATAGTAAGAGGGAAGATGTTAGGTGAAGAAGTACCAAATCTTATATATTCTTTAGTAATGGTATTGGAAATGACTTGGAAAGTCCAAATATCCTAAAAATCATATTTCCCCTGATTATTAAGAGGGAAGAAATAGCATTAAAATTTTTTTTTCATTTATTTATTTTTTTGCTGAGGCAATTGAGGTTAAGTGACTTGCCCAGGGTCACACAGCTAGGAAGTATTAAGTGTCTGAGGTCAAATTTGAACAGTCGGGTCCTTCTGACTGCAGCGCTGGTCCTCTATCCACTGCACCACCTCGCCGCTCTTAGGAATAAGCATTAATATAGCACCTACTGTGTGCCAGGTACTCTGTTAAATTTTTTAAAAATAAATATTGTCTCATTATAAATATTTGACCTGGTTACAATTGGTAAAGCGAGTTCTCAATCTGCATTCTGTGTGATGACATAATTTACTCACTGTAAAATTGGAAGAAATCTGAAAGGTGGTCTAATCAAACACACCTGAACAGGATTCCTCTGTACACCCATCCTACGTAAAATATGCACTGAAAGACCTCCAGTGAAAAGAAAGTCCTTCTGAGACAGTCCATTTCATATCTGGCCACTTAGAGTATAATAATTTGGGGCAGTTAGGTGGTATAGTTAATAAAGTGCCAAGTTTGAAGTCAAGAAGACTCATCTTCTAGTTCAAATCTGGCCCCAGACATTTCCTAGCTATATGATTCTATTCAAATCACTGAACCCTGTTTGCCTCAGTTTTCTTATCAGTAAAATGAATTGGAGAAGAAGATAGGAAATCATTCCAGTATTTTTGTCAAGAAAACCCAAATGGGATCATAAAGAGTCACACATGAATCGAATACCAATAATGACAATTATAAAAATTATGAAATCTTTCTTTATATTTTACAAAATCTGTTTATTTGCAATTTCCACCAACTAATTTTAGCTCCATCCCAAGAGGCCAAGCAGACCAAACCCAACCCTTTTTTCACCAGGCAGTGTTTCAAATACTGGGGGAAAAAACTTTAATCATGTTTTTCCTAATTATTTCTAATGTAAACATTCTTCATTCTTTCAACTGATCTGTAAAGACATGGTGTCCATGCCCATACGATTCCAGTTGTCTTCTCGAAACTCACCAATGTCCTTCCAAAATGTGTTCAGAACTAAATGAAATATTCTAAATGTGTTCTAATCAGGAGGGATGCAGGAGTACTAGCACTTCCCTCATTATAGACAGTTTGTCTCCTATTTCCTAAGCTCAGTATGGAAGGAATGTGGCAAAGTGAAGAAAACACAGGACTCAGAATCAAGAAGTCCTGGATTCAAAGCCTATCTAGACATAGACTATCTAACCATGGGCAAGTCCATTAAACTCTGGGACTCAGGTATGTTAGCTGTAAAATAGCTCTAGTTTGTAAAATTGTGTTCATGAATATTTTATGAAAGTTCTACCAATGTCTTCTGATGTTATTTCATGTGTTATTGATTTTATTTTTTAAAAAACCTTATTCTAGCTTACACATGATTAATCTGCATATGGCCACTTTCCCCCCAGAGTTTAACAGAGTTGCTGCTATTTAGGAAAAGCAACTACTTTGACATCCTGATCTTTTAATGTACCATATAATTATGAGCTATTATTAGTAAGGTGGGGTCTTTTTAGTGATATGTACCACATTACACTCTTGACTTTTGTGGACTTGTAATCCTCTAAAATTCCCAAGTCTTCATGTGAACTGTTTGTTTTCTAGTTTGACTACTCCAAACATACCTTTGATCAGTTCATTTTTTTAAAACTCAAAAGTAGAATTTTATATTTCCCCTACTTAATTTAATTTTACTAGAGTCAAACCATTATTCTAGCTTGATAAAGCATTTTTGATCCTTGCTCTGGTATCTAATAGATGGGTTTTTGTCTTACTTTTGCTCATCTGTGATTTGGACTTTATAATTATCTTTAAACATGTTATCTATGCCATCACCCCAATCATTAGTAATGCTAGATAATTATAACTAAAATTCATATAGCACCTTAATGTTTGCAAAATATATTTCATAGATGATCTTTATTCATAAACTACAATTACATAGGACTATGGACAGATCCCTATGATCTTCTACTTGAGCCTTTCCTTCAGTTTTCATCAATTCATTGATTTTTGTATCCATTCAATCACTTGGTTCTCAATCAATGTAATTATACTATGATCTAGATCATATGCCTTCAATTTTTCTATAATAACAGCATAAGGAAGAGAGGATCCTGGTAAGATAGTAGAATAGATCAGAGAATTTCAAGCTTTCCAGATTTCTCTTACAAAACAAATTATATCTCAGGGTAAGTATAGAGGTGAAAAACAAATAAGAATTGGGACAGATCAGAGGTCCTCCTGGGACAACTGGAGAAGTCCTGAAGAAAAATCCCAAAACAGAGGTTTGGCCTCTATGAAGTGTAAACACCTCCAGGCTAGTTCTGTTAAAACTCCAAGCAGGGAACTCTGGGCCATCTGGATTTGGAGGTAACCTCAACCTAACCACAGGAACTTTCACCTCCAGACAGTGTGGAGAGTTGGAAGTTTGAGTCTGGGGAGATTGAGGGAAACTGCTAAGAAAGAACACCTGACTCAGTTGTGTTGCCCAGATGTGCCCCTGGGTGAGAAGGAACCAGCACATGCCTGAGTGAATGCAAAAGCAGTGGAGCAGGGAAGCTGTTGGCTGCAGGCATTTACAGGAGGGTGTTCTTGGTTTGGGGTTCTAGGCTAGAGGAGAGAACTGAAGGAAGACTTCAAGCCAGAGGTATCAGGGCCCCCTATGAGGGGTAATTACACTAATAGCCCTTATTTAAAGAAAAAAAAAAGCAAAGGAGAAAGAACTTATCCATAGAAAATTGATATAGGAATCTGAAGGACCAGGATTATCTTCAGAGGAGGATAGCAAAGTAAAAAAGTCTCTCCTACCCCAAAGAGTAACATTAAGTGGTTAACTGACCAAAAAGAACTCAGAAAAGATTTTTAAAATCAAATGAGAGAAATTGATGGAAATTTTCTAAAAAAAGAACCATCCAAGAAAAACAAGAAAATTATAAAAAGAAAGCCAAACAACTAAAAAGGGAGATTCAGAGTCTTGAAAAAAAATATTCTGAAAATTATGATTGGGCAAGGAGAAGCCAGTAAAATTATAAGAGACTAAGAAATAATAAAATACAATATAAAAGATGAAAAATAGATGAGAATGTGAGGCATCATAAGAAAAACAACAGATCTGAGAACAGATCAAGAAGAAAAAAACATAAGAATAATTGGATTACCTGAAAGCTACAACCAAAAAAGAACACAGATACAAGAGTACAAGAAATAATCAAAGAAAATTGTCCCAAAGAGATAGAATAAGAGGGGAAAGTAGAAACAGAAAATATCCACCAATCACTATCTGTGAAGGCTAAGTTAGCATCCTGGATAACTTAGAATTAGCCAGAGTCAGGATAAGCAAAAGTCCTTGGTCTTTATTCTTGGTCTTTAGAGGTAAAAGTGAATTGCATGGACGCAAGATCTCCACGACCTCTCCTCTTCGTCTCCCACCCAAAAGTGACTCTGGCTAATCTTACTCCATCCCCTAGTCCCTTCTACAATTCTCTATATACACCAATTATCAAGCCAGCACAGAATAGTTGGAAAGGCCATTTTCCAAGCATATGCTAATAGAGTATTGTCCAATTGGTAATTAGCTTCAAGTGCTCGGTTGTCCGACCTCAGAGTTTCAGCCCTTTACAACTACTTAAAAGAAACCTTACAAGGAAAACATATAAGATCATCATTGCTAAATTTCTAAACCCACAGATCAAAAAGAAAATTTTATGACCAACAAAAGAAAAAAACCCACCACAATTCAAATATGCTGGAGCTACAATTAGAGTAACACAAGTCCTGGAATATTATATATAGACAATCAAAACAACTGGGGTTATGATTGAAAATATTATATCCAGCAAAATTAAGTATAATTAAGTAAGTATAAACTGTCAGCGTTTAAGGATTTTGTTGTAAATCAATCTGAACTCAATACAAAATTTAATATATAAGAGCCAACATGAAAGACTGATTTCAAGGGAATCACTAAGGACAAAGAGTTTATGTTTTATACATGGAAATATAAACCACAACTGTAAGATTGTCATTAGTAATTGAGTAATAAAAAAAAGATTGGGGTAGAACTGAGTATGATGTGATTGTAAAAAGAAAAACCATATAGGAAAAGGTAAAAAGAATAATTATACTATATGAATCAGGTGCAAAACCAAGAGTAGACAGGGAGAAGGATTGATGGGTCTGAAATCCTACTCACATTGGAAATGGGTTAAAGAGGGAACAGTTAATATATCAAGAAAAGTATAATACCCTACAAAATCTATAAAGAAATGAGAGGGAGGATCTGGGGGAGGGGATGATGAGAGGGAGGGGAAAAGTCAGAACAGAATTGAGTGCAAGGGATAATGTTGTAAAAAAAATTGCCCAGACATGAGTTCTGTCAATAAAAAGTTATAATTTAAAAAAAAAAGCAATTGGAATCATTTTAAAGAAAAAAAAAGAAATGAGAGGGAGGGAATAGGATAAGGTGAAATATAAAAGGGTAAGTAGAATAACAGGAGTGGGATAAGATATGCAGATTAATAGAAAAGGAATAAAGAGGGAGGGAAAGATGGGGGAAGGATATGGAAAGGATTCTTGGGAGAGTTTAAATAATAGCAAATTAGTAAATAGAAAAATAGTAGAATTATCAGGAATAGGAAACAAGAGATAATGCACATATATGGGGAGAGTATGTATTTGTGTATAAATATGCATGTTTGTGTGTGTGTGTGTGTGTATGTGTGTGTGTGTATTCTTATTTAATTGTAACCTATTTGAGAGGAGAGGGGAGAGGGAGAAAAGGGGAAAAAAGAATAAAGTAGAAAATGCACAGCAGAGAATAAAAGAGAATCTACAGGAAGCAAAGAAAAATGGACAGTTCTGAATATAGTGTATTTTATTATTATATATACTTGCTTGAAATGGAAATTTAGTGTTACATATTTTGAATGTCAATGATTTTTCTTTTGTTTTTCTATTTTCTAGTTTTTTAAATAAAGAAAAAGGAATAGTATAAGGAGTTATGTCAAATGCTTTGCTGAAAGCTAAACATGTTATACCAATATATCTTTGGAATTTGGAATCTATAGATCTATGGAATTTGTGATCTACTAGTCAATTAACTCTCTCAATAAAGGGAGTAAGGTCAAGAATAGTTTCTTCTTGATGAATCCATGTAGACCTTAAGTAGTCACCATGTTTCTTTCTAACTTTTAATTCATTCTTTAGTAATTCATTATAAAAATTTGAATAGTAACCAAACTCAATGATGTATAATTTAGTGACTCCAAGCTCTTTTCT
This sequence comes from Antechinus flavipes, assembly GCF_016432865.1. Classification (NCBI taxonomy): domain Eukaryota; kingdom Metazoa; phylum Chordata; class Mammalia; order Dasyuromorphia; family Dasyuridae; genus Antechinus; species Antechinus flavipes. The sequence goes on along the minus strand of NC_067398.1, from coordinate 348,667,267 downwards.
CTCTCTTTAGAAAATTGTGCCAGTGTTTTACTATTTCCAAGTCTGGACTATCCTTATTATTTTTCATGAATTTTTTTTATCACCAATAGGAATTTTTAGTCAATATGATAGTGGAGAAAGTCACAAAGAAGTCCAACTCTCCTACCTTTATTCTAGCAATTGTTTAAAGATCACTAGTTTAAAAAAATCTCTCTCAAAATACAAAGCAAAACCTCAGCAAGGTCCTTCATTCAGCCTAAGACAGCTCAAAATTAAAGCCAAAAGTTGAAGGCATAGGTAGAGAAGTTCCACTAGAGAAGTCAGTACAACAATATATGAATAGAATGGAAACCATCTGTAGCAACATGAAAGGGAAAACCTATGGCAAAGTCCCAGGAAAAACAAATACTCAGTATCCCAAAGGTAAAACTCCAGGGAAAAGGAAATGAAAGCAGTAGTTTAAATAGAGGAATCTGAGCAGTGTATGGGAAACCATAGATCCCTGTGGTCAAGTACTATTTACCCCACAGAATTACTGCAAATGTAGAACACTTTTTTTTTTTTTTTTTGGGTGAGGAAATTGGAGTTAAGTGACTTGCCCAAAAGGCACAGCTAGTAAGTATCAAATGTCTGAGGTCAGATTTGAACACAGATCCTCCTGACTCCAGAACCAGTGTTCTGTCCATTGCCATCTAGCTGCCCCTTATAGAATATTTTCTGAAGCATTTATCCCAATACCCAATCACCCTGATGAGGTGTCCATATATCACCACTACATTCTCTTAAAATTCTATAGGTAGTCTTGCATGATTGTCTATAGAATATTATAGTTCAAAACCCCCTCATGGTGTGCTTCCCTATTTCTTGATCCTAGATTTTCAGTTAAAACAAATTTATTAGTCAGACTTAGATTTTTTTTCTTTTACTTTTTTATTTTAAGGTGAGTTTTAGAAAAGGGACATTTGCAAAGGTGGCACAGTAAAAATAATTAATTTTTAAAATTTCCTCAAAAGTCTAACACATTCTTGCATCAGTGTATATATATAAGTCCAGAGACAGTGGGTCAAACTTAAGAGAATACAAGTGTCAAAGAGATAAGCCAGATGTTGGTTGCTAAAAGTACTATTCTCCCCAAAAGTATCTTTAATACACATAATAGCTCCTTTGCTGGGTTTTTGTAGAGCTATAAATCTTTATTCAGTCTGATATAGAAATGGCAGTTAGCTGTTCCATGACAATTCTAGGACATTACTATGACATGGATCAAAATATTTCTAGACCTTTGACGTAAAGTCCTCTTCTGGTCAGGAGTGGGAGAGGGAAACCAAGATGATAAAGAAGTACTTAAATACTCCCCTTGCTCCCCCAAGTAACTCCTCGGTGGAGTTAGTGAGAACTGCCTCTGTTTAAAGGCCAAATACTAGAGTCTGAATCTGCCTGACACTTGAATAACTCACCTAAGGCATGACATTTTTTTCCCCTCAGTCCATTTGAATACTCTTCCTATCCACTTTATTTCAATTCATTTTAGAATATTATGTATTTAATCTCAAATTTTTGATTTATTGAGGCTTGTTATCGATTCATTAATGTATCAGGACAATTAAGTTTTTAAGTGGGTAGGATAACTTGATTGATTTACTGAACCAATCCTACTCCTACTCAAGGAAAGCATTTTGACAGCATTAAAGTGCAATAGAATTTTGTGTTGATAAGTTTAGAGAACTTAGAGGCCATTTTGTCCAACCCCATCATTTTATAGCAAACTTACTAACAGAAAACAGCTAAGTGATGCTTAGTGTAGAATCAGAAATACTTAAAAATCTAGCCTCAGACAATTAGCTGTATGAACCTGGGCAAGTCACTTAACCCTGTTTGTCTCAGTTTCCTCAACTATAAAATGAGCTGGGGAAGGAAATAGCAAATTATTCCAGTATCTTTGCCAAGAAAACTCCAAATGGGATTACAAACAGTCAGATACAACCAAAAAAAAAAAAAAATGAAGCAACAACATCAAAACAAATCCCAAAGAGGAGAAATTTGTCCTTGGTAAATAACAAAACTGATATTTAAACAAGGGGTTTTCTGATTACAAGCCCAATACTCTATGGAACATTCTCGATATTATTCTCTTCCCAGTTTACTGCCAAAAAATGCAACAAACATCCCACCTACTTATAAATTTAAGGAATAGGACATACCTTACTTCTTCTGCCTATTTGCTACCTATCTTCTAATCTGAATCCAATCTGTTAATCCTCTGTTGTTAATTTCTTGGGCTTGGCTCTACTGGGTTGTGGGAGTTTTTATTTTTCATGTCATTTTTTGAAAACCTTTTTGTTTTTGAAATACCACTTGCTTTTCTTTCTTTTCTTTCCCCTTGCCAGACAAATCAATCATGGTAACACATGACTGCTACCTTAATGATGTATTAATGTAAGTAAACAAAAGATGGAAAAAAAAAACCTCATTCTTACATTATTCTATTACAGGGTTTTTATTGCTTTTTTTATTGCTTTTGTTTGTTTTGGAGGCAATCAGGGATAAGTGACTTGTTCAGGGTCACACAACTAGTAAGTGTCTAAGGCCTGATTTGAACAATGTTCAGTCTGTGTCTCCTAGCTGCCCCTTCTATGTTTTGAAGAATGAAATTATCATTGAAGCTGGTCATGGATTTGTCACTTGATATGATGTGGGCAGAAAGTAAGCTCTAGCAGATATCTAGATAATTAAGGTCTTTCATCATGACCATATTATGTCTCCTATAAGGGTGTTGATTTAGTTCCCAAACTCCTTATTTATTTGTTTTCCTAAGCCCAATGCTGATAATGTACTTAACACAACAATTTTACTTATGTTATTTTTTCTAATGATCCTCATTCTAATGTGTCTCCCTATTCAGATTCCTAGATTTCCTCACATGAGTATGTTATTATGTACTGTTTCTGTGCTATACCTCAAGCTATTCCATTCTTTTAAAAATTCTTCTTCCATTTGATTGTTCCAATCATAAATTCCATCCTACTAAGAAATATAGATCTTGTTTTAAGATCTCATTTGTTTTATTGTCTATGCTTTGTCCATTTCTTTTGATCTGAGAGAATTAGTTTTATTGCTGGCAACTTGTGAAATATTGCTTTTTGTTACTTATTGATTCCCTCTTATGATATTCTTTTTAAAAAATTTATACTTATTCTCTGTGCTTATTTGTATTAGTAGAGGGATGATGATGAATTTTCTTTCTTCCCCTGGTTTTTAATTTAAGTTTTCTTAAAAAATCAGATTCACAAGACTCCAAGAAAAAAACATTTTTAACTTCTTTATTTTTATTCCATCTCTGGTCAAGAGCCCCTTATTTCCATAATTTAAGATGAGATCCAGAAATCCAAATTCTTGTTGCAGACGGCATCTCCTTTAAAAGTTGATCATTGGTTCAGATACCTTGCCCTCCTTTCTCTTTTGAAGCCCCTCTCTTCAATCAGGAGCAATAATGAAGGCACTGTAAATCTTTAATTTTTGCCCATAATTTCATAATTTCTAGACTCCTTATATTAGCATTATATAGCCTAACACAAATCACAAGAACTGGTTAATGGTCTTTCAGTTTGACAAATCTCATCCTAGATTTATATTTCAGGCAGGCCTTGAGTAACCTCATTACTCATGTTGATTTATTTACTTTAATAATTTCTTGGGCAGCCTGATCATCCACAGAGCTCAAGCAGTCACTTACTGGTAGCACTTCTGCTTTGTAGATGTCTAGTATCATAATGAGAATAGAGCAATATGGGTCATGGAGGTGAAGGAGAGCACAGGTGTTGCCCATGGGAAATTCTCCTGGGATGTTTCCACAACCAGGGCTACAAAAAGCAACAGAATTAAATAACAGCTGATGCCATGAGGCACTAAAGGCACGGATTGAGATATAGGCTTATTTCCCTTGTATCAAACCAGTTTCTACCTCTGTAGTGTTGAATAACAATATGGTGAATCAGCAGAGTGAATTCAGGGAAGGGACTGCAGCAGGGAGGAGATCCTCATGCTACAGTTCCAGCATTGGAGTTGAAATATGAGTCTCCTTCCCCTGAGTTGTCATCATGGAGTATGGAGTATTCTCAGACTTCTAAGTTCAGTGTCATGTTTTATGAGAATCCAGAACCCCCACACAGCATGTACTAGAAATGAGAAGTGAATTATAAAACAAATTGGGGTCAGACTCTACCTGGAACTATCTTTCAGAATTGAGCCACTTGAATTTTTCCTGACTTTACAACCTCAGGATATTCAGTGTTGACCACTCCATCACTACCATGGAATTGGCTAGATCCCAGCTTCTTAGACTATGGTCCTCAATCCCATATGAGGTCTTGTGACTGACTGTGGGGGTCACAAAATTATTTATTAGCAGTAAATATTTTATTTGTTTACCTATTTTATATACCTATTTACCCAGGGTCACATGAAAATTTCTTAGGCAAAAAGGAGTTGAGAGTGGAAAAAGTCTAAGAGACCCTGGGCTTGTGAGTTTTCGAAGAAAAGCTAGGAGAGTATAAGAAGAGGTCAGCATGTCATTCTGACATTTCTCCTATTCCTTTTGTGATATTCACTGCAGAAATCCGTGATTCTGTTTTGTCAGAATAACTTTAGTTATAGACATAATCACCTTGTCTTCAACCTCAATTCTCCCATCTTGTGCTTTTGTTAATATCAGGCATTAGCCTTTTTTAGAAAATTGGATGGAGTTGTACTTAGCCTCAAGAAAGGAATAAAATTTTAATATAGGATTATTAGAGTTTGAAGGCAAAATTTGCACCATATTGAAGAGGCTTTAAGAAGAAGCTGCTGTCTTAATCCACAGTATCAACCAATCAATAAGTAAGCATTTTTAAATGCTGACTTTGTGTGTGATCAATATGCTAGATTCTGGTGATACAAAGATAAAAATGAAATAGTTCTTTCTTTCAAGAAATTTACATTCTATTCAGATATAGATATAGATATAGATGTAGATATACACACGCACATATATATTATATATACACAGTTTAGGGAGGGAGGGCACAAGCAGGTAAAGGGATGAGCCAGAGGGTAAGACTTACAAGTATTCATGAGAAGTACCAAGTAAAAGTTAGGAATAAGTGATGTTAATATAAAATTTTAAGGAGCTAAAGAAGGAGCTGGTTTGACAAAAACTCCTAGGGCATCCCCTTCATGAAATTTGGCAGGTTTGATATTTATACTCATTCAAGGACCTTGAGGAGCTTACATCTTCCTAGGGGACTATATGCTCAAAGCAATGTGGCCCAGTAAAAAAAGAATTTGATTCTAAAGTCAATGGGCTTACTCCTATTGGTTACTTGTATGACCCTGAACACGTTGTTTAACTGTCTGAGCCTCAGTTTCTCATAAGTAGAATGAGAGTTTGACTAGGAAGTTCCTTACAACTCTAGATTTAGGATCTAGAAAGTGGAGGGGGAAACAAAACTAAGAAAAGTGAGGGAGGAGAGGAAAAAGAGAAAATTTCATGAAAGAACTAGCACATGATTTGAAGATAAACAATGATTCTATGAGAAGAAGTTGAGAAGGAAAGGAATTTTAGGCCTAGGAGAAAGTTTATATATGATTCAAGAAGATAGAATAGCAAGTTCAGGGAATTGTCCATTTGAGTTGCCATTTAGCATGCAGGGGACGTATGAAATGAGACTATACAGAACCAGGAGAACATTGTACACTGTAACATCAAGATTATGTGATAATTAACTACAGATAGATTCAGCTCTTCTCCACAATACAGTGATGCAAGGCAATTCCAATAGACTTGGGATGAAAAATACCATCCACATCCAGACTGAGAAATATAGAGACTGAATGAGGATCAAAGCACACTATATTCATCTTTTTTGTTTGTTTGTTTGCTTTTTTGTGTGTTTTTTTTTCTTTTGTTTTGATTTTTATCACAACATGAGTAATATGGGAAAATGTTTAAAATGATTGTAGATATATAATTTATATCAGATTGCTTACTGTCGGGGGAGGGAAAAGATAAGGAAAAATATGGAGAAAAATCTTTCAGAAATGAATATTGAAAACTATCTTTATATGTAGTTGGAAAAAATGAAACATTTATTGAAGAAAAAAAAATACTCTCTCTCCTCCCAAAAAGAAATGAGTTTATAAGGATAGGCAGGAGCTAGATTGTTAAGGATCTTAAATTTCCATCAAAGTAAATTGTATTTTATCTTAGAGGCAATGAGGAGATGGTGGTAATTTTTTGAGTAGGGGAGTGCTGTAGGTAGATTATTATAATAGTTATATTGAGGCAGCATGCCTCAATTTTGGGGTGATGAGTGATGATGAAAACTGTGATTGGATTCAGCCTGGAACTGCCCATCTTAATTGTACCAGCTAAACTTAGCCATGGTTTTCAATTTCTGGAAAAATGTACAGTGAAGGAAGGGAACATCAGGCATATATACCAGAAAGAGAATGGGGAACTACTCTCTTCTCCTTCATCACAGCTGTGATCCATTCCTTAAATGTAAGATGAAATGAACTGCAAGAGAGCTTGGATTAGATGTGCTAAAAAATAAAATCCAGATGTTTGGCAACTTCCCTGTCCTACCCCTCCCCATTCCATATCCTATGACATTTGCTTTCACATTGTATATTCAAATTTTCAGATTCATTCCCTAAAAGAACAACTTAGAAAAAACAAATGTAAATCAGAAATTCTGCAGGCTGTCACTAAATGGTTGTGGTTTCTGTTACAAGCCCCCACATTCAGGTGGGAGCTCTCTGCTTATCTCCTCATAACTACACAGAGATTTGTTTCCACAAAATTCTCATTCCTTACCCCATCTCTTTGCTTATATATATATATTTTAAAAGACTACTATGTCAAATCCTTAAAGAACATTGCATGTCTATTATACTCCCATGTGATACTTTAGAGAAAATTAACAGATTCTAAGATGCAATTTCAAACATAAAGCAATCTAACCCTATATTCTCAGAGATACAAGAGATTTCAGAAATGAGTCAGTCCAACACTTACGCTAGACAGATCTCCTTTATGACATGGCCAACCAGCAGTCACACAGCCTCACTTGAAAACCTCCAGAGATAGATTGCTCACTACTTTAGAGTCAAACTCCTTTTTCACTGGGCCACATTGCTTTGAGCATATAACCCCCTAGGAAGATGTAAGCACCTCAAGATCCAAGCCCCATTTTTATTTTTATTTTTATTTTTCTATCCTCGCCTAAGGCTTACATTCATCAGGCAATCTATTTCATTTTCAAACAACTCAAATCATTTGGAAAAATTTCCCAAATATCTTTCTCTGTCACTTCTATCCTTTGGTTCTACTTCCAAACTCTAGAGTCAAGCAAACAACAAGCTCTTCTGATATTTGAAATTAGATCTCTTGTGCCATCTATACTTCACTTGTCAAGATCAAGCCTTTGTAGTTCTGTCAACTAATCTTCACTATTCTGGCCTTTCTTTTTAGTCTGATCTCTGGCTTATCAATGCCCTTCCTAAAATATGGTACTCAGAACTGAAGCCAAGGAAATTACTATTAAGGTCATTCACAAACAAGACTTTCTGGAGGGCCTCATTAAATGTTTTGCTTTTATTGGGATTCTGCACTAGACACCATTCATGATAGTTAACAATTTTGGCAAGCATACACCTCCCTGTTTTATGTCTTTCTATACATATTAATGATCAAAGGGCCACAGAATGAAAATTTCTCTGTTGTATCTTTCATAGAATTTTGCATGATTTTGACATTTGCATAGGAGATATCATCCAAGTACTGTATTAAATGTTGTTAAGGTCATAACATTGGGAAAAGAGCACTGATTTAGAATCAAAGGACTTTAGTTCAAATCTCACTACTGCTACCAATGCCCAGATATAAAATTATTTGCCCCCGGTAACAGCATTAGTTTCCTTATCGCTCTCATAAAGGAAGTAGACTAAATCATCCCCAAGTTCCCAACCAGCTCTGAATTCAGAGGGTATTTTGAGTCTGTTGAGATTTGGGGATTTCAATTCTATCAAGCCACATATTAACTTTGCTTCCCAAATTTATATTATTTACAGTTTTGATAAGCATAACATTTATACTTTCATTCAAAGAACTGATAAAAAAAATTAGATGAATGAATGAATAAGCAAACATTTAGTAAATATCTATTATGTATCAGACATTGTTTTAGGAGCTAAGGATACAAATACAAAAGTGAAACAATATCTACCCTTAAGGAACTTACACTCAAATAGGAGTAGATGATTCATAAAAGGATAGTAAATAAGGAAAGGAATTTTGGTTTGGGGAGTCACCAGGATTATTCCTATTTCTAATAGGATTGGCAGCATTGATTTGATTACTATTAAAGAGCAGAAGGAGAAAAAGTAGGAAGAGGTACAACAGTAAAATAGATGGCAAGATGCCGATGCAATAATAGGTAGGAGCCCTGGTTTCAAAGGATAATGACCGGTTGGGATATCAAGCATGATTTGGAGCCAAATAGAGTTTATTAGGTGGCTCTTCACTAACCCATAAGTCAGGATTGCTCACCTCCAGAAAGGAAAGTTATTGGCAGCATCCCCTTAAAGTCAGTTCTTTTACATTTAGGCAAGGGTGTAGCAACTATTCATGACTGTAGGAACTGGTACCCAAATGCCAATAGGGAGCTGGGACAAATTCAGAGTCCAAAGACTAGCCATTTTAGGAGGTGGGAAGTCAGTTATGAGACAGGAGCTGATGAGGATAAGGGCAGATCCAAGGAAAAAATTCCAGAGCTATTATTCAAAGACTGGTCAAGAGTATACAAGAATGAGGTCGGGGTGTGTTCTGGTTAGGCGCAACTATTACTGTTGAAGCTTCCAAAGAGGCAGGGTAGGAAGGAATAAGTGCATTTTGAGGATTTTTTTGAAGCAATGTCTTCTCTGCACAATGTCCTGGCAGACCAACTTCTGATAAATAACCAGGATCTGATATAAACAATCAACTCGTAATTCAGATTTTATTGGAAATAGTAACTTAAACTGTGAACAAAAAGTTCACAAAATTTGGAAGCTTGGCAAAGGTGAATTGAATCTTACGACCTAGATTAAAGAAAAAAAAAAACTGTCTCCCCAACTTCAAAGTCCCAGATCCGTATTTCCAGCTATCTTAAGCTAATTTATAGTACAACTACTAGTAATAATAATAGAAATTAGCATTTATATAGTATTTTAAGATTTGTGAAGTATTTTACTTCACAAGATACTTATATCTTATTGGTACTCAAAACAATCCTGTGAGGTGGGTATTATTATTATTATTCTCATTATACAGTTAAGGAAATCAAGGCTGAGAGAGATTAAATGATATGGCAAGCAAAACCACACAGTATTTGAGGCAGAATTTGAACTCAGATTTTCTTAACTCATCATTTTTGGAGCACTCTATCTACTATTCCATTTAAATGTGTTAAGACTAACAAGCTCCATTGTAATTAGTCCAAATTCTGCTAGCTATTATATGCCAATTCCCAAGTTATTCTCTCTTCTTTGCCAGTAAGGTCATTCCCTGAATCACAGCTGCTCTCTCCATCCCAATTTTTACCCTCATACATGGGGATTCCAACACATATGTTGCTGTTGTTTTAAATATTATAACTTCCCAATTCCTCAGCTTTCTTAGTTCTCATGACCTACTTCCTCATTCCATCCTAGCCAAATAGGAATGGTAATTCTCTTTATCTTGCTGTCCCTGAGGAGTGTTCCAGTTCTGCATTCAAGATTTTTATAAGAACTCTCATTATCTACTAAACATTTTAATAAATCTTTCCTTTTCTCTCTATGCATATTATTCTTTATTTTCACCACAACTGATAATTGGCCATCACCCTTTCTCTGACTTATTTTGCTATACTTTCTCTTCTTCCCAGTTTTGATTTATTTCAACTCAATATTATCCTATATTCACTCTTTACTTGTCAAGTTGAATTATTGCTACCACCCTTGTCCTTTGTGTCTACTAATATGCTGGACAGAACTGGAGGAAATCATGAAACTGTAGTCATTGGATCCCTACTTCATACCCATCAGATTGACAAAGAGGACAAAAAAAGAAAGAGATAAATGTTGGAGAGGCTGAGGGAAAACAGATTTACTAGTGTTCTGTTGACAGAGTTGTGAATTATTCCAGACATTCTGGAAAGCAATTTGGAATTATGACTTAAAAGTTACTAAATGTTATATACTTCCTTTGACCTAGTGATATTACTATTAGGCATCTAGCCTACAAAGAAAGAGGAAATGATCTATAAGTACAAAAATATATATAGCAGCTCTTTTTATAGTGGCAAAGAATTGGAAACAATGGGGGTGTTTACCAGTTGGAGACTATCTGAACAAATTTCAGCATATAAATGTAATGGAATATTATTGTGACATAATAAACAATGAAAGACATGGTTTCAGACTTACTTGATCAAACTTGTATTGATGGCAGTGAACCCTGAAACTGTCCAAACTCTCCTCTGAAAGAGACCCAAAAGGGGAAGTATATGGCTTCTCAGATTTTGCCACGCAGATTTCGGGTTTGTGAATGCTTTCACAAGGGACCTGTATGTATGATCAGAGGGGATTTCCCACCCCAATTCTTGCACCTCATCACAACTAACCTCATCATTTGCACCTCATCAGTATGACTGATACATAGTGAAGTGAGCAAAGCTAGAATAATAACTACATAAAAATGAACCACTCTAAAAAACTGAAGAACTCTAAGCAACATAATAAAAAAATCTAATTCAAGAGGACTGACTATAAAATATGATATCCACCTCTACTACTTGTTCCATACTTGCATTCGGTGATGCCCATAGGGAACACCTGGATTTATCCAGACTATCACTAGACAAATAAAGGACTTGCCAGGGTTCTAGATCCAATACAAATAATTTATGAACTTTTGCCCTCGTGGGATTCCCCATGAATCAAGGCTGGGTAACCTTTGGTGTTCCTCCACTCAGCAGGGCAGCTGCCAATTGGGCCAGTCCATATTTCATTGGAACAATGTGGAAGGGTTTCTTTAGAAGTCCAACCTAGCCCCATTCCTATAGCTAAGATAGTTAACAAACACATTTACAACTCTGGTGGTGGAATACATGGTTTTGCAAGAGTGTATGTTGAAAACTATGTTTGCATGTATTTAAAAATTATTAAAATTTTAAAAATTGAATGCTGAAAACTATCTTTATATGTATTTGAAAAAATAAAATATTAGAAAAAAATTTAAATAAATGTCCAAAAATTGCCTATTATATAGTAGATTTAAGGTTTGCAAAATATTTTATATACATGTCTCATTTGCAGGGGCTAACTTCTAAAAACTGTTTAAGTATTTTAAATATTGGGGTAGCTAGGTGACCCAATGGATAGTGCACCAGGTCTGGAATCAGAAAGAGCTGAATTGAAATCTGACCTCAGATACTTACTAGTTGTGTGACAGACAAGTCACTTAACCCTGTTTGCCTCAGTTTCTTCATCTGTAAAATGATCTGGAGAAGGAAATAGCAAACCATTCAGTATCTTTGCTAAGAAAACCCCAAATGGGGTCATAGAGAGTTGGATATAACTGACACAATTAAACAGCAACAACAGCATTGCAGATATTATCAAGTCCTTTTCACAGAGGAGGAAACTTAGACTTGAGGTTATCCAACCACTTGTATTTCATAGTTTATTTTTCCAGTTTTATCTCTTAGCATCCCCCTTCCAATTTTATTTTTAAATACTCTTGTTATTTTGTGGCTTAGTTATTTCTCTCACTGAGGGAATCTTTAGTAGCTAGGTGGGCATTGACAGAGAGAGTCTGAATTACTGTAAACAATCTAGAAGCCAAGCTACTCCTTGAAGGAAGCAATCTCTTGAAGTGGACTTTTCGATTTTGATCAGGCCTCTTGTTCTCTTAAGTAGTCCTTTATTGCAGTGGTTCAATTCCTCGAATTGACAAACCCTACAATTACTATATCCAATCAGAAAGCCAAATTATGATGTCAACTTCTGAGGTTATTTCTCTACCTATACCTCAATCCCAACTCACTAAACTCTTTTTGATATTTTTCTGAGGCAATTGGAGTTAAGTGACTTACCCAGAGTTACACAACTATGAAGTGTTGTGTGTAAGACCAGATTTGAACTCAAATCCTCCTTACTCCAGGAGCTTACTCCAGGAAGCTGTTCCATTTAGCTTCCCCAACTCACTAACTCTTAATCCCCCAATTCTTTGCAAGTTTATTAGGAACCCCATCCCTAACACCCTTCCTTCTGACAGTAAGTTCTTCAAGAACTTGCCACACTTTATGATATCTTCCCCTTGTTATGGCATCTTTCCTATGGTAATTTGTGAATTCCACTAAGGAACTTGGCTTTTGTTTTTCCCCTTGTAGCAGCATGATAAAATCTTTGCCTCTTGATTTGGAGATGGTCTAACCCTACAAATTCTTTTGGGACTTTTTGCAAGACCAGCCTATAACCCCAATAAACTTTTGGGCTCAAACACCAACATTTAATGAAAAGTCCTAAAACCCCAGTATATATTTGGGGATCAGCATTTCCCCACTCACATAATTATCACCAAGCTTTCTGTTCATTTGTTTTCTCTCTACTTCTCCTTGTTGTTTTAAGGGGATAATATTCATATTCTTCCGCTATTGTTCTCTGTCCAGTTTCTCAAACAAGTATGTATTCTAAGTCAATCTCACGCTTAATTCTTGCTTGGTGCTGATCAGAGTGGATTATCTGGTTTCTAGGTTCTTTTGGTTGTCTGTCATGGCAGCTGATTTAAATCATTTAAGTTTGTTTAGAAACAATCAGCTAGATGACCTGTGTCCTTTCCTTTTCTATTTCCCCTTAATCTAATTTATTTGGTTTTTTTTTTTTTAATGTGTTATTGCTAAAAGGTATACTAGATATAACCTAGAGCAGCCCCTTTATTTTACAGATCAGGAAACCTATCTGCAAATCACTGGAAGTGCCAAATATTTTAGTTGTTTAAAGACATTCCCAATTTGATTTGAAGGTATCTTTCCAGTTTATTACACATCACTCCCTTTCATTATTCTAGCCAAAATATTATTTGTTTTGTTATTTTTTTCCTAAATCCAGTGCTCAATCTCTTACCACTATTCCTTTGTACAAGCAGTACCTTCTGAACACTCCCTCCCTTCACACCTCTGTAACTCAGAATCCCAGCTTCCTTGAAAGAATGAATGAAGTATTTAAGATCTTACAAATATATCAGGTACTACATTTAATGCTAGGGATACGAGTATTAAAAAGAAGACCATCTCTGGTTACAAGCAGCTTACACCATAATTGGAGAAAACACATGAAGAAGGGTATAACTGCAGATCCCTCCTTCTACAAGGACTTTACAAGTCCCGGAGTCCTCAGGATGCAGCAGGGTATCATTTCTATCTCACTCTTATGGGAAGGGAAAACTAGAACTAATAAGTACTTTTTAGAATTATTTTCCTAATCTCCCTAGTTGTTAGTGTCCTCTCCCTCCTCTACTGTATTCTTACTCGTCTGTTTTTGTTGTTTAGTCATTTCAGTCGTGTTTAAATCTTTTGACCCCATTTGCAATTTTCTTTTTCTTTTTTCTTTTTTTTTTTTAATAACTTTTTATTGACAGAGCCCATGACTGGGTAATTTTTTTACAACATTATCCCTTGCACTCACTTCTGTTCTGACTTTTCCCCTCTGTCCCTTCACCCCCTCCCCCAGATGGCAAGCAGTCCTATACAAGTTAAATATGTCACAGTGTATCCTAGATACAATATATGTGTGCAGAACAGTTCTCTTGTTGCACAGGGAGAATTGGATTCAGAAGGTAAAAATAACCTGGGAAGAAAAATAAAAATGCAAGTAGTTTACATTCATTTCCCAGTGTTCTTTCTTTGGGTGTAGTTGCTTCTGTCCATCCTTGATCAATTGAAACTGAGTTAGATCTTCTCTTTGTCAAAGAAATCCACTTTCATCAGAATACATCCTCATACAGTATTGTTGTTGAGATATATAATGATCTTCTGGTTCTGCTCATTTCACTTAGCATCAGTTCATGTAAGTCTCTCCAAGCCTCTCTGTATTCATCCTGCTGGTCATTCCTTACAGAACAATAATATCCATAATGTTCATATACCACAATTTACCCAACCATTCTCCAATTGATGGGCATCCATTCATTTTCTAGCTTCTAGTCACTACAAATAGGGCTGCCACAAACATTTTGGCACATACAGGTCCCTTTCCCTTCTTTAGTATCTCTTTGGGGTATAAGCCCAGTAGAAACACTGCTGGGTCAAAGGGTATGCACAGTTTGATAACTTTTTGAGCATAATTCCTGATTGCTCTCCAGAATGGCTGGATGTGTTCACAATTCCACCAACAATGTATCAGTGTCCCTGTTTTCCCACATCCCCTCCAACATTCCGCATTATCTTTCCCTGTCACTCTAGCCAATCTGATAGGTGTGTAGTGGTATCTCAGAGTTGTTTTAATTTGCATTTCTCTGATTAATAATGACTTGGAGCATATTTTCATATGGCTAGAAATAGTTTCTTTTTTTTTTTAATTTTTTATTTAATAATTACATTATATTGACACTCGTTTCTGTTCCGATTTTTTTCCCCCTCCCTCCCTCCACCCCCTCCCCTAGATGGCAAGCAGTCCTTTATATGTTGGATATGTTGCAGTATATCCTAGATACAATATATGTTTGCAGAACCGAACAGTTCTCTTGTTGCGTAGGGAGAATTGGATTCAGAAGGTATAAATAATCCGGGAAGAAAAACAAAAATGCAAATAGTTTACATTCGTTTCCCAGTGTTCTTTCTTTGGGTGTAGCTGCTTTTGTCCGTCATTTATCAATTGAAACTCAGGTCTCTTTGTCAAAGAAATCCACTTCCATCAAAATATGTCCTCATACAATATCGTTGTCGAAGTGTATAATGATCTCCTGGTTCTGCTCCTTTCACTTAGCATCAGTTCATGTAAGTCTCGCCAGTCCTCTCTGTATTCATCCTGCTGGTCATTTCTTACAGAACAATAATATTCCATAACATTCATATACCACAATTTACCCAGCCATTCTCCAATTGATGGGCATCCATTCATTTTCCAGTTTCTAGCCACTACAAACAGGGCTGCTACAAACATTTTGGCACATACAGGTCCCTTTCCCTTCTTTAGTATTTCTTTGGGATATAAGCCCAATAGAAACACTGCTGGATCAAAGGGTATGCACAATTTGATAATTTTTTGGGCATAATTCCAGATTGCTCTCCAGAATGGCTGGATTCGTTCACAACTCCACCAACTATGCATTAGTGTCCCAGTTTTCCCGCATCCCCTCCAACATTCATCATTATTTTTTCCTGTCATCTTAGCCAATCTGACAGGTGTGTAGTGGTATCTCAGAGTTGTCTTAATTTGCATTTCTCTGATCAATAATGATTTGGAACACTCTTTCATATGAGTGGTAATAGTTTCAATTTCTTCATCTGAGAATTGTCTGTTCATATCCTTTGACCATTTATCAATTGGAGAATGGCTTGATTTCTTATAAATTAGAGTCAATTCTCTATATATTTTGGAAATGAGGCCTTTATCAGAACCTTTGACTGTAAAAATGTTTTCCCAGTTTATTGTTTCCCTTCTAATCTTGTCTACATTAGTTTTGTTTGTACAAAAACTTTTCAATTTGATATAATCAAAATTTTCTATTTTGTAGTCAATAGTGATCTCTAGTTCTTCTTTGGTCATAAATTCCTTCCCCTTCCACAGATCTGAGAGATAAACTATTCTATGCTCTTTCAATTTATTTATAATCTCATTCTTTATGCCTAGGTCATGAACCCATTTTGATCTTATCTTGGTATATGGTGTTAAGTGTGGGTCATTTGGAATTTTCTTGACAAAATATTGGAGTTATTTTATCATTTCCTTCTTCAATTCATTTTACAGGTGAAGAAACTAAGGCAAATAGGGTTAAATGACTTGTCTAGGGTCATATAGCTAATAAACATCAAGGGCTGGATTTCAATTCATTTTACTAATTTCAGACTCAGCACTCTATCTACTGTCACCTAGTTTTCCCTTCATCTCTTTACCTATTTCTTTATATTAACCAGTAGAATATAAACTTCTTGAAAATTAAAATTTTTTCCTCATTTTTTGTCTTTGTATTCTCATTGTCTTGCATAAAATAGGCACTTAATCTAGTCTTACTGATTTGATTGGAATTGAGTGAATTTTATATCCAACTATATTTTTACTATCACTATAAACACACTAAGAAAACAATAAAAATGCAACGAATATTGCATGTTTGCATAGTGAGATAATAGATATGCTCAAAATCATAGAGCTAGTTAGTACATATAGTAGATTGGTGGATTAGAACATGTAAATGTGTGTATGCTATGCTCTTTCTTTGGAAACCTGTGTACAGAACCTGAACAAGTTGGAATCTCAGAGATTCTCTACTAAAATCTGTACCAATATGAGAACCACCTTTTCAATATATCTAAGTGATCATTTAACATTTTCCTACCCATTTCTAGTGCAAGGAGTTCATTACCTTCAAAGTAGCCCATTCAGTTTTTTGAAAACTTCAATTATGAGGAAGTTTTTCCTTACCTTAAGTCTAAATTTCTATCTCTAAAACTTCTAAAACAACTCTTCCAAGTTCTATATATCAAGGCCCAAGCAGAACAAGGCTAATTTCTGTTCTAAGTGACAATTTTTGAAATACTTGAAAAGTGGTATCTTACCGTGGCCTCCTATCTTCCTTCTGAACATGATACCAAGGCCACCTCCCTCTGAACATTCTTTAGATTATTGTCAATGTCATTTCTAAACGTGTTTCCCAGAACTGAACACAATATTCCAGACATGGGATTTCCAGTAAGAATATTGCCTTCCTTCTTCAAAACATTAAACCTTTCTCAAGGTAGCTGATGATTTTTTAAAAGATATTTTGGCTGCCATATCACACTCTTCAGAAATATTGATATAGCTTATTAAAACTCTAGATTTTTTTTTCAGACAAACTGCTGTCTCAATACAGCTTTCTCACTTTTGTTCTTATGAATCTGATTTTTTTGGGGGAAATTTTTTCCTTTAAATTTACCCTTACTAATTTCATTATTGTAGAATCAGAATACATTATTTTTATATTCATTTATAGTTTACAGTGGATTCCCCAGTAGACTGTGGATAACTGGAGAGAATATGGATTTTTTTCCTCATTTTGCTCTTTGGTGTCCTTAACCCCAAACATAGTATCTTGTGTATAGTATAAACTTTTGATCATAAATTTAGAGCAAGAAGATACCTCAAAAGTTATCTAACCCCAATACCCTCATTTTCTTCTTGAAGAAATTGAAATTAAATCATGTTAAGTGGCTTGCTCAAGATCATATTGTTAGAAGTGTCACAGTCAGATTTTGAACTAGGTTCTTTCATTTCAAAAC
Organism: Antechinus flavipes; assembly: GCF_016432865.1. Classification (NCBI taxonomy): domain Eukaryota; kingdom Metazoa; phylum Chordata; class Mammalia; order Dasyuromorphia; family Dasyuridae; genus Antechinus; species Antechinus flavipes. The sequence continues at coordinate 348,649,748 of NC_067398.1, read as the reverse complement.
TAACAGCATTAGTCAAATCAATTGACTTGTTGACTCCTGAGTGATTTGGGTATTCAAAAATAGTTCATTCATTGCTGACAAATTAGGGAATCTTTTTGCATCTTGTTATCCAGTGTCCCTAGTTTTGTGACCTCTGCATATTTGAAAGGTATATCATCAATGCCATTATTGGGACCAATATAGATAAAAATTGTTTTTTAAAATGAGTTCTATCATTCTATCTTCTTTTTTTTTAGGTTTTCAATAGCTTTTTATTTTTCCAAATAGATGCAAAGATAGATTACAATATTCACCTTGACAAAAACCAAAACAAAACAAAAAAACCCTTGCATTCCAAATTTTTCTCTCTCCCTTCCTTCACTCTCCCCTCGATAGCAAGCAATCCAATATGGTTAAACATGTGCAATTCTTCTAAATGTATTTCCATATTTGTCATGCTATGCAAGAAAATCGGATCAATAGGGGGAAAAGTATGAAAAAGAAAAACAAACAAATAAACAATAACAATAACAAAAAGGTGAAAATACTATGTTTTGATTCACATTCAATCTCCATAATTTTCTCTCTGGATGTGGATGGCTCTTTCCATCACAGGTCTATTGGAACTGCCTTGAACACTGATAAAAACTATTAAAGTACATAGGGCTAAACACAGGTCCTGTATGATGCCATTCCACCTATACAAATCCAACTAATTGTCATATTTATTGAATAGCTTGAAGTTTCCCATCTTGGATATGAATTTCATTAGAGACTGTCAAATGCTTCACTAAATCTAAACTCTATATGGTTATACTAAACTATAACATTTTTTTTGAGCTATTTGATCTAGGAAATTGCTAAGAAAGGAAATAAAGTTAGACTAGTTTGACCTGTTCTTAATGAAGTTATCCTTTTCTTTTTAGTTTCCTAGATGTTCACTGACCATAAGGGTTAGTTAAAATAATAAATGGTTAAAAATAATTCTAACAGGAAACAAAGTTAAAGTCATTAGCCTATGATCAGTAGGTTTTTCTTTCTTTTCCCTCCTTCAGTTCTGAAAATCAGAAAAGAAACATTTGCCCATTTGTAAGATTAACTTTAAATGAGATCCACCCCTATAATATTTGAAAGGCACATTTTATAACAAAGACATTTCTTTGCCAATGAGAACATTACAGTACAGAAATATCTTGCTTGTTGCATTGGATATGTTCCTAAAATGTTATACGTAAATCAAATTTTTGTAAGATTAAATCCTATTTTAAATTCACTTAGGGGTGCTAACAATTTAAAAAGAACCCTGTGGCAAATCTCTTTGCAAAGCAACTAATCACTCCCTAGCTTAATCTGTCTTCTAAATCTGTATTTACACATTTTCCATCTAGTTGGCTTAAAGGAAATTTTCTATTATAGTTTTCCTTCCCTCCTATTTAGAATTAATCAGTAATACTGTAACTTCTCTAGCCTTATTTTTGTAACAAGTCACAAAAATACAAGTATGCTATTGTTGACAGGCATCTTGGGATGACAGGCTAACAGAGCTCATTCACATCAGTTTTACACTCATCTTCAGTAACTTAAAGAATGTTGACACTTTTCCATGCAGGGCCTTGCTTTGTATAGTTTTAAAAGCATCTGGATTCAATTTCCTGAAATGTTCTGGGCAATAAGGCAGTTCTCAGAGAATAGAGAACCAATATGCAAAATGAAACAGGACCTTTGAAAAGGGTAAATACTTCTTTAATCATTTTTTTTCATCCAAAAATTGTTGGTGGTCCTACTCTAATGCTTTTTCAAGGAATAGTGGTTATGCTGGTCTCTAAAGTGTAGTAGGTGATAAAAAGAATAAAGCACTAAACTTGGGAGCAGGAAGACCTAAATTCAAATCCTCCCTCAAATTCAATAGCAGTGAGCCCTGAACAAGTAATTTATTTTCTCTCATTTTCTTCCTCTGTAAGATAGTAAAGTGCTATGCAAACTGTGAAGTCCTATTAATTTATTAGCTATTATTATAAAAGACAATGACTGAGGAATACAAATTCTGGAAGGTCCTAATAAGCTAGAACAGCATTTAACTGAAGCCTGGTGAGGGGCCCCTCGTGCAGCAAGGCATAGTAAGTAGGATACTGGACTTGGGAATAAAGAATACCTGAGTTCTGAATCTCACCTGGTATATTTAATAGCTGTGTGACTTTTGGCTCACTCTATGGCTCAGGTTCTCATCAAAAAGATCTGTGAGCCCTTTTCAGTTCTGGATTTATGATCCCATCACTGGCTTAAATTTAGTGGTGGCCCCACTGACAAAATGTCTGGGTCTGGATTCTACTGTGGGTTTTTAACAGAGCTCATTTTATAGAAGTTGAATTTGAGGTATCAATAGGATATTATTTCTAAATATTTCTAAAATGGTGCTCTCCCTCCACTCACATTGAAGATTCATATTTGCCTGATAATTTGTTCTGATGAATCAAACACCTTTCTTTTCCCCTTCTCTTTGGTTACTAGATATGAATGTGGTTTGAAAACACATTGAAAAGTCAATGTGTCTGAAGATCTGACATGGGTCTATGGGTTTCTTTGTGTCTCAGTTTCTTCATCTGTACAATAAGGGTAATAATAATAATAATAATAATAATATCAGTCATGCCCAATTCTTTGATCTCATTTGGGGTTTTCTTAGCAGAGATACTGAAGTGGTTTGTCATTTCCTTCTCCAGTTAATTTTTACTAATTTCTAATCTAATAAATGCTTAATACTGAATTTGAACTCAGGAAGATGAATGAGTCTTCCTGACTCCAGGTCTAGCATTCTATCCATTGCACCATCTAAGACGTTTAGCTACAGAAAAGATATTGACAAGTGTTTGTAGAAGAAGTTTGTTCTTCTAGGCCTTCCCTATAGCAATGAAATCATGGATCCAGGGCCTGTGCTTTTTTGTAGATAAGAAAACAAGGTCAAACAGGTTAAAATATTGACTTATTGTGGATAACCCAGTTAGTAAATGGTTGAGTCTGGATTCATCAATAAGTGTTTGAATTCTAAAATGGTGCTTCTCCCTCCACACAAACATATGGAGAATTCACATTTGCCTGATATTTTATTCAGTTATTGATTATCTCTTTATTGCCAAAGTTAATGCCTTTTCTTTTTCCTGATCCTGTTTGACACTGCCTCCTCTTTCAGTATACTCTTTCCTTTTTAGCTTTTCCTAACAATGTTGTCTCTTGGATCTCCTACCTATTTGATTATTTCTTTTCAGGCCCCTTTGCTGCTTGTTCATTCATACTATATGGGCAGCTGAGTGGCACAGTGGATAGGAAGAATGTTCTGTCCTCAGACACTTATTAGTTGTGTGATCCTGGGCAAGCCACTTAGTTCTGTTTGCCTCTGTTTCCTCATCTGCAAAATGAGCTGGAGAAGGAAATAGCAAACTACCCTGGTATCTTTGCCAAGAAAACCCTAAATAGGATAATAAGGAATTGGATGTTATTGAAAAACAACTAAACAACATTAACAATCCATTATTATTATGGCTATTAACATGTGGGTGTCCCCCAAAACTGTCCCGGGCTTTGTATTCTTTTTGCTCTTTATTAACTCACTTGATTAATTCTCATATGTTTGATTTTGTTGTCTATGGGGATGATTCCAAGATCATATCCACTCCTCATTCTTCTCTTGAGCTCCAGTCGCATCTCACCAATTGCTTTTCAGACACCTGCAATTTAATATCCCACTGACACCTCAAATTCAACTTCTATAAAATATAACTCATTATCTTCTCCACAAAATTCCCTTACTGTTGAAAGTATTACCATTCTCCCAGTCACCCTGAATACCCGCATCACTATCACATTTAATTCTTTCCTGTGTCCTAATTTTCCTAAAGAAGATGAGTCAAGACCTTTGATTCTGGAGTTTTTGTTTGGGAGGGATCCCATGAAATGTAAGTAGTAGCCCTTTGCCGACTCCAATGAATTGGTCTAGATTGATCCTATGTTGGGGGAGGTTTGGGTTTAAAAGAGTGCCAGGCAGTAGATATTTATTTAGTAATATTTATCATTGTAGTCTTCTTGCTCTGCTAAGAGAAAAATCATTGTGTACTCATGCATTCTAGCAAATGTGTATGCTTCCTTGGAGAATTGACTCTATTATGTCAAGGTCTCATGAATGACCCTCTTTGAAACATAACCCAACCCAAAGAGTTGTTGCTTTCCAGTGGATAGGTGAGTAGAGACTCAGAGATAAATTCTGATGGGGTAGATCTACCAAGCCACACAATCCCAAGCAGTAAGTAGTGTTGCCCAAGAGCAAGAGATGGTCTTTGCTAACCTGTCACTCACTGAAGGCTTTTGCTCAAGACATGCAAATTTCAGGGGTATTTAGAAGCACTACCCTATGAAGCATCCCCCTAAAAGGGCCACCTGCTGATTGAATTTATAATCAGCAAATAATGAGCACATGGGAATTTTTTACTCTTTCCATAATTCATCTTTAAGGTGTGATAGTCAATATGTAGTTTACTATAAAGTATAATTTGTAAAATCTTGCCTCCACTCCCTATTAATAGTCTGCTGATTATGCCTTCAATGCATGTATAGATTATTCTCATATAAAGTTCATACAGGTGGGAAAGTACACGTATAGGAAAGCAGGTGCTGATACTCTCCCAGCCTCCCTCTTTTCTGTATTAAGGTTTGTGATTTTACTTTCTTGCTATTGGTCATTTCATCCTTCATACGTCTTCCAATACAATCACTCAATGTGCTTTCAATTATGTCACTTCTAGCATGAATCTTTTGTATATTTGATCTAACCCAACTGCTTTTCTTATCTTGGTTCTCTTTAGTGGCATTTCTACTTTTCCTATAAGATCATCCTGAGTTGTGATGTCAAAGTCCATGTGTAAAACTTAATGATAGAAGATGTTTCTTTAAAGAAAAATTTTCCTTAGATATTTTCATTATTTTCCTTGTTGTTCTTCCATTTTTACTCCTAAGTGCCTTAGGATGATTTCCTTTTGATCTTTTCCAACAAGTTATCTCCCCGTGTACATCTCAAAATTATCCAAGATTCCTTAAAATACAGAAAAGCTAAGATCGTTTTGTCCTACCAGACTTTGAAAATTAATAATAGGTAAGGAAAAACAACAGTAACAGAAACCTAAAACCCAGCAATCATTGGCAAATAAAAAATATTTGCCAAAGGTGTTTTTTGACACTGTCATTGTGAAATTGTCAAGTTATCTAGTCAACAAGAATTTATTAAGCCCCATCAGCCACATTTACAATAAAAAAAAAGCAAAACCAATTTCTGCCCTCAAAAAACTCACATTCTGGGAAAGACAATATTCAAACAACTACATTTATGTAAGGTATATAAGACAATTTGGAAGTAACCTCAGAAAGAAAGCATGAGCTGGGACTGGGAAAGGACTCTTGTGGAAAGTAAGATTTTAGCAATAACTTGAAAAAAGTCAAAGAATTCAAGAAATGGAAACAAGGAAGATAAGTATTCCAGAAATGAGTGACAAGTAGTGAAAATGCATAGATTCAGGAGATGGAGTGTCATGTGCAGAGAAAGGCTAGATTAAGAGTTCATAAAGGAACCACCAACAAAATCCAAGAGCAAGAGATACAAAGAGAAATTCCATTCAAAATAACTGTTGATAGCATAAAATATTTGGGAATCTACCTACCAAAGGAAAGTCAGGAATTATTTGAGCAAAATTACAAAAAAGTTTCCACACAAATAAAGTCAGACTTAAATAATTGGAAAAATATTAAGTGCTCTTGGATAGGCCGAGCGAATATAATAAAGATGACAATACTCCCTAAACTAATCTATTTATTTAGTGCTATACCAATCAGACTTCCAAGAAAATATTTTAATGATTTAGAAAAAATAACAACAAAATTCATATGGAACAATAAGAAGTCGAGAATCTCAAGGGAATTAATGAAAAAAAATCAAATGAAGGTGGTCTAGCTGTACCTGATCTAAAATTATATTATAAAGCAGCAGTCACCAAAACCATTTGGTATTGGCTAAGAAATAGATTAGTGGATTAGTGGAAAAGGTTAGGTTCACAAGACAGAATAGTCAACTATAGCAATCTAGTGTTTGACAAACCCAAAGATTCTAACTTTTGGGATAAGATTTCATTATTTGATAAAAACTGCTGGGACAACTGGAAATTAGTATGGCAGAAATTAGGCATGGACCCACACTTAACACCATATACCAAGATAAGATCAAAATGGGTCCATGACCTAGGCATAAAGAACGAGAGTATAAATAAATTAGAGGAACATAGGATAGTTTATCTCTCAGACTTGTGGAGGAGAAAGAAATTTGTGACCAAAGATGAACTAGAGACCATTACCAATCACAAAATAGAAAATTTTGATTACATCAAATTAAAAAGCCTTTGTACAAACAAAACTAATGCAAACAAGATTAGTAGGGAAGCAACAAATTGGGAAAACATCTTTACAATTAAAGGTTCTGATAAAGGCCTCATTTCCAAAATATATAGAGAACTGACTCAAATTTATAAAAAATCAAGCCATTCTCCAATTGATAAATGGTCAAAGGATATGAACAGACAATTTTCAGATGAAGAAATTGAAACTATTACCACTCACATGAAAGAGTGTTCCAAATCACTATTGATCAGAGAAATGCAAATTAAGACAACTCTGAGATATCACTATACACCTGTCAGATTGGCTAAGATGACAGGAAAAAATAATGATGAATGTTGGAGGGGATGCGGGAAAACGGGGACACTAATGCATTGTTGGTGGAGTTGTGAACGAATCCAGCCATTCTGGAGAGCAATCTGGAATTATGTCCAAAAAGTTATCAAACTGTGCATACCCTTTGATCCAGCAGTGTTTCTATTGGGCTTATATCCCAAAGAAATACTAAAGAAGGGAAAGGGACCTGTATGTGCCAAAATGTTTGTGGCAGCCCTGTTTGTAGTGGCTAGAAACTGGAAAATGAATGGATGCCCATCAATTGGAGAATGGCTGAGTAAATTGTGGTATATGAATGTTATAGAATATTATTGTTCTGTAAGGAATGACCAGCAGGATGAATACAGAGAGGCTTGGAGAGACCTACATGGACTGATGCTAAGTGAGATGAGCAGAACCAGGAGATCATTATACACTTCGACAACGATATTGTATGAGGATGTATTCTGATGGAAGTGGATTTCTATGACAAAGAGACCTAACTGAGTTTCAATGGATAAATGATGGACAGAAACAGCTACACCCAAAGAAGGAACACTGGGAAATAAATGTGAACTATTTGCATTTTTGATTTTCTTTCCGAGTTATTTTTACCTTCTGAATCCAATTCTCCCTGTGCAACAGGAGAACTGTTCGGTTCTGCAAATATGTATTGTATCTAGGACATACTGCAACATATTTAACATATATAGGACTGCTTGCCATCTTGAGGGGGTGGTGGAGGGAGGGAGGGGAAAAAACAAAACATAAGCGAGTGCAAGGGATAATGTTGTAAAAAAATTATCCTGGCATGGATTCTGTCAATACAAAGTTATTATTAAATAAAATAAAATTTAAATTAAAAAAAAAAGAGTTCATGAAGGAGAATAAGAAGAATGGAAAGGTAGAAAGGGTTGGGTTTAGTCCTGCTTGCAGAGAATGAATGCTGTGATTGCTGCATCAGAATCAGGGACATTACAGAATCTACTGGACAAAAATCTGTAACTACTCTAAAGAGTTAGGCTGACCATTTAAATAATAATAAACAAGTAAATGAAGAAGATTATCATCAAATAAAATGACCAAAAAAAAAAAAAAGATAAGGATAGCATACCTATTAGATAACCAGTGGATGGCACAAAATTGGGGAACACAGGTACATGGATCTCAAAATCCTCAACAAAACCTGAAATGATGAGTTGACCAAAAAAGATGGAGCTTAATAGAGAAAATAGAGATAAACTTTTGATAGAGATAACTTTGCAAAATCAATTGTGAAATTAAATAGTTATACATATATCAATAGAATACTTACTCTATACCAAGTACTGTGCAAGCATCATGGTTACAAAAAAAAAGTTAGTCCTAATTTATTGAATATTATAGTACATACACAGAGAGAGAGATACATGTAGTTATTTAGTTGTTTCCATGTACAACTCATCATGATCCCTTCCAGAGTTTTTGTGGCAGAGACACTGAAGTGGTTTGCCATTTCCTTCTCCAGGTCATTTTACAGATGAAGTAACTGAAGCAAACTGGGTTAAGTGACTTGCCCAGGGTAACACAACTAGTAAATATGTTTGAGAACAGATTTTAACTCAGGAAGATGAGTCTTCCAGATTCCAGACCTAGCACTCCATCCACTATAGCACTAGCTGCACCATATATATGCAGAGACACACAATTGCCATTGGAAAATTATAAAGTGCATTTAATATCTCCAAACCTTTTCCAGAAGCAAAGATCTATATTTTTTAATATCAATAATATACTCATGTTGTTCTATAGTCCCTAATCATGGAGGAAATTCTACAATATTTGAAGAATTTAAAATGCGTATCATTCTGAAATCAAGAGGGAGGCACATGGTAGGAGGGGAGCAGGTTACAACAAATAACCAATGCAGGACTTAAAAGAACTGGAATAAAGGATGTCATAAAACAACCACAGTATTAAAAATGAAGATGGGCCAGTTAAGTGGAAAGAGTAAGGGGTTAGAGGTAAATAACTCAGATGTTCTTCCTATAACCCTGTGATGTCAAAAGAAACTGAGGAAGGAGTCTAGCATACTAGGTAGGACTCCTGTGATTGCATGAAGAAGATTATCACAGAATGAGCAGCGATAGATGAGTTGTGATCTGCATCACTGGATGGAATGATTCCCTCAAATCAATGAATTCATACTTCCACTGGAGTATTAAGCATATTTGATGTGGATGGAGTAAAGACAAATTGCCTGATAAAAGCTGATGGTCTTTGAATTTTTCACCAGAAAGTTGCTGGAAAATAACTATGGATATATGCCTATATTATATATTGTATTTAACATAGACCAATAAATGTTAAATATGTTACAGTATATCTGCCATCTAGGGGAGGGGGTGAGGGGAAGGAGGGGAAAATTGGAACGGAAGGTTTTGCAAGGGTCAATGCTGAAAAATTACCCATGCATTTATCTTGTAAATAAAAAGCTATAATAAAAAAAGAAAGTTGCTGGATAAGGTTCTGAGTTATCAAATTATTATCAAATCAGAATTACTATATGTTGAGAATTTTTTCCCTGGGAAATTTCAGAAGAAAGGAGATGCCTCTATTTATGCTTCCTTTCTCTATTGATTTTAAGAACCAGGAAAATCAACATTGTGGCATCCATCGTTATGTTATCTATCTTCTTCTGTTTGATATGTGACAATTGTCTGTCACATTATGTCAATAGGGATGGAGTGTTAAAATAGGAATTGCAAAAGTTTGGGTTAGAATGCTACCTGTAACATTTAGTAACTTTATAAACATGGATCTAAGAATCCATTTCCTCCTCTGGAAGTGGTAGTAATCCTTATAGTTTCTAGCTCAAAGGGTTATTTGAGGTGCCAATGGGATAATCTAGGAAAGGTACTTTGTAGTCTTTAAAGTGCTATACATATGTCAGCTACTATTATGATGCAGATGGCTTGTAATATATTGCCACTGCCCTAATTCAGGACCCTCTCACTTCTCACTTGAACTAGCCTTTCCTTCAGATCTTTGCTGGTTCCAATTCAACCACCACACAGATGCTAAAGAGATCTTCATAGAGCTCAGATCTGACCATGTCACTTCCTTGTTCAATAAACTATATGGCTTCCTTACCTTTGCAATTTCTATTTGACTTGTAAAATCCTTTACCACCTGACTGCCTTCTGATTTTTTTAACCTGATATATTAGCCTTATAAATATATAATATATATATATATATATATATATATGCCTTATATATGTTATATATAGCCTTAGATATATATATATTATACTCGGTAGTTTAGCCAAATTGGTTTGCTCGCTCTTCTCACCCTTTGGCATAGTATTTTCTATCTCTCTGCCTTTATGCAGCTTATCCTATATGCTCGAAGGGGTCTCCTTCCTTACCTTTGCCTCTTTGACTCCTAAGTAATCTTCAAAGTTCAGCTCAGTCATGATCTGCCCCTTTTATATGAGACATTTCCTGATTCTTCTAGCTGCTAGTGTCTTCCCCAAAAAGTTTACCATGATTTTATTTTCTATACAGGAATAAGAAATAGACTGCATGGGGCAGCTAGGTGCCACAGTGGATAGAGCACCAGCTCTGAAGTCAGGAGGACCTGACTCTTCAAATCTGGTCTCAGACACTTAACATGTCCTGGCTGTGTGACCCTGGGCAAGTCATTTAACCCCAATTGCCTCAGGAAAAAAAGAAAGAAATAGGGTGTGTACCTATGATTTCATTGAAATAGTCCAGTGTCTGATATACCATATTACTTAATAAATGTTGATTACTTAATTGTGTAGCTATTATAAACACAAAGGCAGGGAAGAATAGTGCTGGCCTTGGGCAAAATGAGCACTAAATATCTTGAGTTAACATTCCATCTTCCATCCCTCATCAATGTTTCCAAATCTCCCCCTCTATTACTCAACCAACTTTGATACTTGGCCCTATGTGCCTTGCCAGATTCCTTTATCCTTCAGATTTTTCTTTTTTAACCATTAAAATTTGACTGCCATTCTCTCAATGCCCTTCTCTCTGCTATCTCTAAGTTACACTGAAGTATTAAAGACTGCTATAATTTCTCCCTCCTACTCTGTGAAATAATATATTTTATCACATAAAGGTCTTCTTTACCTTAATCCCAAAGAGTTAGTAATTGTAGGAAGCTTCAGGCTTAACTTGGGAACGTCAAAGGGATGCCCATGTGCTTAAGACTTATTGATTCTCTCTCTCTCTCTCTCTCTCTCTCTCTCTCTCTCTCTCTCTCCCCCCTTCCCGCCTCCCCCCCTCTCTTTTACCTCTACCCTCCTCTCTCTTTGTTACCTTGCTTTGAATGGAACAGTTCCTTCACTCTGTACTATCTAATATATATATATATATATATATATATATATAATGAAGGGACTGTTCCATTCAAGAACTGTTCTATTCAAGCATAACAAAACAGATATTAGAGAAAGTATACAAAGGAGACTATGTATACTTTCTCTAATTTCTGTTTTGCTATGCTTTGGATAAATGAATTACTTTGCTTCTTAGCATCTGTGTTCATTATCAAGTTTTGTGGTCACACATTCCCCAATTAATGAAATAGCTATCAGAAGTTAGTTTGAACCTGAAAGTCGCATACTCTAGACTAACAACAGTTAAGGGAGAAAATAGATATAATTTTAGTTCAGTAATTCCTCCCTCTGAGAGCTGAGTGATTAAGTATCTAGTCTCAATCTTGCTTCCCCTATTGGTAAGAATTAAAATATCTCCTTTCCAAAGGGGTTGAAAGGAGAAGAGATTAGAAATTTCCATTGTCTCCCTTAGATCCAATCGATGAATCTTATGCTGTTGGTGAAGACAGTCATTACTACATCTGGATGATTTTTTTCCTTTAACTGCCTACTTCATCTGAACCGAGGACAAGATCATAGGCTTATAACATCATAGATTTAGAGTAGGAGAAAACATCAAAAAGCATTTTGTACAATCCTTTTATTTTATGGATGAGGAAACTGAAATGCAGCAAAGGGAAGAGATGTGTCCAATGTGACAACTAAGCTAGGATGGATGATGATAGATTTGGAGAGGGATATAGGAGACTGTCAAGACTGACTCCCTTAAGCTGCTCAGTGACACAAAATTCTGTAGTAGGCAAAGCCAAAAGAGGAAACAATTATAGCATAGGAAAAAAATACTAGAATTGGAGCCAAGATGGTGTAATAAAGGCAGGAACTTGCCCAACCTCTCCCTTGAACTGCTCCATATCCCTTTAAATAATGACTCTAAACAAATTTTAGAGCATCAGAATACTCCAGAAGACAGAGTAGAACATTTTTCAGCTGAAGGCAACTTAGAAGCTCAGCAGAAAAGTTAGGAGTCCTGAATATAGTCCCAGTCCCAGCCCCTGAGGCTGACCTCTGAATCAGGGGAAGTACTATTGCTTCCAGACCTCTCAGCCCAGAGACACCAAAGAGGAGGTGGAAGGTCAGCAGAATAAGTCTGTGGAACCAAAGTGGAACCCAACGGGCAATATCAGCACAGGCTTGGCCTGGCTCCCCTCCTGCTCTGACTCCAGCATCAGCAAGATGGGATTTCTGAATCAGCAGCATTGCTGAAGGCTTTTGGACCTCTCAGTGCAGAGACACCAGGGATGACTCAGAAGGTCAGTAGAGAGGGTCTGTAGCAAGGGGTGGGACTCTGGTGTGCCCAGACCAGCATAATAAATCTTACAGCTACAGTGGGGCAGAGACACACCTAACAGTTCCAGGGCAGAAAAGAGTGTTTGTGGTCAGATTCCTAGAAGGAATTGTGAAAACAGCTGCACAAAACCCCTGAAGCTTGGGACACTGCACAGAGCCCTATTTTAACAAACAGTTAAAAGCAGAGTAATAGGTTAGGAAAATGAGCAGAAAACAAAAAAAAAGTTTCTGATCATTAAAAGTTATTAAAGTGATAAGGGGATGTATAAATGAATTACTTTGCTACTCGCCATCTGTGTTCATAATCAAGTGTTGTGATTACACATTTCTCAATTAATGAAATAGCTATCAGAAGGCAGTTTGAACCTGAAAATCATATCCCCTAGACTAACAACACTTAAGGGAGCAAATAGCTATAATTCTAGCCCAATAATTCCTCTTCTGAGATTTGAGATGTTAGTTAAAGTCAAATCTCCTACATCCAAAGCCTCTAATAAAAATAAGAATTAGGTTCAGGCCATGGAAGAGCTCAAAAGATACTTTGAAAATCGAGTAAGAAAGATAGAGAAAAAAAAGGGAAAGAATTGAGAGAGGTACAAAAGGAAATACAAAAAACTTACAAGGAGAAAATTGCCTTAAGAAACAAAATTGGCCAATTGGGAAAGGAGGTGCAAAAGCTCACTGAGGAAAATAATTCTTTAAAGAATAGAAATGAACAAATGGAAGCTAATGACTTTTTGAGAATTCAAAACACAAAAATAAAACAAAACACCAAAAAAATGAAAAAATAAGAAAAAAATGTGAAATATCTCATTGGAAAAGCAATTGGCTTGGAAAATAGATCCAGGAGAGATAATTTAAAACTTATTGGTTACCTGAAAGTTATGGTAAAAAAAAAAAAAAAAGAGTCTGGACATTATCTTTCAAGAAATTACTAAGGAAAACTGTCCTGACATTCTATAACTAGAACATAAAATAGAAATCAAAAGAATCTTCTTGAAAAAGATCCCAAAATAAAAACTCCCAGGAATAGTATAGCCAAATTCTGGAACTTACAGGTCAAGGAGAAAATATTGGGAACATCCAGAAAGAAACAATTCATGCATAGTGGAACCACAGTCAGGATAATACAAGATCTAGCAGCTTCTACATTAAAAGACCATAGGGTGTGGAATATGATATTCTGGAGAGCAATGGAGTTAGAATTGCAACCAAGAATCACCTACCAGCAAAACTGAGTATAATTCTTCAGAGGAAAAGATGGTCATTCAATGAAATAGAGGGTTTTCAAGCATTCATGATGAAAAGACCAGAAATAAATGGAAAATTTGAATTTCAAATATAGGAATATGCTTCTGGAGAATCATAAAGAGGTAATCAGGAAAGTGATATCATAAGGTTTATCTGTTTACATTCCTGCATGGGAGGATGATACTTGTAACTCATTAGAACATTCTCTAATGGCAGAAGATGTATATATAGACAGGGCATGGGTATAAGTTAAATATGAAGGAATAATATCTTTTTAAAAAATGATGAAATTAAGAAAGAAAATGCTGTAGCATTTGAATCTGTGCAATGGAGATGTACTAGAAAATGGGAGTTCTTATTCCTCTCCCAGACTATTACCCAGCAGTGGGTGTGGACAGCTTGAGAAAGCAAGCACTTCCTGCTCAGAAAGGAAACCACCACATTAGTAATTCATTAGGCTTAGCACATAGAGAGATAATGCATTCTTTGGCTCCACTCTCCAGATGGTCATCAGCTGCCAAAAATTATTTAGAAGCACCACTGCTACCAGCTTCCAGCTTTCTGTTTCACCCCGGATGAGCAGCCAGATCCTTCTTCAGGGATTGCAACAGCTGGAAGTATTGCTTCCCCTTTTGCTTGAGTCACTGCAAAATTATGAGAGTTTTGCTGATATTAGCACATACTGTGGCTTCTTAAAAAATGTACCAGCTTTCCATGGTAGGGTATCTAGTTTACTGTAAAATGCCTGTTTAGCACTTCTGGGTGCAATAGTGCACTATAGTTTGCTAATGTCTAGTTTAGCTTAATCCTACCCTAATTTAAAAGTCACTTCAAGTAAGAAAAATGATCTGGATGTAACATAATCAACTAGCATTTATATAGTAATTTAAGGTTTGCAAAGTGCTTTTATGAATATATTATCTTATTTTATCCTCACAACAATTGAGGGAGGTAGGTGCTACCATTACTCCCATTTTATACTTGAGGAAACTGAGGTAAACAGAGTTCAAGTGGTTTATCAGAATTACACAATCTGAGGCAGTATTTGAACTCAGTTCTTACTGTCTCTATATTTAATATTATATTTGCTATTTCATTAATTGAGGGGAGTATAACGCTAAAAACATGATTCCTTTCCCACCAAATACTAGTTTCATAAGAACACAGAAAACAGGTAGCAAAACAGAAAGGTAAAAGACAGGTCTATGGGAAGAGTGGGGTAAGATTTCTGGGCATTGTATTTTTTAACTTATTTTAAATTTTTTAAAATTTTTATTCCAAATTTAAGAAACAAAACAAGCACTTCTTTATCATAGTAAAATAGGGGGGGAAAGAGGATTGTACACCTATTATGTACAACTTGCTATTCCTTTTAAATATATAATAAAGTTAGGTAACTTTCTTTTTTTCCCCTGTATTTTTTCCCCTCCATCCCCATTCTAGAGATGGCTACCATTAAACACAAATACACATGTGTATGTGTGTGTGCACATATGTGTGTAAAATCACTCTGTACATACTTCTCCTTATCAGTTCTTTGTCTAGATACAGATAATGCCTTCCTTCATATGTCCTTTGCAGTTAATTTGAATATTTATAATAATCAAATTGTCTTTGTCACTCAAAAGTTGTTCTTAAGACAGGATTGCTATTACTGTATACAATGTTATCTTAGTTTTGCTCATTTCACTTGTTATTTTGTGCAAATCTAGCCATGTTTTCAAAGCTCATCAAGTTCTTCATTTCTTATATCGCACTAGTATTCAATTATAATCAAACCCCACGCTTGTTCAGCCATTTCCCTATTGATGGGCATTTCATCAATTTCTAATTCTTTGCTATCAAAAAAGAGCTGTGATAACTATTTTAGAAACTTTAATTTCTTTACTCCAATATAAAAGGGACCAATTATGCCCAATTACAGGGGAATCAGAGGGAGTTAAAAGAGCCAATGTCAAGAAAGTCAAGTCTGGAGCCAGAGACCCCAGGGGCTGTGCCCCTTCCCCCACTGCCCCCTCCTTGCTGTATACTCTTAAGCTGTGTGCTTACCTTCTCTCTGCCTGTTCCTTCATCTTCAAAATAAGAAGGCTGGACTGGAGGGCTGCAGGTTCTTTCCAGATTTAGACCTAAGATCCTGTGATTTAGGGTTAAATTCTGGCTTTCCTACTTGCTAATTATGAGATGTTACCACATGGATAACATAGATTTAAAGCATCAGAATACTCCAAAAGACATAGTAGAACATTTTTCAGCTAAAGGCAACTTAGAAGCTCAGTTTCCTCAATAGGTAAAAGAAAGTTTTTGACTAGGTGATTCCTGAATTCCACTCACCTCCAACAGAAGGATGGCTCTGATGACTTTAAATGAGACAAACAGTGATGAAGCAGACAACTAGCTCCACTGGCAGACATGGAGGCATTTCTTTTTTGTAAGTCTTTCAAACTATAACTGCAAATAACTTAATTCAATTCAGGAAATATTTGCTTTAGATATGACGACTTTCCAGGGTCTCACTATTCTAGGGACTTCATTCTTGGGGAAATAAGGGAATTGGAACAGCAAGGGGTGATGGGAATTGAGTGAATCACATTGACTCCATTTTATGATTCAATTCTGGAGTTAGTTCTGTTCCCTTTCTATTCCATTATGGATCTAATCCAATTTCTGTCTTGAGAAAACTTTATTCAATTGTGGAAATTGAGGAAATTGAGAGAAAATTTTATTCCGCTGTTTGAACCTTGCCTTGCATGGCTGGGAAGCTGGACCACATCTACCTGCTATGTAGAGACTTTGAACTAAAGACTTAGGTTATAATGACTAGAACCCTGGTCAGATCCAAAGATTGAGAAAAGGAGTTATCTCAAGCAATCCATTTTTCTTATTTGAAAACTAACCCCATACTGAACAATCAATTATTGTTTCCAGATTCCTTTGATCGTTTACAGACACTTGCAGGGAATGGGATAACTCTTTTTTTGAATTTGAGGAATTGTAACTTTTTATTCTCCCCCTCCCAAATTGGAAAGTCCCTAATGTTTTCCTCCAATTAGAAATCAGATTATTTAATATTGTATTGTTTCCTTTTAATAGAGTGGTCTTTTTTTTTTTTTTACTTCATTATAACTTTTTATCGACAGAACCCATACCAGCGTAATTTTTTACAACATTATCCTTTGCACTCACTTCTGTTCCGAATTTTCCCCTCTCTCCCTTCATCCCCCTCGCCTCCCAGATGGCAAGCGGTCCTATATATGTTAAATATGTTGCAGTATATCCTAGATATAATATATGTGAGCAGAACCAAATAGTTCTCTTGTTGCACAGGGAGAATTGGATTCAGAAGGTAAAAATAACCTGGGAAGAAAAACAAAAATGTAAATAGTTTACATTCATTTCCTAGTGTTCTTTTTTTGTGTGGAGCTGCTTCTGTCCATCATTGATCAATTGAAACTGAATTAGGTTATTTATCAAAGAAATCCACTTCCATCAGAATACATCTTCATACAGTATCATTGTTGAAGTATATAATGATCTCCTGGTTCCGCTCATTTCACTTAGCATCAGTTCATGTAAGTCTCTCCAAGCCTCTCTGTATTCATCCTGCTGGTCATTTCTAACAGAACAATAATATTCCATAACATTCATATACCACAATTTACCCAGCCATTCTCCAATTGATGGACATCCATTCATTTTCCAGTTTTTGGCCACTACAAACAGGGCTGCCACAAACATTTTGGCACATACAGGTCCCTTTCCCTTCTTTAGTATCTCTTTGGAGTATAAACCCAGTAGAAACACTGCTGGATCAAAGGGTATGCACAATTTGATAATTTTTTGGGCATAATTCCAGATTGCTCTCCAGAATGGTTGGATTCGTTCACAACTCCACCAACAATGCATTAGTGTCCCAGTTTTCCCGCATCCCCTCCAACATTCATCATTATTTTTTCCTGTCATTTTAGCCAATCTGACAGGTGTGTAGTGGTATCTCAGAGTTGTCTTAATTTGCATTTCTCTGATCAATAGTGATTTGGAACATTCTTTCATATGAGTGGTAATAGTTTCAATTTCATCGTCTGAAAATTATCTGTTCATATCCTTTGACCATTTATCAATTGGAGAATGGCTTGATTTAATAGAGTGGTCTTATTTGATTGCTTTTTAATATATAAAAGTGTCAGCCTTTGTCTATAGGGTCTAGCTTTAAGCTGAGAAAGAGGCCTGGTCCCCGTTTATCAGGCAATTGGCATATGTAGCTTAAGAAGTCAATAAGCTCAGATAATCAGACTTTTGTTTCTTTAATCATTTCATTTTTCATCTGCCAAGATGACCTGATCTGACTTCAGTAATGGGCCTTACGAAACACTTGTTAATGTTTTTCTTCATTACAAGGGAAGGCTCAGGAGACAGGATGTGTCAGAAAATTATCTATAGGAAAAATACCTAATAATTCAATCAATCAACATTTATGAAGGGCCTGCTATGTGCCAGTCATTGTGCTGAAGTGCTGGGGATACAAAAAGAGGTGAAAATAGTCCTCAAGATGCTTGCAATCTAAGGGAATCTAGTATGATTTGATAATCCCAAATTACCAATCATTCAACAAAAAAGAAAAAGTCTATTTGGATTTGGAATGAATCTTATATTATGTACAAGCATATAAAGGCAACAGAGGAAAGAAAAAAAAAAGTATGATTGTTCCAGAAAGGGCCTTTTGATTTTGTCTCCACATTGCAGACTGTGTATTTAAACAAGAGGAGCAAAATTAGTGAGTTACAGAGGGATGGGGAAGGAATGGAAAGAAATCAGGATTCCAGGGCATTTTCTCTCCTGTGTATTCCACTGATTTTTCTCCTCTTTCCCTCCCTCTCTCAAGCCTCCAGATTCAAACTTCCTTTTACTTACATTCTCAAACCAAACTCTCTCTCAAGACCACTCCATTCTCTCTGCACCATCCCAACTCAGTTCAATTCCCAAAACTAGATTTTTCAACCTCCACAAAACAAATACAAGCCCTAAGGCTACTTCATCCTCTTAAGGGGACTCATAGAGAAAGTGGCATCCCTAGCTGCAGGTGTCCAGCTGTTCCTCATTTCCTCACCATCCTTCCTATCTAGCATCCTCACCTTTCTAAAACCCATCTTCTTCTCTTCCCTCCAGGAGAGGGATGATTCTGCCTCATTACTCTCCACAATTCTAGGAGAGTGGGGAGAGCAATACTTTCTCCACCTCTTCCCCATGGTTCTCTCTTCCTGGGGTTCTTGTCACAGAGGGTTGAGTATCACAATGTTTTTATCTCTGCCCTCTTTCTCTTAAAGTCTATTTGGGATTTTCCTACACTTCCTCAATGCCTTCCTTACTACCACATCCTCCTCAGAGAACAAGGCCATTTATCTGATTATTTTCCCATCCTTGAAACTCCTTGCTTCTTAGATTGAAGTTCCTGTGATTCTGGAGGCATCTCATGGGGAAAGAGATGGTCCATCTTGATCAAGTCTAAGACTAATAGAGAAGCATTGCCTCAATTTTCAGTCTGGGCAGAAGTAATTTTGCTATTAGCTAGTGCAGGGCCCCCTTGCATCAAAAAGCAGCGTCATAGAACCAGATAGAGGGCAGGTAGATGGTGCCATAGTGCACAGAGTACTGAGACTGGAGTCAGGAACTTCATCCATCTCCGTGAGTTCAAATCTAGTCTCAGACACTTACTAGTTGTGTGACACTGGGCAAGTTATTTAACTGTGTTTGCCTCAATTCTTCATCTATAAAAAATGAAGAGGAGAAGGAAATGGCAAACCACTGCAGTATCTTTTTAAGAAAATCCCAAATGGGGTCCTAAAGAATCAGATATTACTGAAACGATTGAACAACATCTAGAAGGGTCCCTCCAAGTTAACTAGTCCAATCCCCTCAATTTACAATGAAGGTCATTTTGAAGGTAAAGCGTCAGATGTGGGATTTGAACTCTTGGCCTCTGGACTCCATTTCTGTTTTTCAATATACTAGAGATTTGAGGCCTCTATTTCCCCCCTAGTTGCCTTTTCCACTGCCCCTTCTTCCCATCCAAAGTCCCAACTTCAAATCACTGACACAACTGTTGACTAGACTCAGAGCTCCCCCAGTCAATACATACAGGGCACAGCTTGCCTTGCTGGATGGCTTTCTGTTGCAAAGGACTTGGTCTTGTTTTCCTGACTCTTGGTATGCAGATTCCTCTTAGTTTACATACCCATCCCATTCTGATGTAGTTTATTTCCCAACTGGACAGATATCCACACTCGTCAGGTTTTGGGGGTTGAAGTTCCTTGTGAGATGCCTTGGAATTGAATTCTTCTTTCAGAAACTCTATCCAGACTACCTTTTCCCAACCAAAAATGATTTCAAGACTCCTGAATCCATTTAGGTCAATGATTCTTAAGTCATTTTTTTTTTGCTCCCAGAATATTCCTTGAGAACTGGGATTTAAGTATTCCAACTTGTCCAACTTATCCAACAACCATCAATGTCTGATGGTCAGCATGGATGCTATATCTGTCTTCCAAGGATCACCAAGCACTTCCTTAAATTTCATTTCAAAACATCAGTCATTTTTTCAGCAATGAATTATTGTCTTCAGTGAATAGTATGACTAGATCTCATTGCGAACCCGCACATTTATCTGCTATAGAGGCTATCTGAGCCTTTTCATTTGCAAATGTACAAGGCTGTATCCTCACATCTAGGAGTCACTATGACATAAGTCCCTTTCTGGGATGGGATGAGGGTGGGGCAATAGGGGCTGTGACTTGGCTTGAATAATGTTGCTCCTCCAAGAGTTTATTGAGCATTAAAAAAAAAATTGGCAACAATAATGATATCTCACATTTATGTAGCCTTTAATATTTACAAAGTATTTTAGAAATATTATCTCATTTTATCCAAGGGTTAGAGAGGATAGGTACTATTATTATCCCCATTTTACAGATGAGGAAACTAAGAAAGACAGAAAAGTAATTTTGATGTATACAGGATCACATAGCTAGTAAGTATCTGAAGACAAACTTGAATTCAGGTCTTCCTAAGTCTACTAATCATTTGCTGTATCACTTAATTCTGGCAAGTTATGTACTACACCCATCCTTTCCTTCAGAAGGACTTAAAGTATGCTTGGCCTGCCTTCCAGTTTGTGTTTTGTCATTTCAGCCTGCCATAAAATGGTAGGATTACTGTTATAAAACTATCACTGGCAATAAAATATAGCTCTTTGAAGTATCATTTCCTTCCATGAAGATAATATATAAACTAACTGTAACAATAGATGAGGTCTTCAACATCACAAACATAGGTCTTCTTCAGCCCCAAAATCTGACTCTGGAGATGGAAATTTTGGTCTGACCCTTTCTTTTTTCTCCTCCTCTTCGTTCTCTTCTTCTTTCTCCTCCTCCTCCTCTTTCTTCCTCCTCCTCCTCCTTCTCTTCCTTCTTCCTCCTCCTCTTCCTTCTTCCTCCTCTTCTTCTTCCTCCTCCTTCTTCCTCCTCCTTCCTTCCTCCTCCTGCTCTTCCTCCTCCCTCCTCATTTCTCCTCCTCCCTCCTCATTCTTCTCCTTCCTCCTCTTCCTCCTCTTCCTTCCTCCTCCTCCTTGTCTTCCTTCCTCCTTCTTTCTTCTTCTCCTTCCTCCTCCTCTTCTTTCCTCCTCCTTCCTCTTCCATCTTCCTCCTCCTGCTCCTTCTTTCTCTTTTTCCTCCTTTCTCCTCCTCCTCCTCCTTCTCCTTCCTCCTCTTCATCCTTCCCCCACCCTACTATTGCTACTACTGCTGCTCCTGCTGCTACTATTACTACAACAATTACTACTCCTCCTTACTATGTGCCAGGCACTCTCCTAAGTGCTTCATAGATTACCGCATTTTATCCTCACAATAACCCTGGGAGATAGTGCTATTATTATCCCTATTTTAGAGAGGAGTCATCCAAGGCAAACAAAAGTTGTGACTTGCAAAGATGGAAAGATTCCCCACCATCTTTTATCCAAGTCAAGCTTGCTATTCTTCACCATTCCATCACAAAACCTCCCTAACCATTATGTCACGGATTGTCAGTAACCATTCCCTTATAGATCAGAGAGTTACTAATTTTTACTGACATATATGAGATATCTACAATTCAGGAACCTATAGCAAGCGTTATCTTCCTTATACATTCTACTTCTGAATAAACAAAAAAAAATGCTTCATTTAAATAGTTTAAGATCAATCTGATTATTAGCCTCCCATCACTGCTCTTTTCCTGTTGGTATATACAAGTGTATATACATACAAAAAACATTATGTATATAATATGATACATATATATACACATATATAAATACACACACATATAAGCATCCCAGCGCATCCTATTCCTACTGGTGTATACATACACAGACATATACATATACTATAGATAGATGTAAAGATACATATATACACAAAAACGTATATTGATATATACGTATTCCCATATAGCTACACATATACTTGCATATATATACATAAATAAAAATATTCCTGAAAATCCTACTTCTGCCTACAGTCTTCTTTTGGATGAAAGCTCATTGAGAGCCAGGATTCCAGCTTTTGACTCATTGATTTTCTCTTGACCATATACACCTAATCCTTTATATTCACTTTTTCAAAGTCCTTCAATCTAATCTTTCTCCAGTTTACTTTATTGATCCAAAGTTTCTTAGCACAATTCTAGCTTTTCTTGTGTGCTTCTCCCCTTACCATTCCATTTTCCAAACTCCAAAATGACCAACAGCATCCATGAAACTACTTCCTGACACCTTTAAATAGTCTGAGAGAAGCATCATAAACTTCCTTTCCCTCATCCCTCCATACCCTAGAGTCAGGTGCACAGCTGTTCCTCCTTTTCTAGCACCAGGCCTTAATTACCATCTGCCTAGACTACTGCAACAGTTTATTACTGGTATCCCTGCCTCCAGGCTCTTCTGTCTTCAATCTATTCTTTTCATAACTGCCAGATTAATCTTCCTTATGCCTAAACTGTTCTATGCTAGAAATAGCCTCTCCTCCTCTTCCTCTCCCCCATCTCTGGCTTTGGAAAGTCACTTATTCCATGAAATATTTGCCAACATCTTCAGTCAGAAATTATCTTTTTTTCTTCTGACTTCATATATTACTTTATGCTTCTCTGTTTTCTTATTAAATTTTCTTTTGCATTGCATATTTCAATATGGACCGTTGCTCCCTGCAAGACTGAGCTTTGTGAGATCACAATTCATGATTTAATTACCTTTAATTCTGCTCCAGCACCTAATATGACACTTTGAATATACTGTATTTGTTTTTGAATGAATAAATCTGTCTTGGATATTATCTGGAAGTCTTACATGAATGTAGAGAGTTATATAAAGCTTCTCAAAACTCCTTACAGTACTGTGATTCCATAATTTTTACTGTCTTATATATGGCCACACTGTGGTAACAGAGAGAATAAATATTTTTTTTCTCATAGTCACAAATCTACCAGCTCATTGTTATATATTAGAGTGTACTGTGATCAATTTTAGCACAAAGAACACAGCGTTCTGGCAAATTTAATCTATGTTCAAGGGAAATTCTTTCAGTTACAATAAATGTGTCAAAACACCTCAAATTTAATAGTAATATTATTCAGTTGTCTTTAATGTTTTTCTATTAAATTCAGTTCAAATATGTATCATGTCCACTATGTACAAGTTGCTATGCTAAGTCCTGTAGACATAAAGATGAAAAATGATATAGCTGCTTCCATCAGGAAACTAATAATGGGGAATATGACATATACTAAATTGGGTAATTTATTAAGGATCCACTAAGCATTAGATAGTGTGCTAAGTACTAGGGATATAAAGAAAAGCAAAAGACTGTCCCTGTCCTCAATGAGCTCATAATGAATTAATCTAATGGGGGAGACAATACGGAAACAACTATGTACAAATGAATTATATACAGCATAAATTGGAGCTAATCAAGAGAGGGAAGGCACTAATATCGATTGAGGGGAGCCAGGAAAAACTTCTAGTAGAATCTAAGATTTTAGTTGGTACTTAAAGGAAGCCAAGTAGTAGAGATGAGGCGAGTGACCATTCCAGACATGGAAAAAAGCTAGTTAAAACCCCAGAGTCAGAAAATGGAGTGCTTTATTTGAGAAACAGCAAAGATCCCAGTGCCACTGGGTCACAGTATATGTGGAGGTGGGGAATATAAGAACACTAGGAAGGCAGATTACAAAGGATTTTGAATATCATATTGAGGATTTTATACTTGATCATGTTGGTGCTAGGGAGCCAGTGGAGTTTATTGATTGGGAAAAGGTGACTTGGTTAGAGCTACCCTTTGAAAGACTTTCTTGTCAGCTGAATGGGAGAGAGAACTTGTGGCCAGCAGATTGATTTATTGCAATAGTCCAAGTGTCAGGTAGTGAGGATCTACATGAGGGTATCAGCAATATCAGAAGAGATAGAAGCATATGAGAGGTGTTACAATGGTAAAATTGGCAGGTCATGACATAGATTGGATATAGAGGGTAAGACAGAGTGAAAAGTCAAGGATAACACCAAACTGCCTGCCTGGGTGACTGAGAAGATCAAGGGCTCTTGATGGTAATAGAGAAATTTGGGAAAGATTGGGGGAAAGATAATGAGTTCACTTTTAGATATGTTGGAGTTTAAGATGTCTATGAGACATCTAGTTTGAGAGGTCCAGTAAGCATTTGGACATGTGGCCAGGAGATCCTGTTAGACTTGGATAAGAAAGGATCATCAACATAGAGATGATAATTGAATGTGTGGAAACTTAATGAGATTACCAAGTAATATTATATAGAGAAAAGGGCCCAAGAAAGGACCTAATGGGACACCTACAGATAAATATGATAAAAAAATATTATTATAAATTTGATAAGGGCTTGACAAATCTGGGTGAAATTGTTTCTAGTAAATATGAAAATTGAGGGAAGGGGAGAAAATTTTCAGTTTAGAAGATAAGGGACTCCTCTATTTAAGCACTCCCTGACCTGGGCCTTGGAGGAAGACAAGAATTTTAATAGGTAAAGATGAGAATATATGTGTTAAGATCAGGAAATAACTGATGGCTCTGTTTGGCTAGATTTAGTATATTTGAGCCATTCCTAAATTTTACTTCAGAGTCTTACTCAGGATTCCTGAGGGAATAATGAGTAAGAAAGAAAAAGTGTGTGGGGGGGGGAGGGTAAAATATCTAATCTCTTGTTTTTAAGTTCAGGTAGATACCAGGACTGAACATAGTCCATGAAGTTAGAGTCTCTTTTCTAAGAACCTCACCCCAATACATTGTGGACACTACATATGAATCCCTAATCTCTCTCCTGAACACCAGTCCTACATCACCATTTATTGGACATCTCTATCTGCCTGTCCCTAATTATACCAAACTAAATATCTTTATAAGAGAACTCATTCTCTTTTTCTTTAAACTAAACTTTCCTTCAAACTTTTGAAGATACCACCATCTCTGCTCTACCCCTTTGCTACTTTTTCCCATCAGTAAAATGCAAATTCCTCATGCAAAGAGATTTTTGTTTCTTCTTTTGTATCTCCAGTATTTGATAAAAGATGCCTGATTTATAGCTGAATTGAATGTCAGAGCATATTTGATGATATAGACCAAAACTATTTTAAATTGTGGGCCATGATCGCAGTATAAAGGTTGCAAAAAAATTTGACAACAGTAAAAGATTTCTGAATGCACAGCATCTCACATCAATCTCACAAAGATTTAATTCTTTATATAAAGATAAACAAGCACATTCATCTCATTAGCATGCAAATTTGATTTTTCTTTAATCAATGGTAAAATTATATGTATGCCAAAGATTGTTTTAAAATAAATTTCTTTATGATTTATTATCAGCAAATGTTTGATTTGTTTACCTATTTTTACAAAGTTATATACCCTAAGTCATGTAAAAATTTCTTGGGTGAAAAAAGGTCACAAGTAGAAGAAATTTAAGACGACCTGATATAGATAATGATGAGCCATGGAAGGTTTTTAAGATTTTTTTTTCAGGACTAGAACTTTGTATTGGGAATGTGATTTTGACAAGTATATGAAGGTTGGAATGGAAAGAAGAAAGAACGAAGGCAGAAAATAGTCAGGAGGTTATAACTGTATTGGCTTTATATTACAGCTTAACCAAACTCATATCAACAGTGAGAAATAGAAATTAGCAAACCTACTAATTAGCACCCTGTTTTACTTCTCTTATAAAGTTTAATAATCTATTTTTTTAAGTGAATCATCCTGTCTTTATTTTGTTAAGTATGTAAAATTAGATTTGAATTTGAATTTTATGTGTCTTGCATATCATGAAATTGACCCAAGTTCAGTCAATGCTTTATTGTATTGAAATTTGTAAGACAATGAATCCTATTTCCTATAACTTCCAAATTATTCTTTAAATTTTTAAAATGTATTTTATGATACAAATATTGTGTGGTGAAAGCAAGTGACCCTCTTACTAACGGCTCCCTATGTTACAGGAGTTTGGCATTTCTGTCACTGCCCAAATGATTAAGGGACAGTCATTGCTCTGAGGTTTTGGAACTACAGCTCTATTCTTTATTCATTTTCTATACACACATGTGCATACATTCATTCTTCCCCCACTACACACACACACACACACACAC
Organism: Antechinus flavipes; assembly: GCF_016432865.1. NCBI lineage: Eukaryota > Metazoa > Chordata > Mammalia > Dasyuromorphia > Dasyuridae > Antechinus > Antechinus flavipes. The sequence goes on along the minus strand of NC_067398.1, from coordinate 348,623,388 downwards.
ACACACACACACACACACGTACACATCTCACAGTTAATCATCTGAGGCATAATATTCAGCCAGAAAAATAGAGTTTAGGAAACGATTTTTACCATCACAAAAGGAATCTTGGGATAGGAGCTATATTTATATAAAGAAATTAAAATTGTATAGCAGAGTTATACAGTGGCTCCTTTACATTACCTGGTACCCAAATTGTATGTTCTCTTGATTTTACCCTAATTTTCTAAGCCAGTTAAACTATTTTTCTTTAATTTTCTGAGTCTTGTGGGGAAACAAGAGTCTTCCTGGATAGTTCTAGAGGTATAACCACTGGATTAGGCTAAAATTATTCTCAAAGCAGCTTCATCAGCTGGTTGCCCTCTCCTACGTCATTCCTCTTAAATATCTAAATATCTTTCCTAGGTGTCCAGTATGGGACATCTTACCTTCTCAAATTCTTATATAGCTCTCGCACTGAGCTAATCATTTCAGGTTTTAATTTTTTCAACTATCAGTGTTCTGTTTCTAGTTTGGGAGTTTTTAAGGGGGGGTATTTTATTTTTAATCATAATTTTCTCCCACTTCTTTTCCTCAGAAGTGCAAGGCACCAACTTATTTGTCCCCTATCATTCAGTGTCATGTTTGTCTGTCTCTATCCCATGGTATACTAGCATTGACAAATACCTACATTTAGACTGTGCATGCATTGAATTGTACTTCTCTATGGTAAAATGATTTTTCTTTAATACAAATAAATTGGAGTGAAAATCACATCTAATTAATGAAATTTCTCATTGTTTTTCTCCATTACAAGGAAAAATGCTAGGAATTGCAAAATCCTTAAGTCATTTGCAAACATTAGTTCAATTGTTGGTATTCTTAACAAGGAATCTTTGTGACTAATGTGATTCACCATCCTTCTGTCTTTACAATATTCCTACAGCCTTCTCACCCTAGAAGATCCCTTTGTTCCTGAAGCTGCTCCCTTGATTGGTCAGTTCTTCCTGGGACATCTATTTTAAGGAAAGGCCCAGATCAGTCATATTCCATTTCTCCTCACACTCTGATTCTCTAGACTTCTTTCTTCATAGCAGAGGGAAAAGACTTTGCTTTTTAGTGATGAGCTCCTCTTAGAATCTCCATTTTGAAGAAGAGCCTAAGTAATCACATTCATGTTCTCCCAGCCCTATTCCTGACTTCTTTCTCTATCATGATGCCATGGGACTACCTTATTCTTGCAACACATCTTATGCCATTAAAATATAAGCTCCTTGAGGACAGGGACAGTAGGTTGTTGTTATTTTTAAGTTTTACTGATGTGCTTTGTTTTAAAATTACAAACTTTTGAAAACAGGTTACTTCCCTTTTTCAAGAAGTTGCTTGAAAAAAGTATAACAGTTATTAAGTAAAACTAATAATGGTTTCATTTGAAAATTCATGGAATATTTCACATCTATAGCATCTCTTACCTCTACAAAAAAAAAAAAAAAAAACTAACAAAAATTTACATTTTTTCCCTCCTATCATTCACTCTATGAGAGAGGGTGGGGTGGAGAAAGAAAAGAAAAACATTTCCTGTAACAAATACGTATAGTAAAGCAAAATAAATTTCTTCAATACCTAATTCATAAATATATTATATATGTGTATATATAATATATATATTTATATGCAATCATATATATTAGTACAATAGTACTTCATTACATTCATATGCCACAATTTATTTATCCAGTCTTCAGTTGAGCTAGCTTTGGCAATAAGAGTTGAGAAAGAGATTAAAGGAATAAGAATAGGCAACGAGGAAACCAAATTATCACTCTTTGCTGATGATATGATGGTATACTTAGAGAACCCCAGAGACTCTACTAAAAAGTTTTTAGAAACAATCCACACCTTTAGCAAAGTTGCAGGATACAAAATAAACCCACATAAGTCATCAGCATTCTTATATATCACTAACAAAACCCAACAGTTAGAGTTACAAAGAGAAATTCCATTTAAAGTAACTACTGATTGTATAAAATATTTAGGAATCTATCTGCCAAGGGAAAATCAGAAACTTTATGAGCGAAACTACAAAACACTTTCCACACAAATTAAGTTTGATCTAACCAACTGGAAAAATATTAAATGCTCTTGGATTGGGCGAGCAAATATAATAAAGATGACCATACTACCTAAACTAATCTATTTATTTAGCGCTATACCAATCAGACTCCCAAAAAACTACTTTGATAAACTAAAAAAAATAACAACAAAGTTCATATGGAAAAACAAAAGGTCAAGAATGTCAAGGGAATTAACGAAAAAAAAAATCAAATGAAGGTGACCTAGCTGTACCAGATCTAAAATTATATTATAAAGCAGCAGTTACTAAAACCATCTGGTATTGGCTAAGAAATAGACTAGTTGATCAATGGAATAGGTTAAGTTCAAAGGACAAAACAGCCAATAACTTTAATAATCTAGTGTTTGACAAACCCAACGACCCCAGCTTTTGGGATAAGAACTTACTGTTTGACAAAAATTGCTGGGAAAATTGGAAATTAGTATGGCAGAAACTAGGCATTGACCCACACTTAACACCGTACACCAAGATAAGGTCAAAATGGGTTCATGACCTAGGCATAAAGAATGGGATTATAAATAAATTAGAAGAGCATAGGATAGTTTACCTCTCAGACTTGTGGAAGAGGGAAGAATTTATGAACAAAGAAGAACTAGAGATCACTATTGATCACAAAATAGAAAATTTTGATTATATCAAATTGAAAAGTTTTTGTACAAACAAAACAAATGCAGACAAGATTAGAAGGGAAACAATAAACTGTGAAAACATTTTTACAATCAAAGGTTCTGATAAAGGCCTCATTTCCAAAATATATAGAGAACTGACTCTAATTTATAAGAAATCAAGCCATTCTCCAATTGATAAATGGTCAAAGGATATGAATAGACAATTCTCAGATGAAGAAATTAAAACTATTTATAGCCATATGAAAATATGCTCCAGTCTTCAATTGATAAATGTCTCCTTAGTTTCCAGGGGTTTTTTGGTTGTTTTTTGGTCACCACAAGAGAAACTCAAATATAAATATGTATATTCTATATATGTGTGTATTGCATACCTATATACATATATGGAATAAAGGACTTTAATACTATATATGTATGTATTTTATATATATATATATATGTGTGTGTGTGTGTGTGTGTGTGTGTGTGTGTGTGTGTTGTACATTTTTATACATATATGTGGCATAAAGAACTTTTTTCTTCTTTCTTTGATCTCTTTTGACTATAGATTTAGGGATAGCTGAGTCAAAGGGCATATATTGTTAAGTAACTTTTTGTGTATAATTCCAAATTGATTTCTAGAATATTTGTACCGATTAATAGATCATTCTTCTTGCTTGAATTTGTATTCCTAACACATAGCACAATGTCTGGCCATAGTTAGTACTTAATAAATGTTGACTTGATTTGACATTGATCTATGAGCAGATAACAGGAGGAGAGAAATAGACTATGTATATTTTGATAGTCTTATAAATGAAATCAAAAGAGGAAAAACTGTAGCTAAATGGAAGGATGGCTGACAAGTTCTCTCCAGAGAAGTAACTGGTAAAAGAAGTGAAATGGTAATTTTGGATCAGTCGTGTGCACAAATGCATTTTTTGGCAACTCTTTTCTGCTCTATCCATTAGGGAGGCCATAAATTAAACTATCAAAAGGGGAAGGACTAGCTTTCCCTGCTCCCTCTCCTTTACTCTGACTCTGAGAAATGGATCTGGGAGTATTTATTTTTGTTCTGTCTTGTTTGTCCTCAGTTTCAGGTCCCAAAGATATCCTCACAAACCCAGGAGTTTAAACCATGACAATGCTGGAGCCAGGATTAGAAGTCATTGCAGCAGATGAAGAATCGAGTTGTGTAAGAGAAGGCAGAGGAAGAAGTGAAAAGCCAATAGGCTAAAGTCAGATAAGGGAATTTCAGAAGTCTTGAGCATGGACGTGGTACGCTTTTGGATAATGATAAGATCCAGGGCATTGCCAGCTTTATATATGGCCGAGGTAAAGTAGAAGAGTAACTTATAAAAGGTGAGCACTTTGAGCCACTAAGTGTGTAGGGTATTTGAAGGAAAATAAATGTGTATGTTAAAGTCCCATGTAAAAGGGCAAGAGTGGAAAAGGAGAAAAATTTGTTGGCCAGGTTTTAAATTCATTGAGAAAGAAAGACCAGGGTTCTGTAGACAATAATGTTATAATCAAGATTTTGTTTCGGTGGTAGGATTGAATAGCATGAATTTCAAAGTAAAATAGATCAGTGAGTGATGGAGAAACAGAGAACCTGGAGTTGGTGATAAGGCGCCAAGGAGTATTTCAACTCCCCAACCCTGATTGGTGAGCTGAGGAGAAGGAGTAAAGGTGAAACCGGTATTGGAAAGGGTAGCCAGGGAGGCTGTGTGCACTGGGGAAGTTGGGGAGAGCCAGGTTTCAGGAAGGCAAGGAAAAGGAATAGTTTTTGTTGTTGTTGTTGTTGTTGTTTTATTTTATTTTTTTAAATTTTAGCTTTTGATTGACACAACATATGCCTATAAAAATATAATTTTTTATTTTGCACTCATTTCTTATCTGACTTTTCCCTCCTTCCCTCCATCCCCTCCCCCAGATGGCAAGCAGTCCTATTAAATATGTTACAGTATATCCTAGATACAATATATGTGTGCAGAACCACAAAGTTCTCTTGTTGCACAGGAAGAATTGGATTCAGAAGGTAAAAATAACCTGGGAGAAAAACAAAAATGCAAACAGTTTACACTCATTTCCCAGTGTTCCTTCTTTGGGTATAGCTGCTTCTATCCATCATTGATCAATTGGAACTGAATTAGATCTTCTCTTTGTCAAAGAAATCCACTTCCATCAGAATATATCCTCATACAGTATCGTTGTTGAAGTGTATAATCTCTTGGTTCTGTTCCTTTCACTCAGCATCAGTTCATATAAGTCTCTCCAGGGCTTTTTGAAATCATCCTGCTGGTCATTTCTTACAGAACAATAATATTCCATAACATTCATATACCACAATTTACCCAGCCATTCTCCAATTGATGGGCATCCATTCATTTTCCAGTTTCTTGCCACTACAAACAGGGCTGCCACAAACATTTTGGCACATACAGGTTCCTTTCCCTCCTTTATGATCTCTTTGGGATATAAGCCCAATAGAAACACTGCTGGATCAAAGGGTATGCACAGTTTGATAACTTTATGATCATAATTCCAAACTGCTCTCCAGAATGGCTGGATCCATTCACAACTCCACTAACAATACATCAGTGTCCCAGTTTTCCCATATCCCCTCCAACATTTGTCACTATCTTTTCCTGTTATCTTAGCCAATTTGACAGATGTGTAGTGGTATCTCAGAGTTGTCTTATTGCATTTCTCTGAATAATTGTGATTTGGAACACCCTTTCATATGGGTAGAAATAGTTTCAATTTCATCATCTGAAAATTGTCTGTTCATATCCTTTGACCATTTATCAATTGGAGAATGGCTTGATTCCTTATAAATTTGAGTCAGTTCTCTATATATTTTGGAAATGAGGCCTTTATCAGAACCTTTAACTGTAAAAATGTTTTCCCAGTTTATTGCTTCCCTTCTAATCTTGTTTGCATGAGTTTTGTTTGTACAAAAGCTTTTTAATTTGATATAATTAAAATTTTCTATTTTGTGATCAATAATGATCTCTAGTTCTTCTCTGGTCACAAATTCCTTCCTCCTCCACAGGTCTGAGAGGAAAACTATCCTATGTTCCTCTAATTTATTTATAAACAAATTCTTTATGCCTAATCCTGAACCCATTTTGATCTTGGTGTGTGGTGTTAGGTGTGGGTTCATGCCCAGTTTCTGCCATACTAATTTCCAGTTTTCCCAGCAGTTTTTGTCATATAGGGAATTCTTATCCCCAAAGTTGGGATCTTTAGGTTTTTCAAACAATAGATTTCTATAGTTATTGACTATTGACTATTTTGTCCTGTGAGCCTAACCTATTCCACGGATCAATTGGTCTATTTCTTAGCCAATACCAAATGGTTTTGGTGACTTCTGCTTTTTAATATAGTTTTAGATCAGGTACAGCTAGGCCACCTTCATTTGATTTTTTTTTTCATCAGTTCTCTTGAGATTCTTGACCTTTTGTTCTTCCATATGAATTTTGTTGTTATTTTTTCTAGGTCATTGAAATAGTTTCTTGGGAGTCTGATTGGTATAGCACTAAATAAATAGATTTGTTTAGGGAGTATTGTCATCTTTATTATATTCACTCGGCCTGTCTGAGAGTACTTAATATTTTTCCAATCATTTAAATCTGACTTTATTTGTGTGGAAAGTGTTTTGTAATTTTGCTCATATAATTCCTGATTATCCTTTGGTAGATAGATTCCCAAATATCTTATGCTATCAATAGTTATTTTGAATGGAATTTTTCTTTGTATCTCTTGCTGTTGGATTTTGTTGGTGATGTATAAAAATGCTGAGGATTTATGTAGTTTTATTTTGTATCCTGCAACTTTGCTAAAGTTGTGAATTATTTCTAATAGCTTTTTAGTAAAATGGGGCTTTCTGAGTATACCATCATATCATCTGCAAAGAGTGATAATTTGGTCTCCTCATTACCTACTCTAATTTGGAAAAGGAATAGTTTTAAAAGGGAGAGAAGTTTGTTGCCTATAAAACAGGCATTTCCAGGGGACAGAAGAAGGACTGAATTAGAGTTAGGATGAAATTCTAGGATGGGAGGATTGGGGGAATGGGAATAAGGGAATCAGGGGGTAAGGGTAAAGAATGCAATTTATATTCTTAAACTTTTTTCTACTTGGCAGTGGCAGAGTAAAGGCAGGAATTCGCCCAATCTCTCTCTTAAACTTCTCAAATTCCTTTAAGTAATGACTCTAAACAAATTTTTAGAGCATCCGAACATTTAAAAAGATGGAGTAAACCGTTTTCTAGCCAGAGGCAACTTAGAAGTTCAGTAGAAAATGTCTGTGACACTAGGATGGAAGTCCTTGGGCAGGATTCGCCCAGACCCAGCCCTGGCCTTGACCCAACCTCTGAATCAGCGGCATTTCTGGTGGCTTCCAGACTTTTCAGCCCAGAGATACCTAAGAGAAGCAGGAAGTTCAAGTAGAAAAGGTCTGTGGAACCCAGAATGGGACCCCAGAGCATGACCCCTTATGCAATCCCAGCACAGGCCCAGCTCTGGCCCAGACCCCAGTATCAGTGAGGAGGGACCTCTGAATCAGCATCAGCGCTGGAGGCTTCTGGATCTGTGACACACCAGGGCGGACTTAGAAGGTCATGGAGAGGATCTGTGGCAATGGAGTGGGAGTCTGGTGTGCAGTCCTAGTGCAGCCCTGGCCAACACAGCCCCAGCCCAGGCCAGCACATTAGATCTTAAAGCTACAGTGGTCAGGGACACACCTAATAGTTCCAGGGCAGAAAAGAGTGCTTGTGGTCAGATTCTTAGCAGAATTTCTGAAAACAGCTGCACAAAACCCCTGAAGCTTGGGACACTGCACCCTCCACCCTAGAAACAGAATCCTACTTTAACAAAGAGTTAAAGCAGAGTAATAGGCTAGGAAAATGAGCAGAAAACAAAAAAGTTTCTGACTATTGAAACTTATTAGGTGAAAAGGAAGATCAAAACACACACTCACAAAATGATAACAGAGTCAAAGCCTCCAAGAAAAATAAGAATTGGACTCAAGCTAAGGAAGAGGTCAAAAAAGACTTTGAAAATCAAATAAGAGAGATTGAAGAAAAATTAAGGAAAGAATTGAGAGGTGCAAAAGGAAATATAAAAAAACTAATGAGGAGAATGCCTTTAAAAGCAAAATTGCCCAATTGGGGAAAGAGATACAAAAGCTTACTGAGGAAAATAATTTCTTACAAAATAGAATTGAGCAAATGGAAGCTAATGACTTTATGACAAATCAAGACATAAGAAAACAAAACTAAAAAAGAAAGAGGAAAAATAGGAAAAATGTGGAATATCTCATTGGAAAAACAACTGACCTAAAAAATAGATCCAGGAGAGATAATTTTAAAATTATTAGTCTACCTGAAAGTCATGATAAAAAAAAAGAGCCTGAACATCATCTTTCAAAGAATAATCAAGGAAAACTGTCCTTATTTTCTAGAACCAGAGGGTAAAATAGAAATTGAAAGAAACCACCGATTACCTTCTGAAAGAGATCCCCACCAAAAATCTCCCAGGATTGTTATAGCCAAATTTCAGAACTCCCAAGTCAAGAAGAAAATATTGCAAGCATCCAAAAGGAAACAATTCAAGTACAGTGGAGCCCACAGGCCAAATAACACAAGATTTAGCAGCTTCTACATTAAAGGACTGGAGGTCTTGGAATATGATATTCTGGAGAGCAATGGAACTAGAATTGCAAACAAGAATCACCTACCCAGCAAAACTGAGTATAATCCTTCAGAGGAAAAGGTAGTCATTCAATAAAACAGAGGATATTCAAGTATTCATGATGAAAAGACCAGAGCTGAATGGAAAATTTGATTTTCAAATACTGTATTCTGGAGAAGCATAAGGAGGTAATCATGAAAATGATCTCATAAGGAACTTAATAAGGTTTATCTGTTTATATTCTTATGTGGGAAGATAATACTTGCACCTCATTAGAATATTCTCATTATTATGACAATTAAAAGGAGAATATATAGATAGAGGGGATGGATGTGATTTGAATATAAAGAGATAATATCTTTTTTAAAATAATGAAATTAAGGGGTGAGAGAGGAATGTACTGGGAGAAAGGGATAGGGAAAAGTAGAATCATGCAAATTATCTGCCATAAAAAGAGGCAAGAACAAGTTTTTACAGTGGAGGGGAATAGAGAGAGAGGAAAGAGTGAGTGAGTGAACCTTATGCTCATCCGAATTGGCTCAAATAGGAAATAACATACATACTCAATAGGAATATAGAAATCTATCTTTACCCTGCAGGAAAATAGGTGGGGAATGAGATATATGGGAAGGGGGGAAAAGTGATAAAAGAGAGGGCATATTGAGGGTTTGGGAATGGTCAGTAGCAAAACATGTTTGAGCAAGTATAGGGTGAAAGGAGAGAGAGAATAAATGGGAGAAATAATAGCAATAGTAATTGTAAAAAAAAAATAGCAATAGTAATTGTAAAAAAAATTTTTGAAGCAAGTTTTTTTGATGAAATATTGTTCTCTGGAAAATGATGAACAGGATACTCTGAGAGGAAAAAAAAAAACTGGAAAGTCCTTGATGAACAAAGTGACATATACTGTATATAAAGTAATAGCAATGTTCTGGGATGATCAGCTGTAAATGGCTTTGTTATTCTCAATAGTATAATCATTCACACCTACTCTGAAGGAATTATGATGAAAAATCCTATTCCATACCCAGAGAAGAAACCGATCAAGTCTGAATATAGATCAAAACATTCTCTATTACTCTTTATATCTCTCTCTTATTTTTAACTTAATTTTTCTTGAGGGTTTTAATTTCATTAGAGTGGGAGAGAGATCTATGTTTTCTTTCACAACTTGATTGTTATGGAAATGTTTTGCATAACTTCATATGTGATTTCTTCATTTTGAGTGGGGATAAGGGAGAGAATTTAGAATTCAAAACTCTTAAAAACAAATGTAAAAAATTTGTTTTGAATGTAACTGGGGAAAATATTAAATAAATAAAATAAAATATTTTTTTTCCACTTGTTACCTTTTTTGCCCAAAAAATTTTTACATGGCTCTGGTTATATATACATATAATAGGTATACAATCAAACATTTACTAATAATAGATCATCATTTTGTGATCCCTATATTCAGTTATGAGACCCCATATGAGGTTGTGACCCACAGTTTAAGAAACTGGGGCTTAGATGATAATCTATAGGAGTTCACAGTTACTGGACCATAAAAGTATGATATTGTTCATTGAGTAGAGGACACCACTTCTGTACCTGCAAAGGATAAGTTAAGAAGAAGATGGGAGCCTTATAAGCAAAGGCTGCTCTTCTTTGCCCTGGGACTTCTCTCTACCCAGTTGGGAGACTGAACTGGCAGCAGGAGGTGGCAGATTCCTTGAGCTGATTCAAATGGAAGTGGTTGCTTTGGGGAAGACAGAAGATGCCAAGTCTGTCTCCTAGCAGTCTCTTTTCAGGGACACACCACACCTAGGGTTAGAAAAGATCCATACCTTTATGGGTCTTACTAGCAGAGGGTTAAGATACAAAGATAAATATATACATAACATTACATGAGTATATTAAAGAAACACTTAACAAAATACTATGTGAGATCTGAAGAACATCATTTGATGTTGTTAATATCATTTTGATGTTACTCAGATTATCAAAAATAAAACAACCTTTCTTGGATGGGGTAGCATTTCATTTAATTTTCAATAAGTTGGAACTCAGCAAATGAAGTAACTAAGGATATTCCAGACATCATGAACAAATGCAGCAAAGTGGGAAAGCACAAGTATATTTAAAAGTATAGAGAACTGTTGAGAATAAGCATGTAAGTGGTGCAGTAATTAGAGCACCAGCCCTGAAATCGGCAGGACCTGAATTCAAATCTAGCTTCAGGCACTTAATACTTCCTAGCTGTGTGACCCTGGGCAAGTATCTTAACCCTAATTGCCTCAGCAAAAAAAGAAAGAGAGAGAGAGAAAGAGGGAGAGGAAGAGGGAGAGGGAGAGGGAGAGAGAGAGAAAAAAATAAGCATAGAGTAGATAAAGAGAAATATGAACTACAATTGTAAAAGTAAATTTTTGTCAAATTGTGGAAACCCTTGAATATCAAGCGAAGAAAGGACAAAAAAATGGCACTCTCCTCTCCCAAAATAAGACACCACTAAAGACTTTGAACCTAAGTTATGATGTTCAGCCCAATTAAATAAACAGCTATTAAGTCCCTACTACATGAAAAGCATATAAACACTCCCTCAGATAACTAAAATTGCAAGTTATCTCCATCCTATGCAATCTTCAACTATGCCCTCTAAAGTTACTGCAAAGGGATACATACAATGCTCTCTGGGCTTTCTTCAAGTTCTCTTGATATTGAAGACCTATAGAGGTTGCAAGAAGCCTATGGATTTTCTTTTGCCCACCTTCTTTTCGGATAATTCATGTCTTTGATTATTTATATTCTTTGTGAAGTTTAAATAATTCCTTATTTGTGATATGTCATAGGTAGTTTCCACCCATCAAAAGCAGTAGGGATGCAAAGACAACTAATACCTGTCCTGAAGAAGCACAAGAAAGATTATTTTTGGAAATAAAAATGAAGGTTAGATTGTAGAGGAGAGGGAGGGGAAATAGAAAAATCTTTCGACAGCAAAAATCCAAGTGGGTGTTGACAAGAAGTTATGCTAGGATAATGGCGGTGAGTGTTAAAATGAGAGGATGGATAATAGAAATGTGAAGTGCTAGATCCACAGGAATCAGGGACAGCTTGGGTGTAAGAGGTGATGGAATCAAAGATAGTACTAAGATTTCAAATGAAACACCAAGTGAATAGTGTTATAAAAGTGACAGAATTAAGAAAGTCAAAATAAGTAGTCAATTTAAGGAGAAAGTTAATTAGCTTGATTGTGGACATGCTGAATTTGAGAGGTCAATGGGATAGTCATGCGGAAATGTCCAACTTTACATCTCACACAGGCATGGAACATTAAGCAAACATTCTTCATCAGTAAAGAGAATATTATACAAACTGAATTTGACCTTGGGTTTGGAAAACATTTCCAGAGAGGTGATAGTTAAAGCATTGTGAATGAATAATCTTGTCAAAGACAAGAGTACAGATAGAGGAGAGAGCAAGCATAGATAATTGAAGGCTGTTCATGTTAAAAATTTTTTCAAATAACAAGTATTTAATTATTAATCTATCCTTTCAATTACTCCCTCTCCCAATGAAAAATTTTAAAAACAAACTTCCCCAAATCCTTCAGTATATATCTATATAATCTGACAAAACCATCCTAAATCAGCCATGCCCCCTTAAAAAAGATGTCTTTATCTGCATTTTATGTTTATCTCTCTCAAGATGTGGCATTTTTCTTTTAACCTCTGGCTTATCAGTGCCTTGACCTAAATTCTAAATTTTTTCAAAAATGTTTTTTTCTACAAAATTTCTATCTCAGTAATTCCAAATTTATCACAACTCTGTCAGAGAGAAGGAAGAGAATGTGTTGTTTTTCAATCATGGCAAACTCTTTGTGATGCTATGTGGAGTTTTCTTGGCAGAGATATTGAGTGATTTGCCATTTTAACAGAATTAAGTTACTTGCCCAGCGTCACACAGCTACTTAGTGTTTACATTCAGATTTGAACTCAGAAAGAGTAGTCTTTCTTACTCTAGACCAGGCATTTTACCCACTGGGTCACTTATCTACCCTAATGAAGTATTACTTGCCAATTATCATGTTAAGTTCTTGGAATAAGTGATTGTTGATAAAATGCTGGGCCTGAAGTCCAGGAGACCTATAGGGAGAAAAACAACTTTGAAAGACTTTAGAACTCTAATGAAAGCAATGATAAATCATAAGTCCCCCAAAATCAAGAAGAAAAACACTATTCTCTGACAGAGATGTAATAAACTTAGAATCTCTGAGATACACATTTTATAGGAAAAAAATTTTTTGAAAGACTTTAAAACTCTGATCAACAAGTGAACAGCCAGAGGTTAAAGAAAATGAAGATGAAATAATGCCTCTTACATCTTGAGAGAGATGAACTTAAAATACAGATAGAGACATACTTTTGGAGGCTATGGCTGATTTAGGACTGTATTTTATCAGATTATATAGATATGCATTGAAGTATTTTTTATTTATTTTTAATTTTTTTTCCATTGGGAGAGGAAATAGTTGAAGGGATAGATTAATAATGAAATATTTATTATTTGAAAATATTTTTAAAGAAACAGTAAAGAAAAAAAAAACTGAGATATTCAAGTAGATCTTCAACACACTTCATATTGGTCAGAATCCATAATTAATGACATTTTTTTTTTTTTTGGACTGCTCAAATGCTTGTGTCATCTTAAGCTAAACTCTTTTTATATGAGAGAAGGGGTCATCCTTCCTCTAGCATCTAACTCATACTTATATAAAAAATATTCCCTAATAAAGTCTGAGTTTCTGAGAGAAGTAGAAAATGCTCTTCAACCTATTACTCCATTGAAATTTGTCATAAGGAAGTGTTTTTTTTTTCCCCTTCATAATGACCAGGTATAAATTCTGGATTACTACCATTGAACTGCACATATATATATATTTTCTCTTTATTTTGGAAATTGTCAGGTAATTTGTTTATCAGAGAAGTGACGGAAGCTAGTCTCTAAGGCACCACTATTTGCTTTTATCCATAGAGGCATATTTGTTTTCCCCAAGAGCATGATAGGATCATGAAAAGATCTCTGGATTTAGAGGTAGAGAGCTAAGCCCAAATCCATAAGTATTCCCACCTTTTCCACACACACAAAAAAATCAAACCAAATCAAACTATCTCTAACACTTAGTAGCTCTATACCATGAACTAATTACTTTAAACTGTCTCTGTTTTCTAATGTGTAAAATGAAAGAATTGGACTCATAATTTCTAAGTTCTAAGGTCTTTTCCAACTTGAGATTTGTGATCCTATGAATATGAATATAAAACAAAATAGTTCTTAATCTCAAAAATAGAGAGAGTAATGGCTAGGGAAGAGTATTTTGATCTATGAATCCCCAGGAATGGAAAATAGAATAATAGAACAGTTACTTGAAATGATTTTCCCAGAATGAATGGCAGTTTTGATTTGATTATAGTCATTAGAGCAAGAGGTGGGATGGAAAGAAGGTAATGGAGATATGAATGCATTAATAGAGCAAGAGGATTCATAGGCTCAGAGAAGTCAGAACTGGGTTGCTTAATTCCTCTTTGTAGCAATAACAACAATGGGGGTGAAGAGAGTGAGGAAGGAAAGATGGAGGTTCAAAAAGGTGGGGATGAGGAAAAAGCAGGGGAGAGAGGGAGGAAAAGTTTGAGGGACAGAAGGAGAAAGAGAAGGGAGGAAAAAAGAGAGATAGAGAAAGGAGGTCAGAGAAAAAGAGGGGAGAGGAAGGAAGTAAAGGAAAGGGGAGGAAGATTACTCAATAGAGCAATTATTTTATAAACTACAGCCAATATAAAAGAAATACAGGTCCCTGAAAGTTCTATTCTGCTGCAAATTCCAAGAAAAAAAAGAAGAGGCATTTCACTAGGAGTAGGAAAAAGTAATTAGAATTGCCAAATTAGGGGGAGATATGTGGCCATTAAATCCAACCCATACTTACAAAAGAATCTCACATACCTAGTAAGTGGTCAATAAACCTTTGTTAATAATCATCCATTCCTCTATCTAATAGGAAGCAGAAAAAAGGAAGTGACAAGAAAGCAAGGTATAAGATAAATGCAATGGAAATGGAAAGAAAATACACACACACACACACACACACACACACACACACACACACACCAAAAGCTAATACAAAAAAAAAAAATGTTTAAGATCAAACATGACTTGAAAGAAGAGATACAAAAGGACATTCCCAAAACATCTCTACGAGGAGAGGGGAAATCCACAAATGTTACATGTTGCATATGTTTTCAGACATTTTTCCAATGTCAATCAGTTGTCCTGATTTTTTTTCCCTTTTCCTTTTTCCTTACAAATACTATTTGTTATGTGAGATGGCTCTTTGGGGAAAGTGTTGTGCCACAGTTTTCTTTTATTGTCCTGCCTCATTTTCTCTAATTGTTCTACCTCAGTTTCCCTAAATTGTCCTGCCTCAGTTTCCCTAATTTGTTCTGCCTGGCATCCTTGAATTGTTCTGCCTCAATCCCCCTATGATTAAAAATGTAAAAAATAAAAGTTGTCAATAAAACTTATTTTTTAAAAAAGGAAAGGAAGGAAGTGCTCATAAAAGACTTTAAAAGACAAATAAGAGAGATAGAAGAAAAACTTAGAGGAAATAAGAGATATTCATGAGTCAACAGCTTGGAAAAGGAAGGAAAAAAATTGTCTGAAGAAAATAACTCGTTTTTAAAAAACTCAAATGGAAAATGAGATACAAAAGCTAACTGAACAAAATCATACATTAAAAACTATAACAGGGCAAATGAAAGCTAATGACCATGAGACAGCAGGACTCAAGTAAACTAAAAAGAATGAAAAAATGGAAGAAAATATGAAATATGTCATTGGAAAAATAGCCTATTTGGAAAATAGATCCAGAAGAGACCATTAAAAATTATTGGCCTACCTGAAGGCCATGACCAAAAAAAGAGCCTGAATAGCTTTCTTTAAGAGCTCATTAAGTAAAACTGCCCTGATATTCTAGAAATAGAGAGAGAAATACTCATTGAAAAAATCCATCAATGGGATTGTTTGGAAAGAGATCTCACAAAGAAAACTCCAAGGAATATTGTTGTGAAACTCCAGAACTACAACCTCAAGGAAAAAATACTGCAAGCTGCCAGAAAAAACAATTCATATTTCAAGGAGTAACAGTGAGGATAATCCAGAATCTGACTGCTTCTACAATAGCCTGGAATACCATATTCCAGAAGGCAAAGTACCTGGGGTTACAAGAATTAACTACTCAGTGAGACACAGCCTCATCTTGCAAGGGAGGTGATAGAGCTTCAATGAAGTAAAAGACTAAATCATTTCTATTTAAAAAAAAAAAAAACAGAACTAAACAGAAAATTTAATCTACAAATGCAGAACTCATGAGAAGCATAGAAAAGAAACAGGAAAAATATATATTATTTAAAGGTTAAACTGTTTATATCTCTGGATGGGAAAATGATATTTGTAATTCTTGAGAACTGTATCTGTCATTGGGGCAGACAAAGGGGACTATCACATGGACTGAGGGTGTGGTTGTGAATGGACTCTGATGTGATGATATCAAAGAAAAAGACATTAAGGTATAGGAAAAGGTCTGTACTAGAGAAAGAGAAAAGGGGAGGTATGAAAGGACAATTACACATGAAAAGGTCAAAAGATCTATTACAATCCAGGGAAAAAAGGCAGTAGGATGAGCATTGTCTGAAGCTTGATCTCATCAATTTTGGTTCTAAGAGAATAACTTAATCATTCAATTGGGTATAGAAATTTATCTAACCTATAAAAAAGTAAAAGAAGAAAGTAAAGAAAAGGGAAGGGCAAGATAGAAGGGAATAAAGAAACTTGAGAAAAAAAAGGTAAAAAAAGCAAATAGTGGCAATAGAAAATAAGGTAGTAGGGTGGAGTGGGTTAAAAAAACACTATTAAGAGAAGTGAAAGAGGTGATTGGAGATATGGATGAGTTAAAAAAAAACAGGACTAAGGACTGGGTGGGAAGAGAGAACAAAAGTATATACAGAGGAGAAAATAGAATGGAAGGGAATACAGAGCTGAATACAGAAAAGAAAAAAGAAAAAGAAAATATCTAGCTTAAACTCCTTACTTTACAAAGGAGGAAACTAAGGCACAGAAATATTATGAATTTAATTTCCCTTTTATACATGACTTTTAGTCACTATACATGTATACCCACATTGTGGTACAAATAATATTTCTTAGAGCTCTTCCATATAGGCTGGGCCAGCTTTTCCTAAGTTTCTCCCCCACAAAAAATTTGGTTAGGTTTTTTTGTTTGTTTGTTTTTACTTAAAAAATATTGAAACTCTCTCTAATACTTGATTGGCTAAGGGGACTGGCTCAGGCTATGTGAGATGGCTTCTTGATTGCCCAAGCACAAAAAGTTATAAAGTTCTCCAGTGCTTTTCTAGAGGCTTCCAAGGACCATGTAGACCATGAACCCACAGCAAGACTAACACTGGGAAACTATACTGAATCAGTGAATTATCTTCAGAATATTCTAAATAAGCATCCTTCCTCTGTTAATGCCAAGTAAACTACTTTTTGTTATATGTTGAATGATCTATATGAGTATTTCATTGTGGTCCAAAATCAGACTAAAACTATTAAGGGCTTAGCCTGAATCAGGCCCAGGCCATATCAGGCATACATAGGTATATATGTATATATTACATTTATATGTACATATGTATATATGAGTTTGCACACAAATACATAGACACATGCATATATTTAACTTAAATTTCCAATATATAATTGGCTTAGTAATAACTTTAATGGAAGCTGAAATAAGCAATTGAGCAACTTTTAATTTTATACTTTTTAAAGATTTCCTGCTTCTTATTCTCTTATAGTAGGGTTCTATTGTGCCAATTTACAGAGATTGCATAAGAGTCTATTTGAACTTATTTTCTATTGACCAATTAGCCTCCCTAATTGTAAATATCAAAACTAAAGGCTATATACTTATAAGAACTTGCATTTTAAGGGGTGATGATGTAATATAATGGAAAAAGTATTTAACCTGAATTCAAAATCTTGACTTGTCAGTTTCTAATTGTGTGTCCTTGGGTGAGACAATTAATGTTATTGAACATTGCTTTTCCCATCTGAAAAATGGGAATAGTAATATTTGTACTACCTACCTTATAGGAGGCTCATGAGGAAAGTGCTTAGTACATCTCATCACTAAATAAGTGTGATTTATTACTCTAAATTCATTTTTCTGAACAGATTTGCTATAAATAGAAACTTTTGCCAGAAGCAAAAGCAATTTGGAATAGGAGCATAGGTTGGAAAACAGAATTTCATGAGAGTCAGAGGAGGACATCACAGAGGACTGTCTAATTATAGGGACATTCCCTGGAATAATGAATAGCCCTGTGGCACAATAGATAGGTCATTAGATCTTGAATCACAAAGACCTGAGTTCAAAAATGACTTCAGACATTTCCTAGCTATGTGATCCTGAATAAGTCACTTAAGCTCTGTTCATCTGTAAGATGGTATCTACCTATTGTGTAAGGATCAAATGGGATAATAATTGTAAAGCACTTAGCACAGTGCCAGGCGTATAATGAATACTATATGTGTTGAAACAACTAGGTGGCTCAGTGGATAGAGCTTTGGGGCTCAAGTCAAGGAAACCTGAGTTCAAATCCAGCCTCAGACACTTACTACCTGTAGCTGTGTGATTCTGGGCAACTTACTTGACCTCTGTTTGCTTTAATCCATTAGAGAAGGAAATGACAAACTACTCCAGTCTCATTGCCAAGAAAATCCCAGGGACAGCATGGTTCACAGGGCCACAAAGAGCCGGACATGACTGAACAAGAACAGCACATAAATGCTAGCTATTATTATAATTATTATTAAAAATCTAGTTTATGCTCTAAAATATTGACTTGAAGGTTAGCAAAGCAGCATCCTGTGATTCAGGCTAGTTGATTTCCCAAAGAACAGGAAGGGGGATTCTGGAAAGCCAAAGGGAGGAAGTGCACTCCCCTATAGCATCATAGCATAGAGCCCTAATTTCCATTGAATAGTTTCTGTCCAACAGAAAAGAAGGAAGATATTGGATTTACATTGTCATTGATGCTTCAGCTTCGTGATATATACAGTGTGCTTAGGGCAAAACATAGATTTTGTGAGAACCTAACACAGGTCACCCTAAAACAGGCATCAACTGTGTAAGGCATAATTTTTTTCAATGGTACCTGAGACAATTAGTACTCATTTATCCTCACAGCTTGCTCTCAGTTTCCTGATCCTTGCTCACTTTTGCTCTCTCTTTTCTTCATTTTGGTTCCTTTTCTCTTCCCACCTTTACCTATTCTCAGGTCTTCCAGTGGTACCCAAAGGCACAAGTTGGCCCCACTCTTCCTCTCCACCCCTGCAGATGTCTCAGCATAGGAGAACAGGCAGAGTCCAGCTTTGAGAATCACCTTGTGCTTCAGCATGTCCCTGGGCAAATAGATAGTTGCCAGATACAATACTCTATCCATTTTATGTATTATCAATATGATGGCTAGGCTTATTTTTCAGAGAAAAACTTCTCAAAATATGCTGTCATTGATGAAATTGTTATTTGTAATCCTTATTCAGTGAATGATTAAAATTGCTATTTTATCTTTGCAACAGTTACAGCAGAAAATAAACTGTTAAAAATAGTAGTAAACTTTATATCACTTTGTTGGATCAAATTCAACCATAACCAAAATATAAGAAAATTTACAATTCTGAATACTTTTTTTTCAGTGTTCCATCATAAAATAAATCTTTTAACAGTTCTTGAATGTATGGAATAAGACCAAATGTATAATATTTTCTATGGTAAAAGGACTCCTTACAAATTCATATTTTTAAATACTATGTCTTAAAAATAAAATTAGGATTTCTTCTATCAAGTGGTCAAGTGATTGGTCAAAAAGTCTTCATTTTTTTTCTATTTCATTTTCAGGACAGATTTTTTTAAATTGAGAAACATTAAAAACATTATTTTGCAGATATATAATCCTCAGTTCTAAAATTTTCCCCATCATATTACCTATAATTAAAGCCTTCATGACAAAGAAAACATGTGGCCTTTTCTCTCCAGCAATTAATTATAGCAATTATAAATTCAATGCTTACATTTTTGGATTTAGGCTTTTTTACTTTGTATTGCTAAATTTCTCTTACCTAAACCATCATTCCTGTTTTTGCTTATAATAGTTTCAACTGTGCCAGTAAATTTCCTCTTCAAACTGGTTGGATATATATACTCACCACAAAGAGATATATTATTTTAGTTTTGTTCTTTTTACTGAAAGGCGACAAAAATATGAATTAAATGTAAACAAATCCCTGCTATTGGGGAGCCTGAAACTGATGAATTGTATGAACTCAGGAGTTCTGAGCTGCAGTAGCCTAAGCAGATTGGGTTTCCCAGCACTAATACTATGAGCTGCTGTTTGGAGGTTGGAGGGAAATAGACTACCTAGAGGGGAACAAGCCAGCTCAAATGGAAAAGAAAATAGATTGAAGTTCTTCTATTGAGTGGTAGTCAGATTAGGTCCATGAGTGACTGTTACATTCCCAGCCTGGGCAAAATAAGAAGATCCCCTCTCCCATACCAATGAAATTTCAAATTATTATTTTCAAATTATTATTAATTTCCATTTTAACTGCAGGTGTTTGGGATATTTTTAAAATCAGCTTATTATATTGCATTTACCAAAATGTATGTTGTTGATAAATATGAGGTATGAGTTTACAAACTTTACCTTTATATATAAGAAGCTGTACAATTGAATGAGTCCATGTAGACTGAAAAAGCAGATTATCATTTTATAAATGCCTACTAAAATCTGACCTCGTTTGTTCATGCTCCGTTAAACAATGACTGCAATGTATTCCTCTTTAGTTGAAGCAAATTTGTTGTTATTGTTTTTGCTGCCTTTGATTTTACTTTTATTTTCATTAATAAAAATAACTATTTATATAGACTCTTTCCTTCTACATGGAGAATAAGAGATTTGAGGTGAGATACCATGCTTCAAAGTTTATCAAACTTTTTTACATTGATAATGACCCACTAATGATTACTCTTTGAGTCCAATTACTCAATGAGTTCTAAATTCATCTAAATATACCATTATCTAGAGTAACTCACATCTATATATTGTTTATTCAACGATAGCATGAGAAAGTTTGTGAAATACTGATGGCATCTTACTTTTTAGAAAAATTACTTTTGAATTATCAAACTGTGCATACCCTTTGACCCAGCAGTGTTTCTACTGCACTTACATCCTAAAGAGATCTTAAAGGAGAGAAAGGGACCCACATGTGCAAAAATGTTTGTGCCTGCCCTTGTTGTAATGGCAAGAAACTGGAAAGTGAGTGTGTGCCCATCAGTTGCAGAATGGCTGAGTAAATTATGATATATGAATGTAATGGAATATTATTGTATTGTAAGAAATGACCAGCAGGATGATTTCAGAAAGGCCTGGAGAGACTTACATGAACTGATGCTAAGTGGAGTGAGTAGAACTAAGAGATCATTTTACACAGCAACCATAACACCATACAATGATCAATTCTGATGGACATAACTCTCCTCAACAATAAGATGATTCAAACCAGTTCCAATTGTTCAGTGATGAAGAGAGTCATCTACACCCAGAGAGAGGACCATGGGAACTAAATGTGATTCACAACATAATATTTTCACTATTTTCATTGTTACTTGCTTGTATTTTTTTCTTCTTCTTTTTTACTGGTTTGATTTGATTTTTCTTATGCAGCACAATATTTGTACAAATATATATATACATATGCTGGATTTAACATATATTTCTAACATGCTTAACATATATTAGACTATTTGCCATCTAGGGGAGAGCATAGCAGGGGTCCTCAAACTATGGCCTGTGGGCCAGATGCAGCAGCTGAGGATGTTTATCCCCCTCACTCAGGGCTATGAAGTTTCTTTATTTAAAGATCCACAAAACAAAGTTTTGTTTTTACTATAGTCCGGCCCTCCAACAGTCTGAGGGACAGTGAACTGGCCCCGTATTTAAAAAGTTTGAGGACCCCTGGAAAGGAGGGAAAATTGGAACACAAGGTTTTGTAAGGGTTAATGTTAAAGAATTGTCCATGCATATATCTTGAAAAATAAAAAGCTTTAATAAAAAAAAAGAAAAATTATTTTTGTCTTGTGTATCTTATTCTTGATGAAGCCATGTGGATTTTTAATGATCACTCTTTCAAGTCAAGTCAGACTTTAGTAAGCATCTAATTTGTGCCATGGAGTGTAATGCCGGAGAAACTGAGCAAGACAAAGATTGGAGATATACTGGAACCAATGGATCCATGTTTGGTCCCAGGGCTGGACGAGACTATCATCTCAAAGAGTCCAGCCATTAAGTATCAGAGGGCCAGCCTTTTATGGGATAACAAGAACAATGACATAATGGGGGAAGTACCTGGGTGGGGATAACCTAATGGGGGGAAGCCCCAAGGATGACACAATGGAGGGAGGTTACTGATATTTTAATGACATCTAAAATGGATAAACCTTTATTCTATCAAATATTAAGAAGGAATGTCTATAACCTAAAGATATAAAACCTTTATCTCATCAAACATTAAGAGGGAAAGGTTATAACTTGAGGCAGAACACTAAATAGGACACTGGGAGAAACTGGATCACGACATTAAAAGGGAACTTTGGCACAACAGTAGCATATTAAGTGCTGGTGATACAGAGGAAGGCAAAAAAAGTTCCTGCTCTTAAGGAATTTACAATCTTATGGAGGAGACAATGGAAGAACAGAATACATATAGGTTGCATTGAAAAAAAGATAAGGCAATAGTGGTAAAGAGAAATAGGAAAGATTTCTTGCAGAAGGTAAAATTTAGTTGAGAGTTGAAAGAATCCAAAAAAGTCAGAAGGCCAAATGGTGAGGAAAAAAATTCCAGGTCTAGAATATGAGAATGAAGTATATTGTTGAAAGGAACACAAGTGACACTAGATTCCTGAATATGGGACTGAGTAAAGTGTAGGAAAACTGGAAAGATCACAGAGGACCAAACTTTGAAGGACTTTAAAAAACAGAAGATTTTATATCTGATCATGGAGATAATTGGAGTTTATTGAATAAGCTGGTGACACGGTCAGATCTTTGATTTTGGAAAATCAATATAACATCCAAGTGGAGAATGGACTAGTGAAAAGAGAGAGGTCAGGAAACCCACCAGCAGCTTATTGCAGTGGTCAAGAAGTGAGGGATGATGCCAGTGTCAGAGAAGAGGATATAGATGAGATTTGTTATGAAGGTAGAATCAACTTGGCAACTGACACATTTTAAATGCTGACAAAATGTTCCTTTAAGATTACAATCTAGAGTTTGCCAATAATCAATGAAAAGCTCACTAGTCTATAGTTTGAAGGGTTCAGCCTCTTCTCTTTCTTGAAAATAGGGACAAAAGTTTCCTATATCCATTTCCATAGCATCTCTCATATTTCTCAAGAATTTTTAAAGGTTATTGACATTGCTGAGCTATTTTATCCATTGTTCTGTTAAATATCAGCTGATTGGATTTGCATGGAAAATTGGACTCATTTCAGGCAATTAAGTAGTCTCTCGGTGTCCACCTATTTTTTGTTTTATATTCCCAATTGATAATTTTTGTTTTATCATTCTCAATTTAAACATCCTTCTCTTTATGACAAAAGTAAATACTTGAGTAATTCTGCCCTTTTTGTCTTTTTTTTTCTGTTATCTTATTCATCCCAGTAAATTATGTCCCAATTAAAATTTCCTTTTAATCCATACAATTTTTTTATCCCTTTTTTGTTTATTATTTATTCCCAGTGAAATTCGTTCGGTTTTAAATACTCTTCTTATAAAGTCATTCCTCTCTTTTCTATTCACTCTATGTCACCTACCCTCAACTCTAAACTGAATTATATACCATCAGTGTCCCATGACCTCTGACTTCTCATTTATGCAATCTCATCTTACTTCCCTGTAACACTTAATCATCTCTACCAATACCTTTCATGCATATGGAGAATGACTTCAAGTAATTTTGATGTTAGCTCAAACAGCTTCTCAAAAAAACTATTATTAAATTTTCATTTCAAGCATTTATACTGCAGAACCCAGGGAACTTATAAATTAGGGCTTATTTTGTTTTTATTTGTTGTTGTTGTTGCTGATTATCTATACTTAACGTGATAATATATTGTATATAGGATATATGGTGACATATTCAACATGTATAGGACTGCTTGCCATCTGGGGGAGGAGGTAAAGGGAGGGAGGGGGAAAGTAGGAACAGAAGTGAGTGCAAGGGATAATGTAAAAAAATTACTCAATAAAAAGTTATAATAAAAAATATATATATACTTAAAGTGATAGACAAAATGTTAATAATGCAGATTTTAAAAAGTTGTCATTAACAATATTTTTTCTAGGAGAGCTGGTTGTTAAACATTGACCAGCATACTTCTCCTAAAGCCTGAGGCTTTTCCTATGTGTGGGTCAGAAACCATTAATAAAAAAAGACTGGATAGATCTCTAGAAGCAAAGCAAAGTTTATTATACATTCTTGTGAGAATCCGGCATCCCACCCATTGAGCAGACAATTGAAGGGAGGAAGCACCTTAGGGGGCAGGGTCAAGGCTTTTAATCCCTAACACAAATTCTCCTCCCACCACTGACCTTCATCCTTATTGGCTGAGGATCTTACATTCTAAACTCGGGGAACTACCCAAGAAATTGAACTTGACCAATAAGTACACAGTTGCCCATATTTGGTCGAAATAGGGAGGATAACAAGAAGGGGCTTAAGTATGCCCTTAGGGGGATAACAGGGAGGAGACTAAGTATGTCCTTAAGAGTATGGCAGGGAGGAGACTTTAAGTATGCCTTTAGGAGAATAGCAGGGAGGAGACACTTTAAGTATGCCCTTGACTTAATGCTTAAAGTCCTTCAGGCCTGCTCAAACTTTGAAATAGATGAAACCTTACTCGATTTTCACAACTGTCTTGAAAGATCTCACCTTATCTCGTTCACCTAGCATAACACAAAGAAAAATTAGCATCAACACAGAAAAGGGCTTTCACATAGATGGAATTTCTCTTTACTCTAACTCAAAATCTCACCTGGCTCTCTTACTTTACTTTCTTTCAAATAAAACCAAACTCACAGCTGAAGAATAAAGATAGTTTAGGAACAACCTGGAGCCTAGCTTTTAAAAAATATATGTGGTTTACAGGTAACCTCGGAGTGGGAGTGAGGACCACATCTTTCTCAGGATTATTTCCAAAAACTCCTCCCATTTTACTCCTACTCTCCACAGCTCTGCCTCTGATTAAGGTGAGACAAGTGGTCATTGACCCTATTTTAAAACCTTCAGAGATAAGGAAACAATATTTCTGGAGGTATCCTATTTTATTCTGAGTAGTTCTAATTGATAGGAAATTCTTATTTATATTGAGCTAAAATCAGCATTCCCCAAATTTCTCTTTGTTGTTGCATTTGACAAATCTAATCTCTCTTCTATGTGACCAATTAATTAAATTCAGCTATTATCCTCTCATCCTAATATAGTTACCTTTTAAAAATAAAAAATAAAAAAATAGAAAAGTTATTTTAATTGCATATTATTCTTCTATTACATATAAAGATGGTTTTCAACATTCATCTTTTGTAAATTTTTGCGTTCCAATCTTTGTTTCACCCTCTTCCCTTACCATTTCCTTCTTCAACACAGAAAGTAATCTGATATAGGTGACACATGTACAATCTAATATAGTTATCTTGATCTGACTATCATTATCCTTATGATCCTCATCCCCGTAAGCCTAGGCTATTCCTAGATACAAGCTAGAGGCTGTGTTTACTTCCTCAGAGAAGGTATTAAAACAGGTAGAGAAGGTATAAAAAAGGAAAGGTGGTCTGTCCAAAATATTTCCAACAAAGTACTAAATCTTGCAGGGCACAATCTTTGCTTTGTGGGCCAGAAAACAACAAAAAAGAAGAGGTCAAGTTGTGTCTTTGTGTTGCTGCTACTTGGAAAATGTTACATGACACAGATCTTTCCAGGAAATCACTTCCTTTTAGTCATCTACCTTTGGTCCCTTGAGAATGAAACTGATTAGGATTCCCATGAGTCAGAGAACAAAGCTGCAAAGTGATTTCAACTAGAGCTCTCGGCTAGGTAGAAAATAAGTGTATCTGTATGATTCAGAATAAAATGGTGGTTTTAACAGAAGTAAAATCTTTTCTGAAGAGGGAGATGATGAATAACACAATTTGTTAAGCCTTCTGTATCCCTTCTATCTACATTTTTTTGACACTAGATTCTCTCCATCTGTTTGGATTATTTAAAATAACAACAATAACATTTAAATAGTACTTTTAAGGGATGCAAAATTCTTTATATCAGTTATGTAGTAAGTGTGTTCAGGAAGACTGACACTTGTGGTGTAAGGACTTCTTTAGCTTTTTTTAGGGCTGTTTATCTATTTTTGGTGTTTATCTGCATTCAACTTTCACCCATGGCTCAAGAAGCACGCACAGTGGTCACATTCTGGTAAACTGTCCAGGCAGAGAGGCTAACCCACATTGAGGGTAATCAATAGGCCTCAAACCTATCTGTGAGTTGAGGAGATGTCTATCCTAAGTGTGAGAAGATTTCCCCTGATGGAATGGATTTTTGAGAGCAATTTGTTTCAATGATCATGAAGGTGACTAAAGCATACAACATTTAAACTTGGTCAGACATTAGCGACATCATGGTCATCCATTGCAATTCAGGCCATTGCCAATCATTTTGACTCTTGTCCTAACAAAAATCCTGACTCAGGAAAAGAGAGTGAGACTAACAACTTTTTGCAATTCTGTCTCACTTAAATACAACTCACACATGAGTTGAGGCATCACTCCATGATGTTATCAGTCCTCTTCAAAAACAAAGAGCAAACAATTGATGGTTATAGTATTATGATTTAGTGATGTTCTGTATGTTCACAGACATAACCTGCCTAAGCTAGAGATGCATATAAGTAGATTAGCCACTAACTTTTTTTTTTTGTTACAAATCATGAATATGGTCTATAAGGTATGGAAGGAACTGCATTCTGTATCAAGAAAGAGAGTATCCATAATGATGAAATCAACCATCTTCAAGTATCTTATTTAGATATATGTATATCTTAGCTTAACTATCCACACAGGGAAAAACCAAGTAAATGCTGTGAGGTATATGATAGGAGTCAATGAAAAATATTTTTTTAAAAATGAAGAAGAAGAAAGAAAAGATAATCAAGAAAAAAAAATTTAGATACATAGAAGAAAACAAAAAGAAAATGAAGCTGAGCCAAGATGGTGGGGTAGAAGGAATATTCCAGCCAAACTCTCCCAATATTCCTATTCAAACAATTTTAAAATAACACATTAAATCAGGTTCGCGGACAGCATAGCAACAAAAAGTCAGGGTGAAACATTTTTTCTAGCCCAAGAAGACTTAGGAGCCCCAAAGGAAAAGTCTATGAAACTGGAGTGGGAGTTGGCCCAAAGCTGAGAATAGCAGCAAAAACAGCTGAATGCCTTGGAAGAGGAAATAGCAACCGCCATTTCAGGAGCTCTAACTGCCCAGAAAAAGTAAGGGGATTGGACAATTGGTTAGAAAGAGATTACGGGGGACTTCTGTACTGACATGTGGCACAGGACTGGGTATGTTCTGGCAACTCCATTGCACATTATCCAGTTCTGGGTCACCCAGGGTGAAAGAAAGTGCTAGTTCTTGTTGTAAGGGAGCAGGGCTTCTTCCTAAATAAAGACCAAAGTACAGACCAGAACCTCTTCCCAGATCCCCAGGTTAAAAAATTACAGACCTCCAAAACCATGTGAAAACATCAAGGTAAGAAAGCCTGAAGTTTGGGACAGTAACTCCCCACCTTATAGATGAACAGAACCCAACTTTAACATAAAGTTCAGAGTTATGAAATAACCTAGAGAAATGAGCAAACAATACAAAAAATAATTTGAGTATAACAAGTTAAATATGTTAAAGTATAAGTTAAATACAATATATGTATACATGTCCAAACAGTTATTTTGCTGTATAAAAAGAGTCAGGCTTTGAAATAGTGTACAATTAGCCTGTGAAGGAAATCAAAAATGCAGGCAGACAAAAATAGAGGGATTGGGAATTCTATGTAGTAGTTCATAGTCATCTCCCAGAGTTCTTTCGCTGGGTGTAGCTGGTTCAGTTCATTACTGCTCTATTGGAGCTGATTTAGTTCATCTCATTGTTGAAGAGGGCTACATCCATCAGAATTATCATCATATAGTATTGTTGTTGAAATACATAATGATCTTCTGGTCCTGCTCATTTCACTCAGCATCAGTTCATGTAAGTCTCTCCAGCCTTTCTGAAATCATCCTGCTGGTCATTTCTTATAGAACAATAATATTCCATTATATTCATATACTACAATTTATTCAGTCATTCTCCAATTGATGGGCATCCATTCGGTTTCCAGTTTCTACATACCACTACAAAGAGGGCTGCCACAAACATTCTTGCACATACAAGTTCCTTTCCCTTCTTTAAAAGCTCTTTGGGATATAAGCCCAGTAGTAACACTACTGGGTCAAAGGATATGCACTGTTTGATAGCTTTTTGAGCATAATTCCAAATTGCTCTCCAGAATGGCTGGATGTGTTCACAATTCCATCAACAATATATCAGTGTACCAGTTTTCCCACATCCCCTTCAAGATTCTGCATTATCTTTCCCTGTCATTCTAGCCAATCTGACAGGTGTGTAGTGGTATCTTAGAGTTTCTCTGATTAATAATGTCTAGTCATAAGATTAAATAAGAAAGAAAGAAGTTAAGGAGATGAACATAATTTGAGAAAAGTTAGATATGATAGATCAATGGAGAAAATTAAATGGTAATAGAAAGTAACATACCTTTATCTTAGCAGTACATGAGATCTTAAAATCACCCATAAACATCAAAAACAAAACAGAAAAGCAGAATTAATTGTATTCTTTTCAAATCACAATGTAATAAAAAATATTTTCAATAAAGGGGTTTAGAAGCATAGATTAAAAATTAATTACAAACTAAATAGTCCAATCCTAAAAATGAAAACAAATCATAGAAATAATCAATAATTTTATTAAAAATAATGACAACAATGAGAAAACATACCACGATTTGTGGAATTCAACCAAAGCAGTACCTAAGGGATATTTTATCTCTCTAAATGTTTGCATCAACAAAGGAGAGAAAACTTTTCAACAATGAGGTGATTCAAGCCGATTCCAACAGACAGACATCCAGAAAGAGAACAATGGAGATTGTATTTTCACCTTTGTTGTTCTTGATTAGGGAACTACAAATTAAAACAGCTCTTAGGTGACACTTCACCCCTATAAGATTGACTAACATAATAAAAAAGAAAAACAACAAATGCTGAAGGAGATATGGACAAATTAGGACACTATGCATTGTTGATGAAGTTGTGAACTGCTCCAACCATTCCAAAAAACAATTTGGAACTATTTTCAAAGGGCCATAAAACTGTGCATGCCCTTTTGACCTGAGCAGTACTACTACTAGGTGAGTATCCCAAAGAGATTAAGGAAAAAAAAAAATATATATATATATATATATATATATAATATATAATATATATATATATACATATATATATATATATAAAATATTTATACATGTTCCTTTTGTGGTGGTAAAGAATGAGGAAATGTCTATCAACTGGAGAATTCCTAAACAAGTTGTGGTGTGTGATTGTAATGGAAAACTACTGTGCTGTAAGAAATGACAAGCAAGGTGGTTTCAGAAAAACCTAGGAAGACATTATATGAACTGATGTAATGTTCTGTTCTGTTCACAAGTGAAGCAAACAAAACCATGAGAACACTGTACACAGTAACATTGTAATGATGATCAACCACATAAGACTTTGCTACACTGATCATACAATAATTCAGAACAATTCCAAAGGACTCAAGATGTAATTTACTTCCAAAGAAAGAAGTAATGAACTCGGAATGCATATTGAAGCATACTTTTAGAAATTTTATTTTTCTTGCCCTTTTTTTGAGCATGGTTAATGTGGAACTCTATTTTGGATGATCTCATATGTATAGTGAATATCAAATTGCTTGACTTCTCAATAGATAAGAGAGGGGCTGGAGGAAGGGAGAGAATCTTGAACTCAAATTTTTTAAATGAACATAAAAAGGAAAAGGAACACAAATAAAGCAATTATTTTACTATAATGTTAAATTTAATATGCATCTTAAGAATCCCACATAAGTTCACACTTTGTGTATGATCCTTTATTTTGTTGTTTGCATATTGAAATGTTTTTGCTTGTTGATTGAGTTAAAAAATAAAAAGGACAAAATATCTATTGTCTAGATTACAATAGATAGTTGATTGGCCATCCTGTAGAGCTGGGTCCATTAGTACATGTATTGAAAACAGACATTACAGATAGATAATAAATAGGGTCCACTATAAATTAGAATGAGGAGAGAAGTTTGGATTGCCTTTGGGAAATTGTAGAGTACTTTTAATAACCCCAAATTTCACTCTGAAACAAAAATCCATCTTTTAAACACCTTCATTGTTCCACTGATGCTGTACTGCTTTCAGTCATGAAATACTACAGTCTCCAAAAAATTAAGGTTGTAGTTCACCCAAGGACAATAGAAAATACATAGTAAGCACAAGCAAATTGAGCATGTTAATCAGGAAAGATTGTACAGGAAAAATAGTATAAAAAGTATAAAAGAATAATATTAAAACATATAAAGTAGTATAAAAAGTATAATAGAACCAAACAGTTGAAAAAGGAAGTAGGCCAATTGCATAGCATAAGCAAGGTTAATCATTGAAGAGTCTTCATTATACATTGATTGGTAGCTACAACATATCAAAAGATTGGGAAGCTCCCAGCACACTGAGTAGACTTGCAATGAAGTATTTAGCGCAAAAGTCACAGAGAATGCATAGATGGATTACAATCTGCATCACTGTAAGGGATATCTCTGTGCATAAAATCACAGATTCATCAAGAGATTCAAAATGTCAAGGAATATATACACATCTAAAATGGGTCATAAATATTTACTTGAAGTTTAGTGAGTGAGATTTACCAGTATACTGAGCAGGGTTTGAGCATTTCTCTCCATATAGGGCAAAGGGTTTTTTTTTTTTTGTTTTTTTGTTTTTTTAATAATTTTTTATTGACGGAACATATGCATGGGTAATTTTTTTTACATTATCCCTTGCACTCACTTCTGTTCCGACTTTTTCCTTCCCTCCCTCACCCGCTTTCCTAGATGGCAGGCAGTCTCATACATGTTAAATATATTATAGTATATCCTAGATATAATATATGTGGGCAGAACCATACAGTTGTCTTGTTGCACAAAAAGAATTGGATTCAGAAGGTTAAAATAATCCGGGAAGAAAAACAAAAATGCAAGTATTCCACACTCATTTCCCAGTGTTCTTTTTGTGGGTGTAGCTGATTCTGTCCATCATTGATCAATTGGAACTGAATTAGATCTTCTCTTTGTCAAAGATATCCACTTCCAACAGAATACATCCTCATACAGTATTATTGTTGAAGTGTATAATGATCTCCTGGTTCTGCTCATTTCACTCAGCATCAGTTCATGTAAGTCTCGCCAGTCCTCTCTGTATTCATCCTGCTGGTCATTCCTTACAGAACAATAATATTCCCTAACATTCATATACCACAATTTACCCAACTATTCTTCAGTTGAGGGCATCCATTCATTTTCCAGTTTCTAGTAGAGCAGAGGTTCTTAATCTGAAACCTATAAACATGGTTTCTTTTATTTTTATTTTTAATTTTGATAATTATATTTCAGTATAATTTTGTAATTCTATTTATTTTATTTTATGCATTTAAAAACATTCTAAGAAGAACTGGACAGGCTTTTCCTGCTTGCCTAAAGTATCTTTGCCACAAAACAAACAAACAAACAAACAGGTTAAGAGTCCTTACTTAGATATGTAGGTTTGTATTTAACTATAAGGGTTTCCAGATGAGGCATCACTATAAGGCTACCCAAGACTGTCTATATAATCAAGAACAATATTTTACATCATCTTAGGGATTAACAGAGAGGAGATGGATTCAGAGTACAGATTGAGACACACACACACACACACACACACACATATATATATATATTTTTCATATGTGTATACCTATGCATGTATAGACATGTAGCAATATGTTGTACATGCTGTATTATAGGGATATACAGTTATATATCATCAATATAGATATGCTAAGATATGGCTTTAAGTAAATGCAACAATCAGGGGTAGGGATGAGAATAACAGAGGCAAGATAACACTTTCATTTCTGTGATAAATAGGGAAATGATTCAAATTTATAGGAACAAGAGCCATTCCACAATTTTTAAAATGCCACAGATATAAAAGAAGTTCTTTTCATAGGAAAATAATCCAAGCTATCAAAGGCCATATTAAAAAAACTACCCTAAATAATATTTTTTAGGGAATACTTTGAATTCTGAACTTAAAACTCTCCCTCCCTCACCATCCCACATTAGAGAAGTCTACCATTTGACATACATAAATACATATAAAATCATACGATGTATATTTTTATCTCTCTATTCTTTATCTGGAGGTGAATAGCATCTTTCTTTATAAGATCTCTGTGGTTGATTTGAGTATTTATAATACTCAGAATAACTTGGTTGTTCACAGTTGGCTTAGAATAATATTGCTGTTATTATATACAACATTCTCTTGATTCTCTTCATTTCACTTTAAATTAGTTCATGCAAATCATTCCATGTTTTTCTAAAATCACCTACTTCCTCATTTCTTATATCATAGTCATGTTCAATCACAATTATATACTACAACTTGTGTAGACCATTCCCTAATTGATAGGTATCCTCTCAATTTTTAATTCTTTGCCCCCACAAGGATTGCTGCTATAAATATTTTAGAATATATAGGTTCCTTAATTTTTTTCCTGATAACCTTGGGATATAGAACTAGTAATGGTATTATTGGGACCAGGGGTATATGTGTTTTTTTATAACCTTTTTAGGCATAATTCCAGATTGTTCTCCAAATTTCTACTAGTATCCTTCCCAGCTAAATAACAATTTGAAAAATGAATTAGAGAAAAAAAAATTAAAATAATTTGAGGTGCACCATAGTCACCAGAGCCATCAGAGTGGCTAGATTGAAAAGAAAAATGGAAACTGACATATTCTTGCAAGCCCATGGAAAAACAAGTGTGATAATGCACTGTTGGGGGAGCTATGAATTAGTTCACCCATTTTGGAAATCAATTTGTAACTGTGCCCTAAAAGCTATTAAAGTATACATTCCCTTTTACCCACTAACGCCACTACTGGATTTATATCCACAAAGAGATCAGTGAACAAGGAAAAGGACTTATGAACAAATATATTTATTGTAGCTCTGTATTGGCAATAAATAAATAAGACTGAGAAGATGCTCATCATATGAGCAGAACCAGGAGATCATTATACACTTCGACAACGATATTGTATGAGGATGTATTCTGATGGAAGTGGATTTCTATGACAAAGAGACCTAACTGAGTTTCAATGGATAAATGATGGACAGAGACAGCTACACCCAGAGAAGGAACACTGGGAAACGAATGTGAACTATTTGCATTTTTTATTTTCTTCCTGAGTTATTTTTACCTTCTGAATCCAATTCTCCCTGTGCAACAGGAGAACTGTTAGGTTCTGCAAATATGTATTATATCTAAGATATACTGCAACATACTTAACATATATAGGACTGCTTGCCATCTTGGGGGGGGGGGGTGGAGGGAGGGAGGGGGAAAAAACGAAACATAAGCGAGTGCAAGGGATAATATTGTAAAAAATTACCCTGGCATGGAGTCTGTCAATACAAAGTTATTATTAAATAAAATAAAATTTAAATTAAAAAAAAAAAGATGCTCATCATATAAGTAAAGGATATGTAAATTATAGTCTTTGCATGTGATGAAACATTATCATGCCATAAGAATTTATGAAAGGGAAAATTTTATAGAAACCTAGGAGGATTTGTCTGAATTGATGTAGAATGAAGTGAGCAGAATCAGGAAATATAATTTTGTATCTTGCAAAGACAATCCTGCAGACAATCAACTTTGAAAATCTTAGGAAATCTGATCAACCCAACAACTAATTATGATTTCAGAGATGAAAACAGACTACTTACTTCATAAAAGAGAGATGATGAATTCAGAGTACAGTTTGAGACATATATAATATATACATAGTTATATATGTGCATATACATGTATAAATATATATTAATGTACATGTATTATACATAATACAGATTATAGCATATGCATTGCACATGTATACACATTATATGATATATTGTAAAAATATGTACACAACATAGTACATGATTATATACATATATTATAATTTATACATACAATTGGGTTTAGCCTTTTTTGATTGCCTGCCTGCACCTTTAAACCTGGCAAGACTGAGTTGTTCTGCAAATGCTCTTTTTGGCCACCCTTATCTGATGCATCCAGAAGGTGAAAATCCCAGGTTATATACAGCATTATTGCGCTGAATTGAACCAGGGTAAAGGAAAGTACTTCCTTTTTTCCCTGCTCTCTTTCCAGCTTTGGGAAATGGGTCTCAAGGAGGGTTGTGTTTATTGTGTTGTTTCTTCTCATTTGTAGATGCTGGAGGTGATCCATGGGACCCAGGAATTCAAGCCATGGTGACTCTGGCACCAGAATTGCAGACTGGGGGGGTTGCAGCCAAACAGTCAGTCTGGATTCAAGCCCCGCAGAGGTTTGGACTTAGAGCAGAAACTGTGCTCTATGGGAACCTAGCTAACCTCTGAACCTAATTCTTCCTCCATCCTAAAGAATAATGTAGTATAAGGAGAGGAAGAAGATT
Source organism: Antechinus flavipes (assembly GCF_016432865.1). Lineage (NCBI taxonomy): Eukaryota > Metazoa > Chordata > Mammalia > Dasyuromorphia > Dasyuridae > Antechinus > Antechinus flavipes. The sequence continues at coordinate 348,588,901 of NC_067398.1, read as the reverse complement.
ATACCTTCCATGTACTGGGAAAATTTGTATATTTGTGATTATATCTTTGGGAGTAAATATTTCTGAGGAAAAGTTCATCTGTTAGTGGCTAGACAGAACTTTGGTATGGGGCACCACCATTACAACTGAAGAAAGAACACCAGGCTAGAACCATTTGTAGAGAGCTTAGAATCCTCCCCCAAAAAAACTTCCCTTCAGCAGGAGGATGTGAAACCTTGGGAGGGAAGTGAAAATGTCTTCTGGGCAGTAAAGGCCATGGTAATCTATTATCTAAATTGGTGATAAAGTCAAGCAGAGGTAATTATATGTACTGTTTGATAGAACACTAGCAATTAATAAATGAAACATTTAAAATACACAGAAGAGAATTTTTTAAAAGTCAAAATGAAATAAAGAATGACTTTGTTACTATCATGTTAAATTTAGTATGTACTGCTCATGGAGTATCTGTAAACTCAAAGAAAAGTAAGAAACTAAATTAATTATGGAGAGCACAGGCATAAAGAAGGGGGTGGTTGGGAGTGTCTCAAGATGACTTCAGGGTCAATCAGTCAATCAATTAAGCTTTATTAAGTGACTGAGTTATAGAGGATAACTTTCTGCCTCTACATCATGATCATCTGGGATACCCATTAGGGAGGGTGAGGAGGGCTCACACTGGTTGCATGTACCGATGCCAGAAAGATTTTACTCTTACCTAGGACTCTGTTTGCATATTAATTGTCATCCTCTCCCTGACTTGGAGTTTTAATTTTTCACTATTTATTCTACTATTGTAGGATCATGAGTTAATCCACTTAGTAGTCCTGAAAGACAGGTCATTGAGGTCTGTCCAGTACTGAACTGAAGAAATCAAGATACTGAGAGAAGAGTCATTTATTTGGGAGTTTTGCGTATTGCCTCTCTTCTTATTACTCAGATGATTGTCAAATAGATGGTTGGTGACTAATTGTATTTGGTTTCCAGAAAGAACAAAACAGAGGGTAGGGATTTAAGTCAAATCATGAGGGATTTAGGTTAGATATGAGGAAATAGAGAAATTTTTCTGTTATTATAGTTATTAATATGGCATCTTTAAACAGAATCTAGTACCTAAAGTACTTACTTTACTCACAATGAGTTGTTATGAGATAACTCAGTCCCTTTCATGAGTTCAGAATAGCAATTCTTAGTTCGAAATATACATGGGACAAATTTACAATGGACTTTCTCTTTGCCAAAAGAAGCATTTATTTAGGAGAAGAAATTGCAAACAAAATGAAGAGGTAACATAGGCATCAGGAGTGGTAAATATGAAATAGATTTGAAAAAGCAACAGGGTTACCAAGGAAAGGAGTTTGGAAGAATCTATTACAAAAAATACACCATTAGACGTGAGTATGTCACTGACTAAAAGGATAAACCCATAGAGGAGTGTAGCTGATGTAAACTGTCTTTGGGGGAGAAGGGTTGGAAAGGCCCTGATGCAAACTATGTCCCCTTTAATCTTTGGGGGAAGGTGCTCCTGGGTCTCAAACCCTCCCAGCCTCTGGGAGGAGCCCACCCTCCTGTTCATAGGGAAAACTCCCAGATAGTGATCTCCTATTCAATTGGAGATCTTGGCCAGGGGCTTGATCACCACCCTCTATTGAAAGGTCCCGGTTCCGGGCCAAAAGAATCCAATAAATCAAATGCTGTGTGCCCAGACCTTTGCAAATAACCCTAACAGGATTTTGCCTGCTGATGATATTTTTTTTTCAGTGTAATAAACCCATTTTTGCCACAAACCTCTCACCTCTTTCATTCGGGTTTGGGAATTCTTTTGCAAAGCCTGCAACCAGCCAAGGAGATCCCATTGCTATCAGGGGATCTCTCTACTTTCATTTCTCACACCTCAACATAGCAGACTAATCAAGTTAGCTATAGTAAGGACAAAGACTCCATTAAAGGGAAGGCATTATGAGAAAGGGGAGACAGAGACAGAGACAGAGAGACAGGAAGAGACAGAGACAGAGAGAGAGACAGAGAATCTTGAAAAAGATTTAGCAAAGATTTTCATCATGGCATTTCTATTATAGGGGAAATGTAACCTTGGACTTTTCTCAGGGAGGTGAGGAAATAAAGATCAGAACAAGGATATTTGTGGAGATGTTGAAAGTGCCTTGAAGATATTAACAAAGGCAGTCTAGGGAAGTCTGGGTTTCCATTATAGGTAGCTTAAAGATGTTAATCAAGGCAGCCTGGGCACATCCTGGTTGTCTTAATTATAATAATAAGATAGTCTGGAAAACTTAAATTCCCAGGATGAGCATTTTAGCATTTCCTGAAAAACAGAGAGAATAAGCTGATTTCAGGATTCACATCATCTTAACTTCTGTTTGCCTCAGTTTTCTCAACTATAAATTGGGAATAATAATACAACCTACTTTTCAAATTACTGGGAAAGTCAAATGAGATATTTGCAAAGTGTTTTGCAAAGTTCCTGGCACATAGTAGGCACTATATAAATGCTTGAATGCTTGTCATATAAATGTAAACCATTATTTATGATTAACCACTGATCTAAATAGAAGTTGTGAATTTCTACTCAAGATCTTTAAACACAAGACAAATTCATCTGCGTAGCATCCCCCAAGTCATGTCTGAGAGAGAGAGACAGATGAGCTCAACTTTTTCTTTTCAAATCTATGGATCTACTAAGATTATAAATTCATCTGTTCCTATAACAGTCGATCAATAAGTAGTTATTGTCTACTAAGATACTTAGTCTCTGTCAACCATAAAATGTGTTGAATTCATGCTAGCTACTTGTATGAGGCACTGGGTTAGGTGATAGGGATATAATGATAAAAGTGAAATGCAGAAATTAATTGACATACCTGAGGTCATACCAGCCATTAGTGGCAAAAGACAAGATTTGAACCTAGGTCTTCTAAATCCATATTTAGCTTTCATTCCATTGTACCTTTAACCCCCATAATGTAAACAGTGCCTACCTTGTAGGTTGTTATAAGGTTCAAATTACTTAGTATATGTAAAGAAAATTCTTGTAGCTGGACTGACATTATACAGAATTTATGTCTAGATTGGCTATTATATTATATTTTATTTTATATTGTATTATATTTTAATTTATCATGCTTAAGAGAACATCTATAAATTGCTAAGATAATTTAGAATCAGGATTATTCCAAATTTAAGTGAATGCAGTGTTCTCCAGTGACCCTTCTACCATCACCCTGTTTTTTGACCAGAGGAGGATCTTGTGAGCTTTGAAGGGTCAGGAGGATTTTTGGCTTTCCATCTTTCCATCAGGGTCCTATTCATATCTCAGATCAGCAACAGTGTCTATATCAGAAGCCTTGGGTCAGAGTATGTTATATATGTATACTTAAAAATGCTTTTGTGACTTTAAAGTCAATATTCTTAGTATTAGTATTGTAGAAAAAAATATAGACAGATAAGATATAGAGTGTCTTCTATAGACAATAATTATCTTTTGAATAGTAACTTCCTTGTGCTTCTCTAAAACACCTAGTACTGTTGTTTTACTGGCCTTTCATACACTAATTCTACATTAGAATTAATGGCATTCCAATATTGTTTATGTCATTATCACCAAACTGAGGGACTTGTTTGTCTCTAAGAACACTTTGTTCTGCCTTCCTTTCCAATTACCATTACCCAACAAATATTCATCATCTTTTTTCTTCTAGATGATGATGTCAATTCCATGCATTATTTCCTTTTAAGTATAAGCTATGCCTCCTTAAGTATAAGTTATGTCTCTTCTGTCAAAAATGGGAAGCTAAAAGGTATGGCTCACAGAGATTTTGAACTTGGTCTTAACCTATTTGTTGGTGCACTGAGACATATGAATTTTTTACTACATTTATTGAAAAGAAGGGAGTGAATAGTAGGCAAGCCAAATAAATTTCAATGATTATTGGGCTGAAAGTTAGCTTTTTATTAAAAGCTGATTACTGGTCAAACTGGTCTGAAAAGGATTTTGGAATTGTTAAGAAATTGACTAAAATGTTAGCAATCTTTGATTTAGAGATTTCGTTGTCAGATACATACCCCAACAAGGTGAATTATAAAAAGAAAGGTTTCATAATACCCCAAGATAATTGTAGCAACATTTTTCACTATGGCAAAGAATTAAAAACAAAGCAATTTCCCATTTGGAGGGAGTATAGTTAAACAAGATGTGGTACAAGAATGTAATGGGATTGTATTGTTCAGTCATTCAGTCATAGTGACTCCTTGTGATCCCATGGATCATAACATACAGGCCAATTTATTCTGCTATCTAATGAAGTCTGCTTAAGTTCATGTACATTGTTTTCATGATACTATCTCATCCTCTTGCCATCTCTTTTTCCTTTTGCCTTCAATCTTTCCCAACATCAGGTTCTTTTCCAGTAAGTCTTATCTTCCAATTGTGTGGCCAAAGTATTTAATCTTCAGCTTCAGTATTTGACTTTCCAGTGGGTAACCTGAATTAATTTTTTAAAGTATTGACTGATCTGCTCTCCTTGGTGCCCAAGAGACTCTCAAAAATCTTTTCCATATCATGATTTGAAAGTGTCAGTTCTGTACCACTCAGTTTTCCTTAGAGTCCAACTCTACAGCCATATATTGATACTAGAAAAAACCATAGCTTTGACTTATATAGACTTTTGTAAGCAAAGTATTGTCTCTGATTTTTAGTATGCTGTTCCTATTTGTCATAGCTTTTCTTCCAAAATATGTGTGGCTCTCTGCTGGATTCTGAGAGTCACTCTTGGAGAATTCTAGAATTGGTGTTTCTTTGGTGTACTTCCTAATGCCAATCAATCATAACTGCTCCTGAGACACTATTACCAATGGCAATGGGCAACCCAAACCTTAAGATTTATCAAATATCACAAGCTCATTCTCTGATAAAGGGGATTCTTTCCTTCCCACACTCCAAGTTTTCAGAAGTTCATTAGGCTAGCCTGCTTTTATAATATTGGGTTCTGAACTGTCTTACTAGTTTATCCAAATCCCATGGGGCTTAACTAAGTCTCTTCAATACACTACAAGATATTTCTTGCATAATATAATTTACCTTAATCCAATGACCCAAATACTTCATTTTTCCCAATTTATCAAGGATTTGTTATTATTTAATTTAGGCCTTTGGCTGATTGATTGAATAAATAAAGGATTTGTACTCACCTAGCATATTTTTTTTGTGGGTTGATTCAATCCAGAAAGGCTAGGATTTCTATAAATTTGTTAATGGGGCATAGAATGACCTCTTAAACTAAAGTTATGACAAAGTTACACAAAATAAAAAGGAAGCAATATTTTTTTCAAAACTAATCACTTATTCTTAATTTTCACAAATAAAAATCAGATAGCAACTATTTTAAATGAAGAAAAATAAAATTAAATAATTACCAAAATGTATTTTTTAAAGAAAACATTCATGAAATCAAAAGACTTTGCTAAAAATAATAAAGTGAGGATCATTACAAAAAGAACAGTGGAATTTTTTTAGAGAGTTGCTAGGAAGAGCTTTACATATAGCAATTATAAAAGAAACCCAGTTAACCAAATCAGCAGGGAAGGGTAACTAATTTATAAAAAAGGGGAAATGTTTTCACTTTTAAACTTATAATAATATAAAATAACATCCATTATTCCCTTTTTTACAATATTGCTTCTGGCTGCATAACTAGCATTTCATTTTGAGAAATATCCAATTGTGAAAATGAACAATTTACTGAAAGATAGAACAGAAAAATAATTGAACATTTGCCAAATGTAGGACATGTATAATATTTAACTCTGCTTGAGGAGAGGTCTTCTTTCAACATAGAATACTTAAATAAGTACAGCTACTTATTCATGTTCTGTATCAAAGCTGTTCCCTGCCACCACAGCTTTTCAATATCAATATTCTCCCAGTACTGCTCAATGACTACAAGTCCTGGAACATCTTGATCTGTAAAAACTAAAAAATTGCAGATGACCCAAAAGGTAATAGAAAGACTGTTGGTGGGTGTATGTAGGCTGTGGCAAATTACCAAAGATAACTTGAGTAAAATACCTCACTGAACATAGTTATAGAATGAAAATGAGGTGGGTTAATGAAGCAATGAAAATTGGGGATAACAGATTCAAGTGGGCTGCTATATTCTTTGGGATATGAAATGCCTATAGAAGGTTAACAATACATTAAGTATATATGCAAAGACATGGTCAAGAACTGCACAGAAAAAAGAAGGGATAGATTATAATTGGTACTTTAAAGGGGCAAAAGAGATTAAATTTTTTTACAGAAGACCTCTTGTTAAGGAAGAAATTATTCTCTTTTTTACAATCCCTCCATCCATCATTCTATGTTATGCTGTGCTGTTTATCATTAAAACTTTTCACAACCGGACTCACTACCAACCATTTTGGTCTATAGCAAACAAATGATATATTGGTTAAAAGGCAAAGAAATTTTACCAGATAACATATCAAAATAAATGACAAGAAAAATTCTCCTCTGACAAAGAAGGATATACTATAAGTAGGTTACTTCCACCAGTTAGAAGAGAACCACACAGAAAACAATCATGACCAGGAAATTTAAATGGATAGAGAAACTCATATCGTTGATACTGCACAACTCCTACAGCTTTTTGGTGATACTGTGTTTCTTTCTGTAGGGTATCTCCAATTGTCATTGTTGGGCATCTCCAACTGCAGTCAATCCATAGTCTTCTTCCGTGATTTAACTTCTTTTAAAAATTTGGGACAAAGAGTTGGTGTAGTAGATAGAGCACCAGCCCTGAAGTCAGGAAAAGCTAAGTTCAAATCTGGCCTCAGACACTTAACACTTCCTGGTTGTGTGATCCTTAGCAAGTCATTAAGTCCCAATTGCCTCAGCAAAAAAAAAAAAAAAAAAAAAAAAATCCAATTAATTGGAATATCTTTTTTTTTAAATGTCCATTTCAGGAGAGAGGAAAATAAAACAATTGAAACAAATACAGACAACCAAAACAATTTCCACATTGGTTGCCCCCCAAAAAAAATTCTCAATAAGTACTTTGAGTCTATCACTTCTTTATCACTCTGAAGAATTGGTTGTTATATTTCAGCATGAGTTTTCTGGAATTGTTCTTAATTCTTTAAATGTTAAATATCTTTACAATATTGTGGGAACTATATAAATTATTTTTGGCCCTATTCACTTCACACAATATTTCTTAGGTGGTCTCTAAAACTTCATCTATTTGATCATTTCTTAGAACATAATAGTATTCATCATATTAATAGTCCATAACTCTCCATTTCTACTTCTTTATCCCAACAAAAAGAACTGCTATAAATATTTTCTTACATCAGATTCCTTTTCCTTTTATCTTTTTTTTTTTTTGGGGGGGGGGAGGAGTAGTGATTTTACTGGTTTGAAGAGTATGCACATTTAGCTTTCAAAGTATAGTCCAAAAATAATCAATGACTATAGAAATCTAGTGTTTGACAAACCCCAACACTCCAGCTTTTGGGGGAAAAATTCACTATTTGACAAAAACTTCTGGGAAAATTGGAAACGACTATGGCGGAAACAAGACACTGACCACACCTAACACCATAGATAAGATCAAAATGGGTTCATGATTTAGACATAAAAAGTGATACTATAAGCAAATTAGAAGAACAAGACATAGTTTACCTTTCAGATATGTAGAGAAGGAAGGAATATGTGCCCAAAGAAGAACTAGGAATCATTACTGAACAAAAATTAATAATAATAACTTTGATTGCATTAAGTTTAAAAGTTTTTGTACAAACAAAACTAATGCAGGTAAAATTAGAAGAGAAGCAATAAGCTGGAAAAAATAATTTTACATTCAAAGGATCTGAAAAAGGCCTCATTTCCAAATTATAAAGAGAATTGATTCAAATTTATAAGAATTCAAGCTATTCTCCAATTGACAAATGGTCAAAGGATAAGAACAATTTTTAGATGAAGAAATTAAAACCATTTCTAGTCATATGAAAAAGTGCTCTAAATCACTATTAATCAGAAAAATGTAAATTAGGACAATTCTGAGGTATCACTATATACCTCTCAGATTGACTACGATGACAGGAAAAGAGAATGATAAATGTTGAAGGGGATTTATTTGATCATTTCTTAGAACATAATAGTATTCATCATATTAATAGTCCATAACTCTCCATTTCTACTTCTTTATCCCAACAAAAAGAACTGCTATAAATATTTTCTTATATCAGATTCCTTTTCCTTTTATCTTTAAGGATATTATCTTTAAGGATATTTACCACAAGGTGTTAACTTAGTGGAATTGATGAGATGATGATTCTTTAGTATACATATACTTAGAACTTAGCATGGTGATATAATGGTTCTCTAGTTCACACATAATCAATATGATGTAATGATGTAATTATAATAGGGCATTTAACAGCTGAGAAGGACTGGAAATGAGACATTCCATCCTTGACCATCTTCCTGGTGGCTCTCTTGGTACTGCACTCCTCCATAAGATCAAGACTGGGTCAGACTGGCACACTGTCACAGACTGCAGGAGGAGACTGGGAGAGACACAGACTGAGATTGGATCAGACTGTGATAGACACAGACTGTAAAGGAGTCTTGAAAGAGACAATAAAGACTCTAGATTCTATTCCTGACCATTCTCATGGTGTCTATCCTGCTGAGAACAAGGACCCATCTGGAGGTGCTCCAGAAAGCTAGCCTAAACATTACACTGAGGGGCATCCAGTTTCCAATTTCTTGCCATGAAAAGGGCTGCCACAAACATTTTTGCACATGTGAATCGATCCCTTTCTCTCCTTTAAGATCTCTTTGGGATATAAGTAGAAACACTGCTGGATCAAAGGGTATACACAGTTTGATAACTTTTTGAGCATAATTCCAAATTGCTTTTCAGAATGGTTGGATCTAGAATGAATGGAACACTTCCACCAAAAATGTATCAGTGTGCCAGTTTTCCCACATCCCCGCTAACATTTATCATTATCTTTTACTGTCATCTTAACCAATCTGAGAGGTGTGTAGTGGTACCTCAGAGTAGTGTTTTTTAAAAATTAATTAATTAATTAATTTACAAAGCATATGCATGGGTAATTTTTCCAACATTGACCCTTGCAAAACCTTTTCTTCCAAATTTTCCCTTCCTTCTCGCCACGCCCTCCCCTAGCTGGCAGGTAGTCCAATACATGTTAAATATGTTAAAATACATGTTAAATCCAATATAAGTATACATATTTATATAGTTATCTTGCTACACAAGAAAAATAAGATCAAGAGGGAAGGAAAAGAAAAACTGAGAAAGAAAACAAAATGCAAGCAAATAATAACACAGAGGATGAGAATGCTATGTTGTGTCCCACACTCTATTTCCATGGTTCTCTCTCACTTCAGAGTAGTCTTAATATACATTTCTCTGATCAATAGTGATTTGGAGCACTTTTTTATATGACTAGAAATAGCTTCAATTTTTTTTATCTGAAAATTGTCTGTTCATATCCTTTGACTGTTTATTAATTGGAGAATGGCTTGATTTTCTTATAAATTTGAGTCAATTCTCTATATATTTTAGACATGAGGCCTTTATCAGAACTTTTGAATGTAAAAATGTTTTCCCAGTTGATTGCTTCCATTCTAATCTTGTCTGCATTAGTTTTGTTTGTACAAAACTTTTTAACTTAATATAATCAAAATTATCTATTCTATAATCAATAATGATCTCTAGTTCTTCTTTGGTCACAAGTTCCTTCCCCTTCCACAGTCTGAGAGGTAAACTATTCAATGTTCTTCTAATTTGTTTACAATATCGTTCTTCATGTTTAGATCATGAACCCATTTTGACTTTATCTTGGTATATGGTGTTAAGTGTGGCTCAATGCCTAATTTCTGCCATACTAGTTTCCAACTTTCCCAGCAATTTTTGTCAAATAGTGGATTCTTATCCCAAAAGCTGGGGTCTTTGGGTTTGTCAAACACTAGATTACTGAAGTCATTGACTATTTTATCCTGTGAACATAACCTTTTCCACTGATCAGTTACTTTATTTCTTACCCAGTACCAAATGGTTTTGATGACCACTGCTTTATAATATAGTTTTTGATCTGGTACAGCTAGGTCACCTTCATTTGCTTTTTTTTTTTTTTTTTCCATTAATTCCCTTGAAATTCTTGACCTTTTGTTCTTCCAGATAAATTTTGTTGTTATTTTTTCTAGCTCAGTATAATAGTTTCTTGGGAGATTGATTGGTATAGCACTAAATAAATAGATTAGTTTAGGTAGTATTGTCATTTTATTATATTCACTCAACCTATCCAAGAGCACTTGATATTTTTTCAGTTGTTTAGATCTGATTTTATTTGAGTGACAAATGTTTTGTAGTTTTGCTCATATAGTTCCTGACTTTCCCTTGACAGATAGATTCCCAAATATTTTATGCTATTGACAGTTGTTTTAAGTGGAATTTCTCTTTGTATCTCTTGCTGTTGGATTTTGTTAGTGATATAAAAAAATGCTGATGATTTATGTGGATTTATTTTGTATCCTGCAACTTTGCTAAAGTTGTGGATTATTTCTAATACTTTTTTAGTTGATTCTCTAGCGTTCTTTATGTATACCATCATATCATCTGCATTTTGGTTTCTTTATTTCTACTCTAATTCCTTTAATCTCTTTTTCTTCTCTTATTGCCAAAGCTAGCTTTTCTAATACAATATTGAATACTAATGGTGATAGTGGGCAACCTTGTTTCATCCTTAATCTTACTGTGAATGGTTCCAGTTTATCCCATTACATATGATACTTGCTGATTGTTTTAAATGGAGGCTATTGACTATTTTAAGTAAAAGTACATTTATTCCTATATTCTCTAGTGCACACTAGAGAGTATTTTTAATAGGAATGGATGCTGGATTTTATCAAATGCTTTTTATGCATCTATTGAGATCATATAGTCAATTATGCTAATAGTTTTCCTAATATTGAACCAGCCCTGCATTCCTGGTATATATCCTATTTGATCATGGTATATTGTCCTGGGAATGATTTTCTGTAATTGCTAATACTTTATTTAAGATTTTTCTGTCAGTATTCATTAGGGAGATTGGTCTATAATTTTCTTTCTCTGTTTTCATCCTATCTGGTTTAGATACCAGTACCATGTTGGTGTCATAAAAGGAATTTGGTAGGAGTCTTTGTTCCCTATTTTTTGTAAATAGTTTATATAGTATTGGAGTTAATTGTTCTTTAAATGTTTGGTAGAATTCCAGTGATGATGAAAATCCATGTGGTCCTAGGGATTTTTTCTTAAATTAATAGCTTGTTCTATTTCTTTTTCTAAAATGGGAATATTTAAGTAATTTATTTCCTCTTCTATTTATCTGGACAATCTATATTTTTGTAGGTATGCCTCCATTTCACTTAGGTTATCAAATTTATTGACATAAAGTTGGGCAAAGTAACTCCTAATTATTGCTCTAATTTCCTCTTCATTGGTGAAAAGTTCTCTTTTTTCATTTTTGAGCTAACAATTTGATTTTCCTCTTTCTAATCAAATTGACTAAAGGTTTATCTATTTTGTTGGTTTTTTTTTTTCATAAAACCAACTCTGTTTTATTTATTAATTCTATTGAATTAATTCTGAATTGAAAAAAAATTTTTAACTTTCAATTTTATTAATTTTTCCTTTTATTTTTAGAATTTCAAGTTTGGTATTTGATTGGGGTTTTTAATTTGCTATTTTTCTAACTTTTTTAGTTGCAAGTCCAGTTCATCAATCTTCTCATTCTCTATTTTATGCAAGTAAGCATCTAGAGAAATAAAATTTCTCCTTATTACCACTTTGGCTGCATCCCTCAAATTTTGTTATGTTGTCTCATTGTTGTCATTTTCTTGGATGAAATACTAATTGTGTCTATGATTTGCTGTTTCACTCATTCATTCTTTAGGATGAGATTATTTAGTTTCCAATTACTTTTTGGTCTATTTTCCCCTGACCTTTTATTGTATGAAATTTTTATTGCATTGTGATCTGAAAAAAAAATGCATTTACTGTTTCTGTATGTGATTTTGAGGTTTTTATGTCCTAATATATGGTCAGCTTTTGTATAGATTCTATGAACTGCTGAGAAGAAAGTGTACTCCTTTCTGTCTCCATTCAATTTACCTCTTTAACTTCTTTCTTATTTATTTACCTCTTTATTTACCTCTTTAACTTCTTTCTTATTTATTTTGTGGTTTGATTTATCTAGTTCTGAAAGAGCAAGGTTGAAATCTCCCACTATTATAGTTTTGCTGCCTATTTCTTTTTGCAGCTCTCTTAATTTCTTCTTTAGGAATTTCCATGCTATACCACATAGTGCATATATATTTAGTATTAATATTGCTTCATTACCTATGGTACCCTTTAGCAAGATATAGTTTCCTTCCTTATCTTTTTAATTAGATCAATTTTTGCTTTGTTTGATCTGAGATCAGGATGGCTACTCCTGCTTTTTTTAGTTTATCTGAAACATAATAGATTCTGCTCCAGCCTTTTATCTTAACTCTGTTTGTATTGCTCTGTTTCAAATGTGTTTCTTATCAACAACATATTGTAGGATTCTGGATTTTAATCCAGTCTGCTATTCACTTCCAATTTATGGGAGAGTTTACCCCATTCACATTTACAGTTAAAACTACTAATTCTGCATTTCCTGACATCTATTAATTCCAATGATACTTTTAATTTTTCCGTTTTTCCTTTCCAATGATACTTTTCTTTTTCCTTTTTTCCTTTCCCTCCTCCCCAGCATTTCACTTATGAGCACCACTTGCCTCACACAGTCCTCCCCTTTAGAGTCCTTCTTCCTTTCTTATACCTTTCCCTTACTATTTCTGTTTTCCCTTCTATTTAGCCTATCCCTTCCCTTTTCACTTTCCCGTCCCACTTTTCCATAAGGTGAGAGAAATTTCTCTGTAAACCAAATATGTCTTATATTTTCTCTTTGAGCCAAATCTGATGAGAGTAAGATTCACCCAATGTTCATTCCCCTCCCTTCTTTCCCTTAAATATAATAGTTTTTCTTTGCCTCTTCCTGGGATGAAATTTCTCTCATTTTACCTCCACTTTCCCATTTTTCTGGTGCAATCATCTTTCTACTTCTAGTTTCTTTTTTATATTATAACAGTTAAATCAAATTATACATGCACTCTCTATGTATATCCATAACAGAAATACAGTTCTCAAGAGTTCTTTTTATCTTTTTATGCTTCTCTTGAGTTTATATTTGGAGATCAAATTATTTGTTTAGTTCTGATCTTTTCATCAGAAATAAATGGAATTCACCTGTTTCATTGAATGTCCATCTTCTTCACTGGAAGAAAATGTTCAGTTTAGCAGGGTAGTTTATTCTTGGCTACATTTCAAGTTCCTTTGCTTTTCAGAATATCAGATTTCAGACCTTTCAATCCTTTAAGGTGGAAATTGCTACATCCTGAGTAATCCTTATTGTGGCTCCTTGGTTTTTGAATTGTTTTTTTCTAGCTACTTGTAATATTTTTTCCTTTGTCCAATATTTCTGAAATTTAGCCATGATATTCCTTGGACTTTAATTTTGGGGTCTCTTTCAGGAGGTGTTTGGTGAATTCTTTCAATGGCTCTTTTACCTTCTGATTCTATGACATTCAGGCGGTTCTCTTTGATGATTTCCTGAAAAATTGTGTCTAGGCTCTTTTTTTTTTTTTTAATTTTATTTTATTTAGTAACAACTTTGTATTGACAGAATCCATGCCAGGGTAATTTTTTTTACAACATTATCCCTTACACTTGCTTCTGTTCCGATTTTTCCCCTCCCTCCCTCCACCCCCTCCCCAAGATGGCAAGCAGTCCTATATATGTTAAATATGTTGCAGTATATCTCTAGGCTCTTTTTTAAAATGGTTTTCAGGAATCCTAAGATTGTCTCTTCTAGATCTATTTTCCAGGTCAGTTGTTTTCCCAAGTAGGTATATTACATTTTTCTATTTTTTCATTTTTTTAGTTTTGCTCGACTGATTCTTAATGTCTCATTGAGTCATTCATTTCCATTTGTTCAGTTCTGATTTTTAGTGAATTATTTTCTTCATTTACTTTTTTTAAACTTCTTTTTGTTTTGTCCAATTGAATTTTTAAATGAGTTGTTTTGTTCTATGGAATCTTTTCCATTTCACAAATTCTATTTTTCAAGGAGTTATTTCATCTGGAGGTGATCTGCTTTTAGTCTCCTCAGGGTTTGAAATCTGTCCTCTTTCACTGTAAAAACTATCTATGGTCAGAGTTCTCTTTGCTTTTTTACTCATTTTTTTTAAAAAGTTGAGATCTGTTTTTAGAGCAAGGGAGATTGTTCAAGCTTCTTCTACAAGTGGCAGCAACTTCCTCTACAAGCGGCTGCACCAACTGTGCTCAATCCATGCTGACTCACTTCCAGTGCTGGGTGGCCATGGCCAGATCCCATGAGATTCTGGCATGTCAGGGTTCACTATTTACGTTTTTTGTTTGTGTTGGATACTTTACAAATTCTCTGATGATCTACTGGCTTGCAAAATGGCAGAGTAGCCAACACTGCTGGAGATTCCTCTGCATAGATTCTCCACTGCTCAGAGTCTGCGCTGCTCAGGATCTACACAACCTATGCTGGCAGCTGGCATCTGTGCTCAGCCTGCTTGCACTTGGTCCATCTCTCTCCATGCCTGATTGAAACAGACCTTTTCTGGCAATCTTAGAAATTATCTTCTGCTGATAATTTGTTACATTCCAAATATTTGTGGATTCTGCCAGTGCAGAACTAATTCAGAGTCTGGATTTGGTAGTCAGTTTCAGGGTCATGGAAGAAGATCAGAAAGAAGCATGTGCCCTTTCTGTCATCTTGGCTCCATCCTGGACATGGCTTTTTTTCAATGAGATGATTCAGACCAAGATGGTGGAGAGGAGGCACACAGCTGTGTAAGCTCCGCGTTTTCTCTCACTATCCATTTCATTACAAGCTACTGAATTAATGCTTGACTGAAAAAAAACCCCACAAATAGTTACCAAGAGAAGCCATCCTTGAGATTCGCCAGGAAAGGTCTGTTTTTGCTCGAGGGCGGGGACGCTTTTAGATCCGGCTCAGACTGAGGGCAGCAGTGGCAGCAAGAGCACGGGAAGCAGCTCATAGCCGAGCAGACTGGAGAGGGAGTGGGGTGTGATCTCAGCCATCTCTGTGGGGAGAGCTTTGCTACAGGAATGGATACTTTGCCCTGGCAGCAAGCCAGCAGCGCAGCAGAGAAGCTAAAAACACCGGGAATGAAGAATACAACCCAGAACAGCTGGAGTCTCTTGGGACCTGGGCACCCCTCCCCCACAGTGTCTCAGCAAGCTCTCGGATCTCAGAGCACAGGCGCAGCACAGTCTGGCTAGTGCCTCGCTGCTGCCCCCGCAGTCTGTAGAGGAAGCTCGGTAACACCACCCAGCCCCTCCCCCAAAGAAAGCAGACTCCATTTAGGGGTTTTTTCTTTTTTTTCTTTGCTAGTTTGTCTTTGATTCTTTGACAAAATGAGCAAAAAATTGAAGAGGACTTTAACCCTTGACAGCTTCTATACAGATAGAGAGCAGACTCTAAATCCTGAGGAGACTAAAAACATACTGTCTCCAGGTGAATCCCCACAGGAGGAGATCATCTGTTCCTCAGCACAGATGAATCTCATAGAAGAAATTAAAAAGACTCTCACAAGGGAGCTAGAATAAAAATGGGAAAAGGAGAGGGAGACTTGGCAAAAGAGTCTGGAGAAGTCATCCCACTCATTTAAAGACAGAGTGGATAAAGAAATAAAATCCTTGAAAAATAGGATTAGTGAACTGGAAACAGAAAATAGCTCTCTTAAAAAAATAAAATTGGCGAAATGGAAAAAAATTCCATAGAACAAAAAAAGAACTCAATTGGACAATTAGAGATGATTTAGACCAGTTCCAATGATCTTGTGATGAAGAGAAGACTGTGGCAACTGAGTGTGGATCACAACATAGCATTTTCTCTCTTTTTATTGTTGTATGCTTGCATTTTATTTTCTTTCTCATTTCTTTCCTTTTTAATTTGGTTTTTCTTATGCAAAAAAAATAATTGTATAAATATGTATGCATATATTGGATTTAACATATATTTTTTATCATGTTTAACATCTATTGGATTACTTGCTATTTAGGGGAGAGGATGAGGGGAAGTGGGGAAAATTGGAACACAAGGTTTTGCAAGGATTTATGTTGAAAAATCATCCATGCAGAGCTTTTGAAAATTATAATGCTTTAAGAAAAGAAAATATAGTCCAAATTAATTTCCAGAATGGCTAAACCAGTTCACAGGTCCAAAGGCATTACTATATCTGGTTTCCCTCCAGCATTTGTCATTTTCCATTTTTGTTAAATTTTCCAATCTGATGAATATCATGTGGAAAAGTAGCATTGCCTTAATCTGCATTTCTCTAATTATTGGATACAGAGGTATTTATTTTTTAAACGGCTATTGATAGCTTGAATTTCTTCTTCTGTGAACTGCCTATTGCTATTCTTACATATCTTAGAAATGAGACTTTTTATCAGGAAAGTTTGTTACAAAGAATTTCTATCCCTCTCTCCATTTACACTGCTTTACTTTTAATTTTAGCTGCATTGGTTTTGTTTTTGTAAAAACTTAAATTTCATGTAATCAAAATTGTTCATTTTATCTTCCATGATCCTCTCTATCCATTGTTTCATAATGAACTCTTCTCCTAGTTGTATATCTGAAAGGCAAATTCTTTCTTCCCCTCTAATTTGTTTATGATGGAATCATATACAAATTTAGAACTTTTCTTATTGTACAGCATGAAATGTTGATCTATAGCTAGTTTCTGCCAGACTGCTTTTCAGTTTTCCCAAAAGTTTTAGTCAAATAATGAGTTTTTAAACTAAAATCAGGGATCTTTAAGTTTATTAAATATTAGATTATTGTGTTCATTTGCTTCTGTATGTTGAGTAACTAATCTGTTCCCCTGATTAAGCTTTTTTTTTTTTTACCTAAAAGTAAATCGTTTTGATGATTATTCATGGTGTAGTTTGAGAAATGCCATTTTTTCATCATTTCCCTTAAGATTCTTGGTCTTTTGTTCCTCCATATGAATTCTAATATTTTTTCTAATTTTTTGAAGTAATCATTGGTGGTTTCATCCATATAGCATTGAATAAATAAATTAATTGAGCTAGCATTGTCACTTTGTTTAACACTGGCTCAGTGTACCAAGAAGCAATCAATATTTCTCCAATTATTTCTAGCTATATTCTTTTTGTGTTGTATTCATTGTGATATAGCTTCTTCCCTGAGCCCCTGTGACTATTCTATGTTACTATTTACTAATCATTAATCAGAATTTGATTTTTCTGTGAGCTGCAACTGTAAGGTATTTGTTCTGAAAAGGTCACAGTGTTAGGTTCAGTTCTTTTGGATGCTGACCCACCAGCTATGTTCAAAATGTTGGTTAGCAAGATTCGTTGGCATTTAAATCTGTCTTTTCGATTCCTTTTCTCTTGTTGACATAATTTTTTTTGTACTAAATTCTTATTCAAATGATGTGGTGGTGATAGTTATGGTGGTAATTGGTAATCCTTTGAACTTTTTTCCCATTCCTATAATGTCATTTATAATATGTCATACATAGCAGCTGGGTAAAGAACAAGGTAAGGATACAAACAACAAAATTACTATTCACCTTACACAAATATATTTGGACCTCTTCCATCATTAAAAAAAAAAATCTACACTCAATCCTACAATACGTTGAAAACATCATGCTCTTTCATTTAATGCCAAATTGCTAGCCAAAGCCATCTTGAACTCAATTACATGACTTTCCTCGGCACTCACTCACTTCACAATCTTACAATATGGCTTCTCACTCTCCTATTTACTGGTAATCTCTCATACAATAATACTTTTTTAAAATTTTTATTTTTTCTAATTATATGTAAAACTTTTAACACATTTTTGAGTTCCAAATTCTCTACTTCCTCCCCTTCTCCCCTTATTGAAAAAGCAAGCAATTTTACCTTGGTTTTATATATATATATATATATAATCACACAAAATATATTTCCATACTGGTTTGTTGCCAAAAAAAAAAAATCAGTAAAAAGAAAGAAGCATTAAAAAGAGAGAGAAAAAAAATATATGCTCCAATCTATATTCAGAGTCTAATAGTTCTCTCTCTGAAGATGGATAACATTTTTCATCATAAGTCCTTTGAAATTATCTTGGATCGTTCTATTGATAAAAGTAGACAAGCCTTACATAGTTGATCATTGTTGTTATTATGTACAGTGTTCTCTTGGTTCTGCTCACTTCACTTTGCATGAACTTTTTGTTCATATAAATTTTTTTTAGGTTTTTCTGAAGCCACTCTACTCATCATTTCTAATAAAACAATAGTATTCCATTATAATTATGTACCACAACTTTTTCAGGAATTCATCAATTCCCTAAATGATGGTCATCCTTTCAATTTCTAATTCTTTGCCACCAAAACACCCTGAAGGAGTCCAAATATTTTTATACATATAGGTCTTCTGTTTTTTAAAGAAAATCTCTTTGGGATACAGACTTAGTAGTGGTATTGCAGAATCAAAGGAGATGGACAGTTTTATAGTCTTTTGGAAATAGTTCCATATTGATTTACAGAATGGTTGGCATTGATAGACATACTTTATCCTCCCTCCATTATTTTCCATGAGATTTTTGACTTTTTATAACTCCTTATGAATTTTGTTATTTTTTTCTAACTCTGTAAAGAAATGTCAAACTAAAATAAAAATGGATCCTTGGGACAATGTATTGACTCAGAGTATTATGAAATTATACTTTTTTTCATTTTTAATAGTAATTTGAGTTTAATCTTTCTTGTTTTTAACTAAATTATTTAATGATTTAGTTATGTTATTGATTTAAAAACTAGATCCTAATTGTATTTATTTAGTTGATGGATTTCAATTTTGTTTGCAATTTTATTAATCTCTTCTTTGATTTTCAGGATTTCCAATTTGGTGTCACATTGTATTTTTAAAAATGTATTGATTTTCTATTATCTTTAATTGCATTCACAGTTTATTGGCTTTATCTTTCTCTTGTCTTGTTAATAAATGTATTTAGAAATATAAATTTTACCTAAAGATAAAATTTGAGTGTATCTTTAAAATTTTAGGTATGTTATGTCATTGTTGTTATTATCTTTGATGGAATTATAGTTAATTTCTTTGATTTTTGATTATGTTTTTTATTTATGTTAATTATGCTTTGATCTTTGGACAACTAGTCTTTAGGATTGAGTTATTTGGTTTCTAGATGATTTTTAATAATTCTTCCCAACAGACCTTTATATGATATGTTTTTATAACGTGGTTAGTTAAAAAATGTGTATGATATTTCAGCTTTTCTACATTTGTTCATGAGGATTTTATGTATTAAGAGATGATCAATTTTTGTAAACGCACCCCCACACAGTGAAAAGTATATATATTCCTTCCTATTTCCATTTAATAATCAGAGGTCTATCATATCAAATTTTTCTAAAATTATATTCAAGTCCTTAACTTTTTATATTCAAGTCTATTTTTGACTAAATTTATCTAGGGCTGATAGACTGAATTATGTTCCCCCACATTACAGTTTAGCCATTTCTCCTCATAATAGTTTAGTTTTTTCTTTAAATATAAGTATTGAGATCAATTTAATGTCTTTGTTACTTTTTGGCAAAATTTATTTTCCCTCTTCATCTCTATTAATTAAATTTATTCATACTTTGCCTTATCTGAAATTATAATTTTTACCTCTGCATTTTTTCTTGCATATATCTAGATGAAATATATTTTCTTTAATCTCTTATATTAACTTTTTGAATCTTTGTCTCAAGTATATTTTTGTGGAAAAAAAATCCAAACCAAAAAAACCACATATTGTTGAATTTTGCTTTATAATCCACGGGTAAGTATATCCCATTCAAATTCACAGATATGATAATTGTTTATTTCCCTTCATTCTCTTCTCATAGTTTTTTGCCCTATGTGATTCCCATTTATTTGAAGTTGTTATCCTTTCTTTTTTCAGTATCTCTTTTCTAAGTTTAAGATTTTCATTTTTATTTTTTGCTTATGATTAGTCATAAGCAATTTGGTTCATTTTCTCTTCTTATAACTTATTTTCCTCTTTTTTGTCCTAAGTTAAATATAGCCCTACAACAAATTTTCTCTGCCTTCTTTTGACCAATTCAGATGAATAAGTTCATTTGACACCCCCCCTCTACTTTCATATTTGTAATTGTACAACCTGATTATATATTTCAGTAATTTCCTTCATCTTTCTTCTCATTTCCCCCAATGTATCCTTCTCCTCTACCTTTTCTTATTCTGTCATCTTTAGTGTATCAGAAGTTATCTGTAGATGTTCTATGAATCAACTACTTCTATGATCCTTTGTGACATTAGGATTCTAAAAAATCTTTTTATTCTTCCACACATTATAATGTAAATAGTTCATGTTTATAAAGTTCTTTCTGATTACTACTTTGTATTTACTCTTTTTCATTTTTCATTTGACTCTTCTATTTGTATTCCAAAATTTCTTTTTATACATACTTTGTGGGAGTGGAATTATTGTTTCATGTTTGTATCCCAGTGTTCACCACAGTTCTTATGACAAAATAGACTCTTAAAAATGCATAGCATATAAACTCTTTGAGAGCAGGAGTTGTTTCATTTGGCTTCATATTCCCAATGCCTATCACATGGCTCTGCACATAAAGTCACTTAATAAATGCTTATTGGCTGGTCCTTCATTGTTTCTTTTATCTTCCCACTTATAAGTCCTGTCTACTATCATATCTCTTGCATTCATTTCCCTTTCTCTACTTACACAGATATGACCCTAATTGAGTTCCCCATTATCTGGATTCTATATCAGTTTCCATTCTGATCTTCCTGTTTATGTTCTCTTCCATTCATTCCCCATAGTGCTGCCAAAATGGGATCTCTGAGACATAAGTCTGACCATGCACCTTCCATACTTAAAAAACTTCCAATGGATCCCCAATTGTTTATAAGATAAAATTTAAATTCTTCTTTTTGTCCCTTAAAACTCTCTACAATATGGCTCCAACTTATATTTCCAGTCTTATTTGTTACTACTGTACTTTATTCAGGCTCCATTATAGCCAAACTGAACACCTAGAAATTCTTAGATTTCAGATTTTACTTCCCATATGCATGCTTTTATACAAGCTATCTGTTATATATGGAACGCCTTTCAGAGGTCCTCAAACTACGACCAGTGGGCCAGATGTGGCAGCTGAGGACCTTTATCCCCCTCACCCAGGGCTATGAAGTTTCTTTATTTAAAGGCCCACAAAACAAAGATTTTGTGTTTACTATAGTCCGGCCCTCCAACAGTCTGAGGGACAGTGAACTGGCCCCATATTTAAAAAGTTTGAGGACCCCGGCCTCTTTTTCACCACCTTTCAGATTCCTTATTTATCTTCTAGACTCAGTTCATTCTTCTGATTCACCTCAGGTGTTATTCTCTCTTTTGTCTCAATTTCCTTTATCTTATGTTTATGTATGTGTAATAAGTATGGGTACCTTTCAGGGGAAATAAGATCCTTGTGCAAGAACAGTTTTGCTTTTGTCTTTGTATCTTTATTACCTTTCACAGTGTTTTGCAGTGTCAAAGATTAAATGTTTGGTGAATTGAATCCAGTTGCATTTTTGGAGAGAGAATACTCACAGCAGTAATGTCACAGATAAATTACATTTGAAAATACATTTAGAAATTTTTTAAAAGTATGAAACAGCCTTTGTTTTGGTACCAATGGCTCCAAAGAGATGACAGAGAGAACTGTCACACAACTAAGAGAACATTTCACAACTAAAGAACATTTCATTATTTAAATTAAACAAAAAATTCTTCAAATTTATTTCTTTGAGGATTATATTCTTATGGTAAATGCATTTCTGAGTTATATTACAAGGGTAGATCTCTCTTTTGCCAGTATGGAAAATGATCATAAAGTTTTTTATTTGCAATATATCTTGTACTGGTAAAAGCACTTAGAGTAGAGAAAGCTTAATTTCATCTCAGTAGTAATTGTTTTCCTGTGGAAGAAAGCTCAGTTTAATCTGAGAAATGGAGAAATTAGTTATTTGTTTATGTTTCTTGTAATCCTAAACTTCTTAATTAACTGAAGTTGAAGCAAGTAAATACCCAAGATGAGCCCCACCCTAAGAAGAAAGCATAACTAAAACTTCATTACCTAAAACCTCAATAGTAATATCTGGGAATCAGTAGCCTTTTGAACTATCCATAAATGAAGGGTTTGCTAAGTAAATTAATGGTGTTTTAAAAAGAGCATAAGATAAAGACTTTAAGTACTGAAGAGAACCAGATTTTTTTTAGGACAATCCACTTAACTATAATTACCACTGAATTGCCAATTAAAACTAATTTAAATAACTCTAATATGCTGATGAGATTAAATAGCTTAAAGATAACCTAAACCAACTTTCAGTTTACAAATGAATATACTAAGAGCTCGAGTAATTTGCTTGAGGTCATACATGTAGTAAACATCAGGGCTACATTTGAACTCACATTTTCCAAGTCCAAATCTATGACTTTCCCCCTCACTATTCTATACTGTCTTCATTAGGAGATATTTATCTCCTCAGGGAAAAAAAAGTCTTCAGTTTACAGAGGATTTATAGCAGGGTCCCTTTAATTTCCTGTTCTCAAGAGCGAATTCAGAAAATGATCTGATATGGGGAGGGATTATCCAATTTCTCCATATGTAATTTTTGTTCAACCCTTTCTGTTGTGTAAAGTGAAGGATACCTGCATTGAGAGGAGATTGTAGACAAACTGAAATTAAAGAGAAGCATTTTTAGAGCAATCTGAGTAGAGAACTGAAAAGCAAAATAGATGGAGAAAGACATTGTGTATCTGGTCAAAAGGGTCTCTTGAAAGAAAATCAAGAAATAGTAGTCCCTTCCTACATAAGCATTTGGACAGCCAAAAAAATCTTTTTAAGTACCTTTTTTATAGTCCATTTTGTGGTGCTCCGCCAGTTCTGACAGGGAACATGTTACGTCATGGCTTCTTTCCATATCTCATTGTCCCATGCATATTGTATGCAACAGGCAATATGTTTGGGGCCTAGTACTGGAGGCAAATCAACTTAATGACAAAAGGAGTTGCTACCCCAAGGTCCTGAGGTTGAAGGGTTCACAAAGCTTTATTTGGCGTTACAAAATTCTTTATGAATGTAATTCCAGTCCTAAAACCCATGGATACGAGACTCTCCTCATTAGTGGAGAGGTAGAATTGCTATTTCTTCATGTTCTCCTGGCTTTGAACTTCAAGATGCAAGAGGCCAACTTAATTTCAGGAAATACTTTGAGAAGACTGAGAGGAGCAGATAATCTCTATCACATACTGATCCTCAATTTGCTTTGGAGAATATCCCTTAGGATAAAATCTAGGGCTTTCTTTCTTGGTTGAGCTGAGTTTTCTTGTTCCCAATGGGAGAGTCTTGTAGTGTGTATTATCAGATATATTTCTCTATATACCTTTCAGGATTTCTGTTTTGCTGTGACTTGGATAAATTGGGTTCCATTTATTTGTTCATTCATTTATTTTAACTAAATATATATATATGTGTGTGTTATTTGTGGAATTTGCATTTGGTGAGAAAGAGGTTAAGAGTGACATAAAACTTTGGGTCCTCCTCCTCCCAATAATTAAGCAGTGATGAGAAGTTAAAGTGAATCTGATATCTCCTAGACTAATAATATTTAAGGAGGCAGATAGATTTAATTTTAGCTGTGTCCTTTCCTGTTGGAATCTTTACAAACTGCTAACTCATTACAGTAGATAGATTATTGATCTGATCTTACAAGAAGATGTTTTGGGCCAGAACCTGAAACAAGGTACTAAGTAGAACTAATTGATACAATGCTTGTGTTCATACCTTTACTCATTGGAGTTCACAAGTATGAGAGATTTACAAAGTTAACTGTGTAACTTTACATAATCCCTCTCTTTATATCCCACAATTCCTCTCTCTCGTATAAAAGAAACAGACAGAGGCTCTCGGACAGATTTCAGTGGAATTACATGAAGAGTGGAGCTGAATTGAAGGCTGAAGAAAGCAGATGCAGAGGCTGAAGGACAAACCTTTGGATTTGGAGACATTCGGAGGGAGCTCTTACAACCAAGCAGAGATATAGGCCTCTAAGAATCTAGCTATCGGGGCTCAAGGAAAGAGATAAGACTTGGAAGGAGAAATAAACATTTGTATTTTTACCAGTTGGCTGCATTTGGGGTAATTATTGATCTGAACTGATACTAAAGCTGCCTCTAGAAAACCTTCCCCGAGAAACCTTCTCTCCCAAAGAGAACCTTCATCTCATATTATATTTAAAAGAAGAAAAAGATCACCACACCTTCCTCTGAAAAAAGAAGAGAGAAGAGGCTAGAAATGTCTTTTTCTGCTTCCCTTCAAACTGCACAATGATCCCCTTATGATACATGCAGGGAACAGCCATAACATATATACATTACATAATTTTGCCACAGAAGTAGAGGGTCCTTTGTTATTATGTTTTCACAAGCTACAGGTTAGCAATAGATAGTGGCAGATAGGGTGGTGAACCTGGAAAAAGAAAAGCTTAGGTTTAAGTTCTTCTAATATTCATGTATGATTCCAGGGAGTCATTCAGTCTCCCCAACTTTCAGTTTCATCATCTGTAAAAATAATCATAAGAAGACTTGTAGTTCCTATCTCAAAGTTATTTTTTTGAACCTAATATGAGATAATTAATGTAAAATACTATATAAACATAACTTATCGAATGTGGACCATCTTCATTCAGTTCAACCAATCTCCTTACCTTTAATGGAAAAATCCTTTCCAAAAAGATGGAAATGGATTCTCTCAGCATCTTATTTAGGAGTGTGTGGGGAGTAAAAAAGACCTCTACCCAAAAATGATTACTCAGAGATTGCTCATAGAAAGCAGATTATTTATTATAGTGTCTCATGAGAAGCGGAGCAGTCCCACTGAGAAATAGACTCACAGTAGGAGGCACGTTCCCCTGAGAGTGCTCACATTTTTTATACGTTTCAGACAAAGAACCCCCCAAATCCCACCCTCTATATATTGTGATTGGCTACATAAGTCTTTATTCCTTTATTTGGCTAATAGAATGCAGTAAATGAGATAATGGTATAAGTCCTTACACCAGGTATACTTTTAATACCTTCTTTGGACAATGGAATGTAGTCCAGGCCTTATCTAAAATCACATGACTCTGGAGAAGCCAAAACTGAGGCCTCAAGGCTTCAGCCAATTTAACAGTTACTGATCAATATGTGCTTGAGCTGTAAGTTCTTCACCTTTCCCACACAGGAGGAAAATGAGTAAATTACATTTTTGAGAATTAATAATCCACTTTCATTCATAAATTCTATGTGACAGCAGGAAGGTATCTTAAAATTTAAGAAGCCTACTACTCATTTAAGAGGAAGCTCTTGTAGTGAGGTTGAATTGGCCTTTGGTATTCCTTGTTCCTATTAATCATACAGGAGCTTTTGGGTCCTGTTTTTGGCCATGAGATGACCTAGTGCTAAAAAGGACTTTGAAATTTGGTCTGATGAGATGATATGGCAAACCCTATGTAGTCTTTTGGTCCTCCTCTACTCCAAGAAAAGGCAGGAGGAAGTACAGTACACTCTAGCTTACTTATTTCACTGCTCCAAGAAGCAACCTGTAAATCCTAAAGTGGGAGTGGGAAATTTGTAAAGGAGAAAACTTGTCTTTTTCCACTCCAGCATCATGGCAACTTTGCCCATGTGTCATCTAATATAGGAGGAGTTAACTAAATCAGCTTCAATCTGGGCCCCAGGCTGCTTTTCCTGCTTTTATGTTTGCCTTTTTTCTTAATGTTTGTTGAATAAGTATCTTTTCAAGAAGGGCATGTCTAGACTTGGAGGTGACTTTGAGTTTGATATGGAGTAGGTACAGAACTCCCACTGTTGTGAGCCCAGCAGGGAGCTATTCTATGTTAAAATGTAATTCAGAAGGTCAGGAACTTGTCCAAAGACACATGGCTATTTACATTTTTTAGATGTGTGAAAAAAATCAACAGGATGATAAGATGATAAAACCTCATTAATTGAATTTAAATGATTACTTTGAGAGCTTTTTTTATCCAGATCTTTGATACGATTTAATTCCACTGACAAGTGATGAGCAATTTATTTTTAAATGCCTTAGAAATTTGCCTGAAACATTAAGAGATTAAATGACCTATAGTCACCCAGACAATAAGACTCAGAGGCAAGAATTAATGCATTATTGATTCCAGTATTTCTTCTCTTGTCCCTATTCCTAATTTGGTAAACTTCAAAGTCATCCCCTAGTGCTGAGAACCTTCATCATCTCTCCCTGATTTTTAGCTTTTTTGTGTTTTCTTCTCTCATTAGAATATAAGCTCCTTGAAGGCAAGAACCATCTTTTTTTTTTTTTTTTTCTTTTGCTTGTATTTGTATCCTTAGCACTTAGCAAAGTACCTGGAATATAATGTGTTTAATAAATGCTTGCTTCCTCTTTTTTCCCCTCTTCCTTTCTTTCCTTTTCTATACCTTTTAAATTCTCCATCTCCCATGTTTGGTATGTGCTCCCTCTTCACCTCTACTTCAAAGATTACCTTCTTCCTTCAGGAAGAAGTTTATTTTCAAATATCAACTTCTGCAGTAAGTACTTTGTTTATATTTTGCACTTATTCTGTAGATATTTGATTAAAATTCAACAAGCATTTTTTAAAAGCAATTACTATATGCCAAACACTGAGCTAAGCACTAAGAATACAAATTAAAGAAGTATACATTCTAATGGTAGAAATAACTTATAAATAAGGAAAAACAGATAAGCTATATAGAGAATAGATATAAAATAATATAGAAAGTGCAATTAAAGAGATAGGTAAAAGATCCTGCAGAAGGGAAGCATTCAGCTAAATAGGAGGTGAAGATGAGAGAGCAGAGAATTCCATATAAGGTGGGATAGCCTCTACCAAGACACAAATAACAAAATGGAAGGATGATAGTAACCTCAACAGGAATAAGGAAGCTGCGAAGAAGGGAGGTATGGGCAGAAAGATGATAAGTTATGCTTTAAATATGTGTTTGAGGTCTCTAAAAGGCATTTGGAAATGTATAAGTTTATCTCAGGAAAGAGACTAAAGGTGAGTAAATAAATAGACATTATCTTCATGGACTAATAATCAAATCCAGGGAAACAAAGGAAATTAGGAAATGAGACTGTATGGATTAGAAACAGAAGGACAGAACCTTAGGAGGCATAGTTCATGCTTAATGGGTATGACATAGCTGAATCACCAGCAAAAGAAAGAAATGGTAGGTTAAATAGGAAGCAAATCTGAAGAGTGCTTAAGAATATCTTGAGAGGAGAGAATATCAAGGAGAAGAAGGTAATAAAGACTATGAGAGGTCAAGAAGAATTGGGATTTAGAAAAAAATCATTAGTTTTTGGTAGATTATTTAGTTATTTTGGAGATGGTATTATCAGTTGAATGATAAAGGTGGGAGCCAAATCAAGGATTTTCAAAAGTAGATGTTGAATAGAAGTAGAGGCACCAAATGGAGATTGTGTTTTCACAGAGTTTAGGAATGCTATTTTCCCTAATATAACACAGGTTCCTTAAGAATAAGGATTTTTTATAATTATTATTTTTATTATTATTATTTGTATGCTCAGTACTAATATATAGTGCACAGTAATGTTGTCTTCCTCATTAGAATGTAGAGCTAAATAAATGCTTGTTGTTTGACTGGTATGCAAAACTATGAAGCAGGAGAGTTCCTCTTTAATACCTTCATTGCCCAATTCTATTCTCTTTTCATCCCTCTGAGGGCCAAGTTCCTCTATCATTCTCTTTTTTCCCCTGAGGCAATTGGGGTTA